>NC_028458.1:29199742-29382666 GCF_000263155.2 Setaria italica | reverse complement strand
AGGTCGGCAGGCTCCGCGAAATGCGAGAAATATTATTGTTGGACAATGATGAGCCTGCGACATATGCAGAAGCAATGATGGACCCAGACTCCGAAAAATGGCAGAGTGCCATGCAATCCGAAATAGAGTCCATGGGAGACAATCAAGTTTGGAACTTGGTTGACCCGCCTGATGGTGTTAAAGCCATAGAGTGCAAGTGGATCTATAAGAAGAAAAAGGACATGGATGGAAATGTTCACATCTACAAAGCACGACTTGTCGCAAAAGGTTTTCGACAAGTTCAAGGAGTTGACTACGACGAGACCTTCTCGCCCGTAGTGATGCTTAAGTCCATTCGGATTATTCTAGCTATAGCTGCATATTTCTATTATGAGATATGGCAGATGGATGTCAAGACAGCTTTCCTGAATGGAAACCTAGCTGAGGACGTGTATATGATACAGGCCGAGGGTTTTGTCGATCCGAAAAATGCTGGAAAGGTATGCAAGCTTCAGAGATCCATTTATGGATTGAAGCAAGCATCTAGGAGTTGGAACATTCGTTTTGATGAAGTGGTCAAAGGGTTTGACTTCACCAAAAACGAAGAAGAGTCTTGTGTTTACAAGAAGGTTAGTGGGAGCTCTGTAGTATTTCTAATCTTATATGTGGATGACATATTACTGATTGGAAATAACATTCCTATGCTTGAGTCCGTAAAGACTTCACTGAAAAATAGTTTTTCGATGAAGGACTTAGGGGAAGCGGCATATATTCTGGGTATTAAGATCTATAGAGATAGATCGAGAAGGCTTATAGGTTTAAGCCAAGATACTTACATTGACAAAGTGTTGAAGCGGTTCAGCATGGAAGAGGCAAAGAAAGGGTTCTTGCCTATGTCACATGGCATACATCTCAGCAAGACTCAGTGTCCTTCGACTGCTGATGAGCGGGATTGCATGAGTAGAGTGCCATATGCCTCGGCTATTGGATCTATCATGTATGCAATGATAAGTACTCGCCCAGATGTTTCATATGCGCTAAGTATGACAAGCAGACACCAATCTGATCCAGGTGAGAGTCACTGGACAGCGGTGAAAAACATTCTTAAGTACTTGAGAAGGACTAAAGATATGTTCCTCGTCTATGGAGGTCAGGAGGAGCTCGTTGTAACAGGTTACACCGATGCTAGTTTCCAAACCGACAGAGATGATTCAAAGTCACAATCAGGATTTGTGTTCACACTAAATGGTGGTGCTGTTAGTTGGAAGAGTTCCAAGCAGGAGACGGTGGCCGATTCTACGACAGAAGCCGAATACATCGCGGCTTCGGAAGCCGCGAAGGAAGGTGTTTGGATAAGGAATTTCCTGATTGAGCTTGGTGTGTTCCCGAATGCGTCCCGCCCATTGAATCTCTACTGTGATAACAATGGGGCAATTGCGCAAGCAAAGGAGCCAAGGAACCACCAGAAGAACAAACACGTAATGCGGCGATTTCATCTCATTCGAGACTTCGTTAACCGGGGTGAGATCAAGATATGCAAAATACACACGGATCTGAACATTTCTGATCCGTTGACAAAACCACTCCCGCAGGCTAAGCATGATGCGCATGTAAGAGCTATGGGTATTAGGTACCTTCTAGATTGACTCTAGTGCAAGTGGGAGACTGTTGGAGGTATGCCCTAGAGGCAATCATAGAGATGATGATATTCCATTTGTATCCATGATTTGTATATTGTGTTCATTGAATATCCATTAAAGGCTACTTGAATTGATTTGCAATTATGTGAATTGTATGTGAAACTCTTTACTTGTATGGTTATTCTAAAGTTGTCCCTAGTCGGAGTTCATGTGAGGACACACATGAATATTAGACTAGCACATGTATTAGTTGATGACTATGTTTCACAAGTCATGGACATGGAGATGTTGAACTAATAATGTGGACACATGTGGAGACATGTGTTAGGACTGACCCAACACGAGAAGTAGTTCTCTCTTTAAACAACATATACGCTTTGTCCTTAGACCTGAGATTGTCGCATGTATTCTAGATGTGGATTGACCTACTTAGGGGCTATCAAACGCTACACCGTAACAGGGTAGTTATAAAGGTAGCTTTCGGATTTGTCAAGAAGCATGCTATGAGACATGGTCAATCAAGATGGGATTTGTCCCTCTCTGATTAAGAGTGATATCTCTGGGCCCCTCGAGTGATCGGATCCGAAAATGCATGGCCATGCTACGTACGGTTAAGAGTTAACCTACAAAGGGATTCCGAATCACAGGATCGAGAAAGAGCGGTCGGCTTGAAGCTAGACCAAATATCGTGAGGCAAAGGGAATAGCATGTATATTATGTTGTGATGGTTCGTCTGATATGATCTTCGTATGCGTATAGGAGTTGGCACGTCTTGCTAGAGGCCGCTACCGACTATTGGGCCGAGTAGGAGTACTCGGGCCATGTCTATACGTATCCGAACCCATAGGGTCGCACACTTAAGGGGTTGGAAGCCCAATTCGGATTTGATCCGAGTTGGATTAGGTTTAGGAGTGCTAATGGGCCTCGGATCCAGAGGCCCATCAGGAACCCCTATAAATAGAGGGGTGGGGGCGCCCTAGGGTTTCACACCTTTTGGCTGAACAGACTTGCCGCGCCTCCCACGCCCTCGCCTGTTGCAACTCGCGGATCTAGCAGTCCGGCTTGCGACGCTTCCTCCCTGCACGTGTGGATACCTTGGAGGTGTTGCGCCTGCAGCACTTGGACGAGCCATCGACGAGCCGCCGACGAGCCACGACGAGCCGACGACGAGCCGCGGCACCGGAGGCGATCTTGCTGTGCACGTGGACGAGCTGCTGAGGAGCTGCTGGACGTGATCGACTACGTACGACTACGTTGATCGACTACGTACGACTACGTGATCGTCTTCACTGCACCGACGCATATCTACATCTTCCGCACCAGTAGTGCGTCGAGTGGTAATCCCGTGATCCTTATACGGCAGTTCTTCCTGGTTATACGCGGTAGAAATTTTGATTTGCGCTAGTGTAGCCTACCTCGTATCCCAACACTTCCAACCACAAATCCAACCGCAAAACACAAACATACCACCTCAGGCTCACCATGAGATACCGCTACCACCACCAAACTTGCCAAACGAAATCCCAAAAGCTGAACCAAAGCCACCAAGCAGCAATACTAATGCAATACAAACTTATGGCACGATAATGCCTATCTCCGATGGGTCTTCACAATTTGAGTTTCACGAAGCAAACTCCTACCCCATACCAACCTTCGGCACGATAATGCCAATCACTGGCAGATCCACCCTCGAGTTTGAAAGCAAAAGGCAGAAGTGAGACTACTTCAGACAAGTAAACACCATCATCCTCGATGGCCCCCCAGTGAAGCCAGAATGGGAGCACATGCCAATCACCTTCACAGAGGATGATTTCACATTGAAAATAGCCTCGCGTAATGATGCAATGGTGATAGAGGCAATCACCGCAAATTGGAAGATAGGGAAAGTCATGGTTGATACAGGCAGCTCTGCAGATATAATATTCGCCAATACCTTTAGAGAGATGAAGGTTGACCCTCACCTCCTCGAACCGGCCGAAGTCCCATTGCTTGGCTTCGATGGCATACCAATCAAAGCTCTTGGAAAAATTTCCCTGCCAGTGTCGTTTGGAAACCTCAACAACGCGAGAACAGAGCGCATCATTTTCGATGTGGTCAAAATGTACTACCCCTACTTCGCCATCCACGGGCGAGGTTTCATAAACAAAATGCATGCAACCATCAGACAGCTCTTCTTCTGCATGAAACTGCCAGCCCTCAAAGGAGTGATCACTGTGTATGGAGATCAGCAAATGGCAAGAAACATTGAGAGGGGTTCAACTCTGGGACAAAAGAATGTCCACCATCTCGTAGCTGCAAGCGAAGATGAAGAGCACGAAATGAAGAAGCCCTATGTCGAACCCAAAAGATACAAAGAGAAAAAAAGATAAGTGCAGACGGCAAAACCAAAAGAGTCCTCTTGGACGGTTACATCGCAAAAGATACGTCACTATCGGAGCTAACCTTGAACCCAGAGAAGAGCATGAGCTGATTGCATTTCTGAACAACAAACAGATGTCTTCGCGTAGTCCGCAAGCGATCTCCAAGGGGTGGACAGAGAGATTATTGAGGACAGCCTCGACATTAGACCAAGGGCAAAGCCAAAAAAGCAAAAGCTAAGAAAAATGTCTAACGAGAAGGTCCACGCAGTAAAAGCGGAAGTGGACACACTACTCGAAGCCAACGTGATCTGACCCATCCTCTATCCGAAATGACTTGCCAACATTGTACCTGTTAGGAAAAAGAATGGTAGATGGAAAATATGTATCGATTTCACAGATTTGAACAAAGCTTGCCCCAAAGATGATTACCTGTTAGAAAGGGTCAACAAAGTTGTGGATGACGCTGCCAACAACAAAATGCTCTCTCTATTGGACTTATTCTCAGGCTATCACTAAATCAGAATAAAAAAGAAAGAGGAAGGAAAAACAAGCTTCGTGACACTATTCAGAACATTCTGCTTTGTGCGAATGCCGGAGGGACTCAAAAATGCAGGACAAACATTCTCCAGAATGACCACCATCGTACTAGCAAACCAGCTTCGCAGGAACATTCTTGCTTCCGTCGACGACATAGTCGTCAAAAGCGACAAAAGGGCTGATCATATCCGTGACCTTGCCGAAACCTTCGCCAACCTGAGGGCAGCAAATCTGAGACTAAACCCTAAGAAAAGTGTATTTGGGGTTCAGCGAGGCAAGGTACTGGGCTATCTGGCCACCACCAAGGGCATCAAGGCCAACCCTGACAAAATTCAAGCACTCCTCGACATGAGGGAGCCAGCTTCAGTCAAGGATGTTTAGCGGCTAACAGGAAGAGTGGCTGCCCTTAACAGATTTATCCCCCGTGCTGCAGTCTATGACAAAGCTATGACAAAGCTATGACAAAGCTATGCCCCCCCGAGCCCAAGTCACCACTGCTGCTCTACGTCTTAGCTTCGGGCATGGTGGTAAGCGCCGCCCTGATTTAGGAGAAGGAAATCGACGGCAAACTAAAGCAAATTCCAGTTTACTTCGCATTCGAGGCCCTCAGTAGATCGAATATACAGTATTCAGAGTTGGAGAAAATCGCCTATGCAGTGGTGATGACAACACGCAAACTGCGTCATTACTTCAAGGGACATAGGATTGTGGCTGTCACAAACCAACCTCTACATGATCCGTTCTCAAATAGAGAAGCTTCAGGCAGAATTGCTAAGTGGGCATCTGAACTGTCAGAGTTCATGGTTGATTTTGAAAGAAGAAGCGCCATAAAGTCTCAAGTCCTGGCTAATTTCATCATTGACTGGACATCTCCAAAAGCCAGTCGTGGTGACGTTGAATAACCTTGGGTCATTTATTGCCATGGCGCATGGTGCGACAAAGGGGCTGGAATAGCAGCAATTGTAACCTCGCCAACTAGCGTAAAAATAAGATACGCCGCGAGGGCACCAATTGTACAAGATATGGGATAGTGCAAGTTTTAGTTGGGAGGGCATACTAACTTAAACTTTGTGAGGGGTCATTCTACTTCTAACATCACATCATGCAAGAAGTAAAACATAAAGAATAACATGCACACAATTGTGACACAGTATGGCCCATTTTCTTATGGTGATCTCCATCTCCACAGAAACTGTTCACCATGGTGATCTCCATCTCCATGTTCCATGTGCGCCATCCTCCTGGTGATGAATCCTCCAAGAACTAGAACATGCTATGACGCCTAATAGCTAGTAATGAAGATTACATAGTTGCTTGGATCATCACAGATTGATACGTAGACCATTAAATACATTAAAGTGACAACACATATGGCTCAAGCCATGTTGCCGTACGCGCGACACACAGGTCACGAATGAGTTACACACATGCATCACATACATAAATGTAGGGATACGAGGTAGGCTACGCTAGCGCAAATCAAAATTTCTACCGCGTATAACCAGGAAGAACTGCCGTATAAGGATCACGGGATTACCACTCGACGCACTACTGGTGCGGAAGATGTAGATATGCGTCGGTGCACTGAAGACGATCACGTAGTCGTACGTAGTCGATCAACGTAGTCGTACGTAGTCGATCACGTCCAGCAGCTCCTCAGCAGCTCGTCCACGTGCACAGCAAGATCGCCTCCGGTACCGCGGCTCGTCGTCGACTCGTCGTGGCTCGTCGGCGGCTCGTCGATGGCTCGTCCAAGTGCTGCAGGCGCAACACCTCCAAGGTATCCACACGTGCAGGGAGGAAGTGTCGCAAGCCGGACTGCTAGATCCGCGAGTTGCAACAGGCGAGGGCGTGGGAGGCGCGGCAGGTGTGTTTCGCCAAAAGGTGTAAACCCTAGGGCGCCCCCACCCCTCTATTTATAGAGGTTCCTGATGGGCCTCTGGATCCGAGGCCCATTAGTACTCCTAAACCTAATCCAACTCGGATCAGATCCGAATTCGGCTTCCAGCCCCTTAAGTGTGTGACCCTATGGGTTCGGATACGTATAGACATGGCCCGAGTACTCCTACTTGGCCCAATAGTCGGTAGCGGCCTCTAGCAAGACGTGCCAACTCCTATACGCATACGAAGATCATATCAGACGAACCATCACAACATCATATACATGCTATTCCCTTTGCCTCACGATATTTGGTCTAGCTTCAAGCCGACCGCTCTTTCTCGATCCTGTGATTCAGAATCCCTTTGTAGGTTAACTCTTAACCGTACGTAGCATGGCCATGCATTTTCGGATCCGATCACTCGAGGGGCCCAGAGATATCACTCTCAATCAGAGAGGGGTAAATCCCATCTTGATTGACCATGTCTCATAGCATGCTTCTTGACAACCCCGAAAGCTACCTTTATAACTACCCTGTTACGGCATAGCGTTTGATAGCCCCTAAGTAGGTCGATCCACATCTTGAATACATGCAACAATCTCAGGTCTAAGGACAAAGCGTATATGTTGTTTAAAGAGAGAACTACTTCTCGTGTTGGGTCAGTCCTAACACATGTCTCCACATGTGTCCACATTATTAGTTCAACATCTCCATGTTCATGACTTGTGAAACATAGTCATCAAGTAATACATGTGCTAGTCTAATATTCATGTGTGTCCTCACATGAACTCCGACTAGGAACAACTTTAGAATAACCATACAAGTAAAGAGTTTCACATACAATTCACATAATTGCAAATCAATTCAAGTAGCCTTTAATGGATATTCAATGAACACAATATACAAATCATGGATACAAATGGAATATCATCATCTCTATGATTGCCTCTAGGGCATACCTCCAACAGTCTCCCACTTGCACTAGAGTCAATCTAGAAGGTACCTAATACCCATAGCTCTTACATGCGCATCATGCTTAGCCTGCGGGAGTGGTTTTGTCAACGGATCAGAAATGTTCAGATCCGTGTGTATTTTGCATATCTTGATTTCACCCCGGTTAACGAAGTCTCGAATGAGATGAAATTGCCGCATTACGTGTTTGTTTTTCTGGTGGTTCCTTGGCTCCTTTGCTTGCGCAATTGCCCCATTGTTATCACAGTAGAGATTCAATGGGCTGGACGCATTCGGGAACACACCAAGCTCAATGAGGAAATTCCTTATCCAAACACCTTCCTTCGCGGCTTCCGAAGCCGCGATGTACTCGGCTTCTGTCGTAGAATCGGCCACCGTCTCCTGCTTGGAACTCTTCCAACTAACAGCACCACCATTTAGCGTGAACACAAATCCTGATTGTGACTTTGAATCATCTCTGTCGGTTTGGAAACTAGCATCAGTGTAACCTGTTACAACGAGCTCCTCCTGACCTCCATAGACGAGGAACATATCTTTAGTCCTTCTCAAGTACTTAAGAATGTTTTTCACCGTTGTCCAGTGACTCTCACCTGGATCAGATTGGTGTCTGCTTGTCATACTTAGCGCATATGAAACATCTGGGCGAGTACTTATCATTGCATACATGATAGATCCAATAGCCGAGGCATATGGCACTCTACTCATGCGATCCCGCTCATCAGCAGTCGTAGGACACTGAGTCTTGCTGAGATGTACGCCATGTGACATAGGCAAGAACCCTTTCTTTGCCTCTTCCATGCTGAACCGCTTCAACACTTTGTCAATATAAGTATCTTGGCTCAAACCTATAAGCCTTCTCGATCTATCTCTATAGATCTTAATGCCCAGAATATATGCCGCTTCCCCTAAGTCCTTCATTGAAAAACTATTTTTCAGTGAAGTCTTTACGGACTCAAGCATAGGAATGTTATTTCCAATCAGTAATATGTCATCCACATATAAGATTAGAAATACTACAGAGCTCCCACTAACCTTCTTGTAAACACAAGACTCTTCTTCATTCTTGGTGAAGTCAAACCCTTTGACCACTTCATCAAAACGAATGTTCCAACTCCTAGATGCTTGCTTCAATCCATAAATGGATCTCTGAAGCTTGCATACCTTTCCAGCATTTTTCGGATCGACAAAACCCTCGGGCTGTATCATATACACGTCCTCAGCTAGGTTTCCATTCAGGAAAGCTGTCTTGACATCCATCTGCCATATCTCATAATCGAAATATGCAGCTATAGCTAGAATAATCCGAATGGACTTAAGCATCACTACGGGCGAGAAGGTCTCGTCGTAGTCAACTTCTTGAACTTGTCGAAAACCTTTTGCGACAAGTCGTGCTTTATAGATGTGAACATTTCCATCCATGTCCTTTTTCTTCTTATAGATCCACTTGCACTCTATGGCTTTAACACCATCAGGCGGGTCAACCAAGTTCCAAACTTGATTGTCTCCCATGGACTCTATTTCGGATTGCATGGCACTCTGCCATTTTTCGGAGTCTGGGTCCATCATTGCTTCTGCATATGTCGCAGGCTCATCATTGTGCAACAATAATATTTCCCGCATTTCGCGGAGCCTTGCCGACGTTCGTGGTTGTGGTGGTGCTTCTCTTGCCATGGGTATCTCAACTTGTTCTGCTACGTTAGCATCACTCATTGATTCTTGCCTGATCGGCTCATCTTGAACTTCTTCAAGATGCACTGTCTTTCCACTCTTTTCTCCTTTGAGAAACTCTTTCTCTAGGAAAACCCCGTTCCGAGCGACAAACACTTTGCCTTCTGATCGGTTGTAGAAATAATATCCCAAAGTTTCCTTTGGATATCCCACGAAAATGCACTTATCCGACTTGGGTGTGATCTTGTCCAACTGAAGTCGCTTGACAAACACTTCACATCCCCAAATCTTTAGAAAAGACAAACTAGGAACCTTTCCAGTCCATATCTCATATGGTGTCTTAACTACGGATTTAGATGGTACCCTATTAAGTGTGAAAGCTGCTGTTTCTAGAGCGTATCCCCAAAATGACAACGGTAGGTCCGACTGGCTCATCATTGATCGAACCATGTCTAACAAAGTTCGATTACGTGCCTCGGACACACCGTTTCTCTGAGGTGTTCCAGGCGGCGTAAGTTGTGGAACAATTCCGCAACTCTTTAGATGATTGCTAAACTCGTGGCTCAAATACTCGCCTCCACGATCAGATCGTAAGGCCTTAATTTTCTTGCCACGCTGATTTTCAACTTCATTCTGAAATTCCTTGAACTTTTCAAAGGTTTCAGACTTGTGCCTCATTAAGTAGACATAGCCATATCTACTAAAATCATCAGTGAAAGTTATGAAGTATTGGAATCCTCCTCTTGCCGTCGTGCTCATTGGTCCGCATACATCACTATGTACGAGTTCCAACAAGTCTACTGCTCTCTCAGGAAATCCTGTGAAAGGTGTCTTGGTCATCTTGCCTAGCAAGCAAGCCTCCCATGTCTCGTATGATTCAAAATCAAACAAAGTTAGAAGTCCATCAGAATGGAGCTTCTTCATGCGGTTTTCACTTATATGACCCAAACGACAATGCCACAAGTAGGTAGGACTCAAATCATTAGGCCGAGGCCTTTTAGCACTTACATTACAGACAGGTGAACCATCAAGATTTAAAACAAATAATCCATTCACAATGGGTGCAAAAGCCATAAACATATTATTCTTAGAGATCACACAACCATTGTTTTCACTCGCAAATGAATAACCATCCTCCATCAAGCATGAAGGAGATAAAATGTTTCGACTTAAACTAGGAACAAAATAACAATTATTCAACTCCATAATAAATCCTGACGGGAGGTGGAGTTGCATCGTCCCGACGGTCAAAGCAGCAACTCTTGCATTATTGCCCACGCGGAAATCAACTTCTCCTCTTTCCACGCTTCTACTTCTTATCATTCCCTGCATCGAATTGCAAATATGAGCAACCGATCCGGTATCAAATACCCAAGAATTAATAATTGTATCAGCGAGAAATATGTTGTCTATAACATTAACAACAAGCGTACCTGAGGTAGAAGTACTCTTACTTCCGCCATTCTTCAAGGAAGCTAGGTACTGCTTGCAGTTTCTCTTCCAGTGACCAAGTTCATGACAGTAAAAGCACTCTTTATCTGGAGCAGGTCCAGGTCCAGCTTTAACCTTGGGCGGTGGGTTTGGCTTGGACGTTCCAGCCTTGCCCTTCTTCTTCCAAGAATTGCCCTTCTTCTTAAAGCTGGGCTTGTTCTGTATCGCCATCACATGGCTGGTACTAGCGCTTTTCTTTATGTCAGCCTCTACTGTTTTAAGCATGCCACACAGCTCATTCAGACCCTTCTCCGTCCCATGCATATGGTAGTTCGAGATGAAGTTCCCATAGCTAGGAGGAAGAGACGAAAGAATGAAATCAGTGGCCAACTCTTGGCCCAGTGGGAAGCCTAGCTTCTCCAACCATTGAAATTCATGTGTAACTTTTTCTGTAGATCAATTTTCGTATAGAAATCGCCCCGATCCGAGATTGTACCGAAAAGTTACGGCTGATTTACCGAAGCATGCGCATACGGCAAAATTCCCGACCCCGACAGTAGATCACATCTACTATTGCACATCTAATGCGCCTGGCGTATGACCCTGGATCTCGATTTGACCAATCATATTGATCTTCCCTCACTGCAACTGGATTTACGTGTATCACTTAACTCCGATGGCGGAAACCGACCGGTAGGAGTATGTCGTTACACTACCATTGCAGCAAGGGCACGAAATCAGGACATAGATCAAACAGAGAACTCGCATATCTCCATATGCACACATCCCGAATCCAAAACTAAGCAGCTACGGCTCTGATACCACTGTAGGGATACGAGGTAGGCTACGCTAGCGCAAATCAAAATTTCTACCGCGTATAACCAGGAAGAACTGCCGTATAAGGATCACGGGATTACCACTCGACGCACTACTGGTGCGGAAGATGTAGATATGCGTCGGTGCAGTGAAGACGATCACGTAGTCGTACGTAGTCGATCAACGTAGTCGTACGTAGTCGATCACGTCCAGCAGCTCCTCAGCAGCTCGTCCACGTGCACAGCAAGATCGCCTCCGGTACCGCGGCTCGTCGTCGGCTCGTCGTGGCTCGTCGGCGGCTCGTCGATGGCTCGTCCAAGTGCTGCAGGCGCAACACCTCCAAGGTATCCACACGTGCAGGGAGGAAGCGTCGCAAGCCGGACTGCTAGATCCGCGAGTTGCAACAGGCGAGGGCGTGGGAGGCGCGGCAGGTGTGTTTCGCCAAAAGGTGTAAACCCTAGGGCGCCCCCACCCCTCTATTTATAGAGGTTCCTGATGGGCCTCTGGATCCGAGGCCCATTAGTACTCCTAAACCTAATCCAACTCGGATCAGATCAGAATTGGGCTTCCAGCCCCTTAAGTGTGTGACCCTATGGGTTCGGATACGTATAGACATGGCCCGAGTACTCCTACTTGGCCCAATAGTCGGTAGCGGCCTCTAGCAAGACGTGCCAACTCCTATACGCATACGAAGATCATATCAGACGAACCATCACAACATCATATACATGCTATTCCCTTTGCCTCACGATATTTGGTCTAGCTTCAAGCCGACCGCTCTTTCTCGATCCTGTGATTCGGAATCCCTTTGTAGGTTAACTCTTAACCGTACGTAGCATGGCCATGCATTTTCGGATCCGATCACTCGAGGGGCCCAGAGATATCACTCTCAATCAGGGAGGGGCAAATCCCATCTTGATTGACCATGTCTCATAGCATGCTTCTTGACAAACCCGAAAGCTACCTTTATAACTACCCTGTTACGGCGTAGCGTTTGATAGCCCCTAAGTAGGTCAATCCACATCTAGAATACATGCGACAATCTCAGGTATAAGGACAAAGCGTATATGTTGTTTAAAGAGAGAACTACTTCTCGTGTTGGGTCAGTCCTAACACATGTCTCCACATGTGTCCACATTATTAGTTCAACATCTCCATGTTCATGACTTGTGAAACATAGTCATCAACTAATACATGTGCTAGTCTAATATTCATGTGTGTCCTCACATGAACTCGGACTAGGAACAACTTTAGAATAACCATACAAGTAAAGAGTTTCACATACAATTCACATAATTGCAAATCAATTCAAGTAGCCTTTAATGGATATTCAATGAACACAATATACAAATCATGGATACAAATGGAATATCATCATCTCTATGATTGCCTCTAGGGCATACCTCCAACAATAAAGGGCCATACTGATCACAAGATATATACATCCTGCAAAACAGAGTTAGGCATTCTAACATTCCAAACTTCAGAGGCCCGAAACTCCATCTTCCATTCTGAATTTGGGAAATCTAATTTCGTCGAAAACGGCTAAGTGGTTGAATTTCATGTGTAACTTTTTCTCTAGATCAATTTTCATATAAAATTCGCCCTGATCCGAGATTGTACCGAAAAGTTAGGGCTGTTTTATCGAAGCATACGGACACGGCAAAATTCCGACCCAGTAGTAGATCCAATCTACTATTGCGCATCTCATGCGTTTGGCGTATGTACCTGGATTTTGATTCGACCAATCATATTGATCTTTGCTCACTGCAACTTGCTTTACATGCATCACTTAACTCCGATGGTGGAAATCCGACCGGTAGGAGTATGTCGTTACACGACCATTGCAGCAAGAACACGAAAACAGGCCATAGATCATGAAAACTCGCATATCTCCATATGCACACATCTCGAATCCATAACAAAACAGCGATGGCTCTGATACCACTGTAGGGATACGAGGTAGGCTACGCTAGCGCAAATCAAAATTTTTCTGCCACGTAAACCAGGAAAACTGCCGTATATGGATCACGGGATTACCACTCGACGCACTGGTGCGAAAGATGTAGAATCGCGTCGGGGCAGCGAAGTTGATCAGCGTAGTCGAACACGTAGTCAATCACGTTGACGTCGAGCAGCTCCTCAGCAGCTCATCCACATGCAACAAGGTCATCCTCGTGCCGCGGCTTGTCATCGGCTCGTTGTGGCTCGTCTGTGGCTCGTTGTGGCTCGTCGGTGGCTCGTCGTGGCTCGTCGGTGACTCGTCCAAGTGCTGCAGGCGCAACACCTCCAAGGTATCCACACGTGTAGGGAGGAAGCGTCGCAAGTCAGACTGCTAAGTCCACGAGTTGCAACAGGCGAGGGCGTGGGAGACGCAGCAAATGTGTTTTGCCAAAAAGGTGTAAACCCTAGGGCGCCCCCACCCCTCTATTTATAGAGGTTCCTGACAGGCCTCTGGGTCCAAGGCCTATTAGTACTTCTAAACCTAATCCAACTTGGATCACATCCAAATTGGGCTTCCAGCCCCTTAAGTGTGTGACCCTATAGGTTCGGATACGTATAGACATGGCCTGAGTACTCCTACTCGACCCAATAGTCGGTAGCGGCCTCTAGCAAGATGTGCCAACTCCTATACGCACACGAAGATCATATCAGATGAACCATCACAACATCATGTACATGCTATTCCCTTTGCCTCATGATATTTGGTCTAGCTTCAAGCTGACCGCTCTTTCTCGATCCTGTGATTCAGAATCCCTTTGTAGGTTAACTCTTAAACGTACTGTTGACGCCGGATTTCGGCACAAGTAAAATCGGCGTCAGGAGAAGAAGAAATGAGAAGATTCAGCAGGATACAGGGGTGACAGTTGGAAATCGGCCGAGTGGCGCTATAGTTAAAGATCGGTTGGTTGGTGCTACAGTCCAGGATCGGCCGGTAAATCTTTAGAATTCCGCCTCACTTAACCCTTGGGGTTTGGGATCAGACGCGCTTGGTTCCCGATCGGTTACCCTTTGCTGATAAGGAAATCGGCTGATTAGGAGGTTGGAATAGTTGGGCCGGTATGGGCTTAGAAAGGATTATAAGGGAATCATCCCATGAAGCGCATAATAATCTACCTGGTATGAATCGTACTTGTAAATATTTGTTTTCTATTTGAATTAGGGATAGAGTTCTAGTCAGATAAAGAGTCGTCTGTACGGGGCTATAAATAGCCACCTTTGTAGATCTGTAATCATCAACAACTCAATACAACAAACTACTATTTCCTCGTACTTACTTTCAAGCAGGCGACTTCGCCAAATACTTTCTTCTTTTTCACGAGTTCGTACAGGTTGGTGGGGCTGCATCAACTTGACCTCCGGCTGATCCTGTAAATTCCGTTTACCGAGTAAATTCTAAGCTTTAACTTCGGGCGCATCGCTGTTGTTTCGTTTAGATTTATTCACCAGTTATCGATATTTACTAGAATCATAGGTCTTACCTATTTTTCTAGTTTTATCACTAGTTATCCAGCTAGGAATCGGCAGTTTCGGCTTTTTTCATATTTTGCTATTTAATTTACTTAATTCTACATATAGCCGATTAGATCTGTTCCTAGTATTGCTACTGTAGCGTTGTACTGATTACTCCAATAGTTCTCATTCACGCTGCCTGGTAATCGGCTGCTTCGTAGCCGATTTCTTTATTACGGCAAATCGGCCAATTCGCTGATAAGCTTTCTCGAGATCGGAAATTTAGCCGATCGTGACTTCTGGATTTAACACGTATTCTTCCTTGCCAATCAACAAGTCAGATTGGCTGGCACGCCGCACGAACCGCACCAAGGCAATCACCCGAACAGGAGTTAAGCAGATTCTCCCGGGTCGTGTGTTAAGACACTGGGGATTCGGCCGGCCGATTTCTAGCGCCACCACACTTTTGGCACGCCCGGTGGGACAAATACAACCGCCACCATGTCGAAAGCTGCTGAAGTCTCCGAAGATAATGTCATCGAAGTGACAGAGGCAGATCTCAGGGACGACCAGAAGGAAGAACTAGAGAAGCAGACGGCACAATACCGGAAGGCTTGCCTGCAGTCCTTCAGTCGCACAAGAAGCGGGGAGACTATCAAAAAGTCTCCGTTTCCAACTCCCGCCAGATCACAATCACCGAGGACTCGGACAAGATGGCCGAGATGGTCCAGCAGTCCATTTATCACGCCTTCATTGATCAATCCCCGGTGCTTGCAAATACGGTGTACAATGCCGTCATCAGCTGCTTGGCTAGCGGGGTACCTCAAGGGTACAAGGGACTGGCATATGCTTCGCCGATTCCACCCAACAAGGGTTATCTGAATTCGGCTTCTCAGCCGATCCAATTTCCTATTGGGGGTTCAGGCGCTTCCTCATCATCAATTCCTATGGGGTATAATGGCACACAACACCTCCAGCCACACCCCGTTCAGCTGTCCTCTGCGCCGTTTCCTCCAGTTAATCCAGCGCCTTGGGGGCACCATCAGCTACGGCCATTCAGGATCAATCGGCCAGTCAGGGAAGTCCCCAATTCCAGGCATCTTTCCAGGCAACCACTCGACCAACTATGCCGCCGTACCAGCCTGTCGCATCAGAGATGAGCAAAGCGGCAGAGCTCGTACTATACGATGAAACGAGTGGTTCATTCAAACAGCCGACCCTGAATACACAACTGGCTATAACACATCTGATGCCACATACTTTCACTCAGCATCAAGCCGTCCCGCCTCCGATATACCAGCACGTGCCAGTCCCTCAGCCAACAGTATACCAGCAACAGCCGGACTGGTCGGCACGTATAGCAGAAGTGATTCAAGAACAATTCGGCTTGAAGCCGAAGGTACAAACTTACACTTACAGGACACCGTACCCGTCTACGTACGACCTACTGCCATTTCCCCATCGGTATAAAGTTCCTAACTTCACCAAGTTCTTAGGGACGGATGACACTTCAACCGTGGAACACGTGAATAGGTTCATCATCCAATGCGGAGAGGCAGCGGCGCAAGACGCTCTACGGGTGCGACTATTCTCATCATCCTTGTCTGGGTTGGCCTTCCAATGGTTCACGGCATTACCGCCCAACTCGATTATTACATGGGCCGATTTGGAGAGGCAGTTTCATAAATACTTCTACGCCGAGGTGCATGAGATGAAGCTGTCCGATTTGACCAGCCTCAAGCAAAGAAGCGACGAGCCGATATCCTCATATGTAGAGAGGTTTCGGGAAATCAGGAACAAATGCTATTCTTTGGCTCTAAACGATGCACAGCTGGCTGATATAGCCTTTCAAGGTCTCCTACCCCACATCAAAGAAAAGTACGCCTCACAGGAGTTTGAGAGCTTAAGCCAAATCGTCCACCGATTGTCTGGACAGGAGGTACGTTCTTTCGATCCATGGAGGAACTTCCAGAAGAAGGTTGCATTCCTAGAAGAGGTTGAAGCCGAAGAAGATGCTGAGGTCGGTCTTGCGGAGTGGGTCAAGGGAAAGAAGCCGATATCATGCCCGTTCGGCAAGAAAGAGCCAGAAACGTTCGGCTTTGACACGTCGAAGGCCGATAAAATCTTCGACCTTCTCCTCCAGGAAGGACAGATCAAGCTCTCCCCATATCATACGATACCTTCTGCCGAACAACTAAAGAAGATGAAATATTGCAAGTGGCACAACGCTACATCCCATGACACTAATGAGTGCAAAATCTTCCGGCAGCAGATACAGTCGGCCATTGAGCAGGGCAGACTTAAATTTGAAGTACCAACAAAATCAGCCAAGCCGATGAAGATCGACCAGCACCCCTTCCCCACCAACATAGTTGACACAGGGAAGAACTCGCTCCAAACCAAAGTACTGACATCCGAATCGGCTAAAAAGAATGGTGCCATAGACCCCAGAAATCAAGCGATGCTTGAAGACGTCAAGGGGAAGCGGCGGATGGAAGACGATGATGGCAAATCAGGTGAGCCACGCATTACTTCCCAATTCCTGCTCAAGAAATATCAGCGGCAACATGAATGCTCAAGATCCCGGGAAGAAGCGATGCGGCGACATGAAGATCACTGGAGGTGCCCGTTCTTCATCCACTGTTGGGAAAGCAACCTCAGGCTACCTTCGGCCGATAATTGCCCTGAGTGCAACGGCCTGTATCGTAAAAATCGGTCGTTCAACAGGTCTCGCTCCGGAGATGGGAGACCAAAACCGATCAGCAGGAACTGGCGCGACCAAGACGACCAGCGCCCTCCCGTGCATGATCGGCTGGGGGGCAGAAGTGACCGATATGACCGGTCGGAAGACAGACGCCATGATAGGCCGGGGGGCAGGTTTGATCGACATGACCGGCCAGAAAATAGGGCCATCGTCCACAGTCGGCTTGAAGAGATGGCCGATGCTCGAGTGATAGACGAAAACCCTTTAAGGCGCGAACCGGAATGGGAACGTGCCAGGCCAAGAACCAAACCAGTAAACCCCAGGTGGTGTCCCGACGGATTGACCAAATCTCAAAAACGAAGGATCCAACACCTCCGCCAGTGGGAACAGCAGGAGGAAGAACAACAGTACACGACGGACAAGAGGGAAGGCAGGTCTCAGGTATGGCGCCCCAAAAGAAACGACAGAGGAGGCGACGAATCGGCAGGCGATGAATCAGCAGCCGACATCGGCATGGTTTTCATACTGTCGATGGAATTTATACAACATAGAAGAACAGATGGCACAATTGGCTTTGGAGCCAATGACAGCCACATTCGAGAAGCCCGAAGACGACAAGCGGCAACACCTGAAAGCGTTGTTCCTTAAAGGGCAAGTCAATGGCCGACCCCTCACCAGATTGATGGTAGATGGAGGAGCGGCAGTCAACATCATGCCATATGCCGTAAGCTTGGGAAAAGTGATGATGACTTGACCAAGACAGACATGATGCTCAAGGACTTCGAGGGCAACGTATCCCCGCTCGCGACGCCCTCTGCGTCGACCTCACCATCGGTAGTAAGACCCTTCCCACCACTTTCTTTATTATTAATGGCAAGGGATCCTACAACATGCTATTCGGCCGAGACTGGATACATGCAAATTGCTGCATCCCATCGATGATGCACCAATGTCTTGTACAATGGGTCGGCGACAACATCGAGGTGGTCAACGCCGACTCCGCATACAGCATCGCAGCAGCCGACACGCAGCAGTGGAGCTGCGAAACCGTCAAGTGCATATCCGGTAGAGTATGGGATACTGACTTCTTGAAGGTCTCCGATTTTGGCCTACAGTCGATCCGAGCAGTCGGCTCCGAAGACTCAGATTAAATGGATCAGTTCGCCCGAGAAGATGGGAAGCTAGGGCACGGGTTCACGTCGGCCGATTCATTAGAGATGATAGACTTAGGCGATGGCACTAAACCAAGGCCGACTTATATTAGTGCAAATTTAGACCCAGAATACAAATGTAAACTGACAAGTTTGTTAAGAGAATTTAAGGATTGTTTTGCTTGGGAGTATCATGAGATGCCCGGATTAGATCGATCTATTGTTGAACATCGGCTACCCATAAAACCAGGATATCGGCCGTATCAACAGCCTGCACGGCGGTGCAATCCTAAAATTCTACCAGACATAAAAGCCGAAATAACTTAGCTAATCGAAGCAAAATTTATTCGGCAATGCCGTTATGCCGAGTGGATCTCCAACATTGTACCAGTATACAAGAAGAACGGAAAGCTACGCGTGTGCGTTGATTTCAGGAATCTTAATCAGGCCACACCGATGGACGGATACCCCATGCCAACGGCCGATGTGCTGATAGACGCTGCCGCGGGACACAAGATTATTAGCTTCATGGACGGAAACGCAGGGTACAATCAAATACTTATGGCCGAAGAGGACATACCCAAAACGGCCTTCAGATGCCCAGGCCACCTTGGTTTATTCGAGTGGGTGGTGATGACTTTTGGCTTGAAAAACGCCGGCGCCACATATCAGAGAGCCATGAACTACATTTTTCACAAACTCATCGGCATACTGGTGGAAATCTACATCGACGACGTCGTAGTCAAGTCCAAAGGACACGAAGAGCATCTGGCCGATTTGCGAAAAGTGTTGGAATGCACTAAGAAACACGGGCTGAAGATGAACCCGAATAAATGTGCCTTCGGCGTGTCCGCCGGACAGTTCTTAGGATTCATGGTGCACGAGCGGAGAATAGAAATCAATCGGAAGACCATAGCGGCTATCAACAAGGTCGTGGCCCCGCAGAATAAAACTGAATTGCAGTCTTTAATCGGCAAGGTGAATTTCATCAGAAGATTCATATCTAATCTATTTGGGCGGATCCAAGATTTCACACCACTATTAAAGTTGAAGACCGACCAGGAGTTTGTATGGGGGGAAGAACAACACAAGGCACTGGAAGATATCAAGCAGTACTTGGTCTCGCCACCAGTATTGGTCCCTCCTCAAATTGGTAAGCCATTTAAATTGTATTTATCAGCCGATGAAAAGGCTATTGGGTCGGCTCTAGTCCAGGAGTTCGAAGGAAAGGAACGAGTAATTTATTATGTCAGTAGAAGACTCCTAGACGCCGAAACAAGATATCCTCCAGTGGAGCGGTTGTGCCAATGTCTTTACTTATGCACCAAACTCAGGCACTATTTGCTGTCGGCGGAATGTGTGGTCATATGCAAAGACGACGTGGTAAAATACATGCTGTCACTGCCGATCTTGAAAGGACGCATCGGCAAATGGATCTGTTGGAGGTATGCCCTAGAGGCAATCATAGAGATGATGATATTCCATTTGTATCCATGATTTGTATATTGTGTTCATTGAATATCCATTAAAGGCTACTTGAATTGATTTGCAATTATGTGAATTGTATGTGAAACTTTTTACTTGTATGGTTATTCTAAAGTTGTCCCTAGTCGGAGTTCATGTGAGGACACACATGAATATTAGACTAGCACATGTATTAGTTGATGACTATGTTTCACAAGTCATGGACATGGAGATGTTGAACTAATAATGTGGACACATGTGGAGACATGTGTTAGGACTGACCCAACACGAGAAGTAGTTCTCTCTTTAAACAACATATACGCTTTGTCCTTAGACCTGAGATTGTCGCATGTATTCTAGATGTGGATCGACCTACTTAGGGGCTATCAAACGCTACGCCGTAACAGGGTAGTTATAAAGGTAGCTTTCGGGTTTGTCAAGAAGCATACTATGAGACATGGTCAATCAAGAAGGGATTTGCCCCTCTCTGATTGAGAGTGATATCTCTGGGCCCCTCGAGTGATCGGATCCGAAAATGCATGGCCATGCTACGTACGGTTAAGAGTTAACCTACAAAGGGATTCCGAATCACAGGATCGAGAAAGAGCGGTCGGCTTGAAGCTAGACCAAATATCGTGAGGCAAAGGGAATAGCATGTATATTATGTTGTGATGGTTCGTCTGATATGATCTTCGTGTGCGTATAGGAGTTGGCACGTCTTGCTAGAGGCCGCTACCGACTATTGGGCCGAGTAGGAGTACTCGGGCCATGTCTATACGTATCCGAACCCAAAGGGTCGCACACTTAAGGGGCTGGAAGCCCAATTCGGATTTGATCCGAGTTGGATTAGGTTTAGAAGTACTAATGGGCCTCGGATCCAGAGGCCCATCAGGAACCCCTATAAATAGAGGGGTGGGGGCGCCCTAGGGTTTCACCCCTTTTGGCTGAACACACTTGCCGCGCCTCCCACGCCCTCGCCTGTTGCAACTCGCGGATCTAGCAATCCGGCTTGCGACGCTTCCTCCCTGCACGTGTGGATACCTTGGAGGTGTTGCGCCTGCAGCACTTGGACGAGCCATCGACGAGCCGCCGACGAGCCACGACGAGCCGACGACGAGCCGCGGCACCGGAGGCGATCTTGCTGTGCACGTGGACGAGCTGCTGAGGAGCCGCTGGACGTGATCGACTACGTACGACTACGTTGTTCGACTACGTACGACTACGTGATCGTCTTCACTGCACCGACGCATATCTACATCTTCCGCACCAGTAGTGCGTCGAGTGGTAATCCCGTGATCCTTATACGGCAGTTCTTCCTGGTTATACGCGGTAGAAATTTTGATTTGCGCTAGCGTAGCCTACCTCGTATTCCTACAGGATCTTAGCTTTGTCGGAGTTTGACCTTCGGTATGAATCGGCGAAAGCCGTCAAGGGTCAGGTCATGGCCGATTTCGTCGCCCAACACTGCGGGCCAGAGACTACCTTCATGGAACCGGTACCTTGGACTTTATACTTTGATGGATCGTCATGTGGGGTCGGATCAGGAATCGGCATCATCCTCATATCGCCTCGGGGGGCAAGCTATGATTTTTCTCTGCCGATAGAAGCCACCGCTACTAACAATCAAGCAGAGTACCGAGCTGTATTGAAGGGATTACAATTACTAAGAGAAGTCAAGGCCGATTCTATCGAAGTCTTCGGGGATTCCATGCTTATTGTGGATCAATTAACAGGGAGGTCCGAATGCAAGGACGACGTATTGATAATTTATTACGAGGATTGCCTGCAGCTCTTAAAAGAATTCAAATCGGCAGTAATCGAACACATCCCAAGGGATCACAACAAGGATCCAACAAACTCGCCCAGCACGCATCTGGATATCGGCCAATTCTAGGCGCTATGGCTCTGGAACTCGCGGCCGATGACTGGCGAAAAGAGATTGCCGACTACCTGAAAGATCCGTCTAAGAAAGTGGATCGGCGGGTGCGTTTCCATGCTACCAAATACGTACTCCTGGAAGACGACTTATTCTACCGAACAATTGACGGCGTCTTGCTCAAGTGTCTGGGAACAGAAGAGGCTAAGACTCTGATGGGAGAAATCCATGAGGGGGTGTGTGGAGCCCACCAGTCGGTCCATAAGATGAAATGGATGATCAGGAATAATGGGTATTACTGGCCAACGATCCTCGAAGATTGCTTCAAATATTATAAGGGATGCCAGGATTGTCAGAAATTCGGGAATGTCCAACGTGCGCCCGCGTCGGCCATGAATCCCATTATCAAACCATGGCCGTTCAGAGGATGGGGAATAGACCTTATCGGCCAAATTTATCCTCCATCAAGCAAAGGGCACAAATTTATTCTGGTGGCCACCGATTACTTTACCAAATGGGTGGAAGCAATTCCGTTAAGAGCCGTGACATCGGCTACCATGGTCGACTTCGTAAGGGACCATATCGTCTACCGATTCGGCATTCCCCAGACTATCACAACCGATCAGGGAACAATGTTCACATCAGGAGAATTCGAAGAGTTCACAGCCGATATGGGAATCAAATTATTAAACTCCTCTCCATATTATGCCCAAGCTAACGGCCAGGCCGAATCCTCCAACAAGGGGATAATTAAGTTAATCGAAAGGAAGATAGAGGAGCAGCCGAAAAAATGGCATCTATGTCTAACTAAAGCCCTATGGGCATACAGGATGGCTTGCCATGGGGCCACCAAGTTATCCCCTTATCAGTTGGTGTACGGTCACGATGCAGTACTACCGTGGGAATCAAGGGCGGGGTCGAGGCGCATTTCGCTCCAGGACCAGTTAACGGCCGACGACTACTCATCGCTCATGAAGAGGGAACTTGATGACTTGGCTGGCCAACGATTGAGAGCTTTGATAAGCATTGAGGAAAACAAGAAGAAAGTGGCCAGGTGGTACGATAAGAAGGTCAAAGTCAAACAATTCTCTCCAGGGGACCTGGTTTGGAAGTTAGTGTTGCCGATTGGGTCGAAAGATCCTAAATTCGGAAAGTGGTCCCCTACATGGGAAGGGCTGTATAAAATCGGCAGATGTGCTCTAGGAAACGCTTATATTTTGGAAACAATTGAAGGAGAAGAGTTTACTAGGGCTCTGAACGGGAGGTACTTGAAAAGATATTACCCTAGTATATGGGTCGGAGCATAAAGAATCGACCACGATAAAACAGCACACAGCCGATACAAAAAAGTTCGTCTAGAGAAAACATGTAATCGTCCAAATCGGCCGATGTATTCATTCGGTACGGACGGTGGGTTACACGGCCGACAAGGTACAAGTCACCCTTAGAACAAAAATAATTAACCACGCCCTTTCTTACGCTCTCTCTCAACCCGACCTAATTCTATCATAAGACGGATGTACTCTTCTTCTATCTCTTTCATCGAAGCCTCCGCTTCGACTTGACGGGGGAGAGGGTGGCTACGGTCCATGGCCGGGCGCGATGTCCCTGGTGCTGCATCTTCAAGGGTGACTCGCGGAGGGACCGGATGACTTCTGTCGGCTTGAGGTCGCCGGCGGGCGTTGCCGTCCAGAAAATCCCAGATCCGTCGGATGTCAGCAGGGACATGCTCTTGAAGTTCGTCACGATGAGCCCTGATTAAATCCTTGTCCTCTAACGACAACGGTTCATCAGAGTGCATGAGCTCGATGGCGCGTTCAAGTTCGGCGCTAAGGCACCGTGGCTGAAGAAAAGAACGATTAAAAAGGTGATTCTCTTCAGAAGAGCTAAACTGAGAAGAAAGATCAAGGCAAAATTTTCACCTGGTTAACAGAGGAAGAGGAAGAGGATGAAGAAGACATGACCGAAAATCGCACCGATGAAAGGAGGTTCAGAAGGTGAAACCGAGCTAAACTGGTACTCTCGGGAAGGGGGTCTTGGCCGGCATTTATAAGAATAGGAGGCGTAGATATTTGGTAAGGCGCGTCCCGTTGGAAGTGAGAAAGACAATAAATAAAAGGCGCCACGAAGGACGGTCAAAGGGGTCATTAAATGTTCGTACAAAAATAGCCAGTACTTTTACAGGCTACCCAGAAGGGCATCGATAGCTGAAATCGCTCGGCGCCGGATCTGATCGGCAGAGTCTAGGACCCGCTGATCATCATCTGCCGATCCAGGGACTTTTGGCATATTGCGGTGGAGTTTTAGGGCTTCGTGGGCCAGGTGCTGCCTCTTCCATTTCAGATCGGCGATGACGGATGGGAGTTCTTGAAGCCTCTTCTCTTCGGCGTTTATGGCTTTCGTCAGCTGTTCCATTTCCTTGGCAAGCTCTGCTCTTCGGCGTTTGAGGCGGTCTATCGTGCCGACGATTCCTGGGCGAGAGTCTTCCAGAAAATGAATGCGTTGATGCACCTCTTGGGCCTGACGTTTGTACGTATCTTCTTCTTCACGAGTCTTGGCCAACTTGGCGCGATCGGCCATGTGACGCAGGGCCCTGAAAACTAGGATCCTCATCGACTCGATATACGCGGCCGGCGCCAAGGCTTCCTCCGCTTCTTCTGGCACCCGTCCGCTGACGTCACCAAAGAGCTGCCAAATCGGCGAGGCATCTTCTACCAATCGGCCGATATGTTCTTGAACAAGGGATCGGATGCTGGTAAGTTTGGCTCAGACGTCGTCAGGGATAGAGCTCAAGGTGACTTGGCGGGAGGCGACTTCTTCGTCATCAGAGAGGGCGACCGCAAATGAGAAGAGACTGTTGTCAGGGGTGTCCTGTTCCTGGAAATAATAGGTTAAGAAGAAAAACAAATCAGCCGATGGTGATAGCAAATCGGCTAAATAAAGGTGAAAGGTCTCTTACCTCCTTGAATCGGATTTCCTCAAGCTGCATTTGGGAAGCTGTTATCCTCGATTCAGGGGCTGGTGCCATGGGTTCATCAGAAGAAGAAGACTCTACGATGATTGGTGCTGTGCTTGGACCAGCTTCCCGAGAGGGGACCATTGGTTGAGGGGCGCTTGGCGTACCGATTACCTGTGTCAAAGGGTTGAATGAGCACGACATTCAAATACTAGGGGAATCGGTGGAAGAGTGTTATACCTCGACGGATGGAAGCAGGGGCGCGTCGGTGACCGATTGGGTTGCTGCCGATTGTTGTGGGTCCATAGGGGTGATCTGTGCAGTCTAAGATAAAAGGAGTTAGTATTGAGACAACAATCGGAAGGATTAAAAATGAGTTTACCTGCACGGCCTCTACCAGTAGTGATGCAGCGGCTGCCTCAGCTTGCATGACAACTTGAGTGTCTATCTCTCTGGCGGCTTGAAGAGGCGGTGCGGCCAAAGTTTCTGCCGATACGATCGTGGGAGGATCTGCCGATTCTATACGGGCTCGAACTCGGCGGCTGGTCTTCTTGGTAACCTTCTTCTGCGCCTGCTTTGATCGGCCAGCAATCACGTCCACGGAAGGGGCATCATAGCCGATAAGAGGGAAGGTGGTGTATGGATGATGATCTTCTATTGGTCGACCACTCTGGCTGCGTGTTGGGGGGACACGGTTCTTGGACTGAAGCAATAGCAAGATGTTAGTATTCAACCGCGTTGATGAAAGAGTAAAAATCGGCTAAGGAAAAATACCTCGGCGTTCGGGTCGATGTTGGTTGGATCCAGGAGATTACAGTATGCCGACACAGAGTTGCAGAAAAGGTATTGTTTCCATTCAGCCCACCAAAGCTTGAAAGGTTGGACAGCGAAGGGAGCTACTATCCAGTCGTTCAAGTCAATAGTGGTGGAGTCTGGGATCCGGTCTCGCAGCCGACTATAGTCCAGACCTGTTGTAAGCCCATCTCTGAACTTAGTTCGGCCAGCAAAATACACTTGAATCAGCAGCTGACCCATGCCGAGTTGACGTGCTGCAGCAGAGGGATTGTAAAACTCATACGTAGGAGCATCTTTCCCTGAGAAGAAGTTGGTTGGCAGGATTCCCGGTTTAATTAACTCGTCTGTGAGGTCCTCGTCGAATCGGCTAGTAGTCGAGTCAAAGCAAGTTGGGAGCTCGAAGATTGGGTCATCTCGCCGATAAGGAAACCAAACGGTTGCATCTTCATTAAAACCGTTGTAAAAGCATCGGAAGTACTCGGCCACTTTTGTAGCAGAGTGCAGACAACCGGGGAAGGCCGACGCCGCTTCACCAAAAGATGTGCATCGGCGTCGGGCAGTGGGATCTTCTGCCGATTCGATGTTGGGGAACGTCATGTGTTCCACCCTCTGCTGAGAAATCTTGCTCATATACAGGTTTAGCCACAAATTAATGAACCACCAGGGTCCGCCTGGATTTCCAATCGGCTCCCCCTTGGAAAGTTTGATGCCGATTTGGTGAAGCATGTGGTATGCCGCTCCTAGCAAGTGTTTTCCAAGAGGAACAGGAGTTCCTACTGATAGTGCTTCGGCTAAAGCTTGGGTATTGGTTGATGGGCCAGCTGCTCTCCCGCAAAAGAAGTGTTTCTCCAACCACATCATTAGGAAGGCCGTGTGCTCTCTGTTCTCAACGGATCCGACCCTTTTGTTGCATCTAATAAAGCCTTTCCACCCGCCGATTCCCCTCGTGTCCAGTTGATGCGATGTTGCGGCTAAGAGGCGGAAAGGGGTGTCCGGGGAGGAAATGTCTTGGCCAGTCAGTAGAACCACATCGGCCAGTGTGGGGGTCATAGGTCCATGTCCAAACAAGAATGCATTGAGAGCATCAGACCAAAAGTAAGAGGCTTCTATCACTAATGGTTCATTTCGCTCCATCTGGGACAGAGATAGGTTGATGCATTGGCCGATTTTGAGCTCGTCCCATTGGACCCTCTTGGGTTCGGCTATCCGCTGGTACCACTCCCTCCAACCGGGAGTTTCATTCGGCCAAGACCTAAAGGTGCCCAGCCAGTGATCCAGGTCCATGGTGGATTGTTTGAAGGGGATTCTATGGGTTTCCAAATTAATGAGCTCGATTGGATCTGGGTTCCCCATGAGTCCGAGGCAGACAAGGCTGGGATTTCCTGTAAGATGGATAGTGATGCGATGTCTAACCGCCTAAAAAAGGAAAGGGGGTGCGAAAGTAAGAAATAGATCTAAAGTAAATGTATTGCCGATAGAGGAAGGATTCGGTAATGACCTTTGGGATGAAGTTCCTTGTAGTCGGCGTGACCGCCGGTGCAGCTGCGGAGGATGAGGTCGCTATTGGGATCACCATTGGGATCTCGGAAGAAGCTTCGGCTTTCGATGGAGCTCTTTCTTCCGACGACGGAGCCACCACTGTCGCTACTTTCGCCGGAGGTGCTATTTCTGGAGCATCGCGCGCGGGTGAGTTGCCTGAAGGTGCCGCCATTGGAGGGGAGGGAGAAAAGCGACAGGAAGATGGTGCCGGAAAGCTGTGGCACTAAGGGAAAGTGCTGGAGGAAGAAGAAGGCTCGCGCGCTGAGAAAGAAGGATGTGAGCTCGAAAAGGAAGTGCGGGGTGTGCTGATATTTAAAGGGGGCTTGAGGAAGGGTAAAAATGGAATTTTTACCGCGCCGGCGTTTCGAGTTTTTCGGGAGTAGTGGTTGTCGTGGGCGCCCATTTCGAAAAGATTGCAATCATCAGGTTGAAGACCGTGAAACGGAAGGATATTTTCATTGCGGTTGTTTCGGAGGGGAAGTTGAAAAGAATTTCGAAGTAAAGACTATGTTTTACTCCGAAACTGGGGGGCATGTGTTGACGCCAGATTTCGGTACAAGTAAAATCGGCATCAGGAGAAGAAGAAATGAGAAGATTCAGCAGGATGCAGGGGTGACAATTGGAAATCGGCCGAGTGGCGCTACAATTAAAGATCGGTTGGTTGGTGCTACAGTCCAGGATCGGCCGATGCTACAGTCCAGGTTCGGTCGGTAAATCTTTAGAATTCCGCCTCACTTAACCCTTGGGTTTGGGATCAGACGTGCTTGGTTCCCGATCGGTTACCCTTTGCCGATAAGGAAATCGGCTGATTAGGAGGTTGGAATAGTTGGGCCGGTATGGGCTTAGAAAGGATTAAAGGAATCAGCCCATCAAGCGCATAATAATCTACCTAGTACGAATCGTACTTGTAAATATTTGTTTTCTATTTGAATTAGGGATAGAGTTCTAGTTAGATAAGGAGTCGTCTGTACGGGGCTATAAATATCCACCTTTGTAGATCTGTAATCATCAACAACTCAATACAACAAACTACTATTTCCTCGTACTTACTTTCAAGCAGGCAACTTCGCCAAATAGTTTCTTCTTTTTCACGAGTTCGTACGGGTTGGCGGGGCTGCATCAACTTGACCTCCGGCTGATCCTGTAAGTTCCGTTTACCGAGTAAATTCTAAGCTTTAACTTCGGGCGCATCGCTGTCGTTTCGTTTAGATTTATTCACCAGTTATCGATATTTACTAGAATCATAGGTCTTACCTGTTTTTCTAGTTTTATCACTAGTTATCCAGCTAGGAATCGTCAGTTTCGACTTTTTTCATATTTTGCTATTTAATTTACATAATTCTACGTATAGCCGATTAGATCTGTTCCTAGTATTGCTACTGTAGCGTTGTACTGATTACTCCAATAGTTCTCATTCACACTGCCTGGTAATCGGCTGCTTCATAGCCGATTTCTTTATTACGGCAAATCGGCCGATTCGCTGATAAGCTTTCTCGAGATCGGAAATTTAGCCGATCGTGACTTCTGGATTTGACACGTATTCTTCCTTGCCAATCAACAGGTCAGATTGGTTGGCACGCCGCGCGAACCGCACCAGGGCAATCGCCGAACAGGAGTTAAGCAGATTCTCCCGGGTCGTGTGTTAAGACGCTGGGGATTCGGCCGGCCGATTTCTAGCGCCAACACGTACGTAGCATGGTCATGCATTTTTGAATCCGATCACTGGAGGGGCCCAGAGATATCACTCTCAATCAGAGAGGGGCAAATCCCATCTTGATTGACCATGTCTCACAGCATGCTTCTTGACAAACCCGAAAGCTACATTTTTAACTACCCTATCACGGTGTAGCGTTTGATAGCTCCTAAGTAAGTCGATCCACATCTTGAGTAGATGCGACAATCTCAGGTCTAAGGACAAAGCGTACATTTTGTGTAAAGAGAGAACTACTTCTCGTGTTGGGTCAGTCCTAGCACATGTCTCCACATGTGCCCACATTATTAGTTTAACATCTCCATGTCCATGACTCGTGAAACATAGTCATCAACTAATACATGTGCTAGTCTAATATTCATGTGTGTCCTCACATGAACTCCGACTAGGGACAACTTTAGAATAACCATACAAGTAAAGAGTTTCACATACAATTCACATAATTGCAAATCAATTCAAGTAGCCTTTAATGGATATTCAAGGAATACAATATAAATCATGGATACAAATGGAATATCATCATCTCTATGATTGCCTCTAGGGCATACCTCCAACAGCGGTTGCAAGGATTCGAATTATGTTTGATTAGAAGCTCGGATCGTCAATGTCAAATCTCCACCAAATCGAATTTATCACTACCTTTCGGAAGATTGGGCTAGTGCTACATTAAGTGGTATTAGGATTCCAGGTTACCCATGAGGTATACTATCATATTTCCCCTTTAGACTCATTTCATGTCATCACCTATAGTCCAGAAAAAGCCCAAAAATATTTACACTTTCCGCTGTCCTATCAGCTTTTTAGCCTTTGCAATTTTCGTTTCAGATTTGCTTTGTTGAGTTTGTGTCCGTAGTCGAGTCTTGTTGCTGGTTTAGTGTGTTTGTGGTCATAGTTTCAACCGCCCGTTGTTGTTTGTTTGTTTCCGCCACTATCCCAACCACCTTTACCCAAACAACAAGTCGAGCCCCCACATTACTTGACTTGCCCCGCTAGCTGCCTTTTATGAACTCTCGCCGTGCAAACCCTAGATAGGTTGCACGCCGCATTGTGTCACCTTAGCATCACATCCCTTCTTGATTCATCTGGTGAATACCTATTGCTGCATACCAAGGAAGTTTGTGCCCCTATATTGCTTGCTGAGAAGCTTTGCTCAGGCGTGATTGGTGTTTGAAGGATAGGGAAGCTTTTCCCTAGCCGCCACCGCCCTACCAGCCACGTTGTGCCTCTCCGAAAACCTAGATTCGAGCGACCTTCCTTAAAACAGACAGAACTTTTATCTTGGCACTCCGATTGAGGTGATTTTTTTTCAAATTTTGAACAAAATTTTACACATACGATTTGACTCCTTCAGCATTTTTGCGAGTCTCAGCATTCCCAAAAAAAATCAGGAAGTGGGAGTTTTCAAGCCCCTAAGTTGTTGCACACTTTTCAGCAAACGTGCTTGTTTTTCTGTAGACCGGATCACACCTCTGTTTAAGGTGCAAAATTTTGTGGTTCCATCTTGTGTGATCCCTATTCAGATAAAAATATAACAAAAATAGTTCAGAAAAATAAAAAAGTGGATTCCTACTAGTCCTGGAGGGAAAATTAGGAAAAAGAATTAAAACAATTGCATGAGTTGTTGGTTGCTTGTTATTTGAGTTCTATCCACCGTCTTTCATTCCAACTTGTTGTGCTACGTCTAGGGACACATCTTAGCCAGTAGTTGTGAGTTGTACTTTGGATACTTATTGAACTTTGCTAATCTGCTTCGGCTATTGCTATTACTTGCCACCATATTGTGCCTGCCCAAAGCTCCACTTATACTTCTATCAGTATAGGTTAACCTTGCAACTGTTACACCCAAGCTTGACAATAGATTATCCTGCCCTGTTGGCTTTGGTAAGAACACTTGCAAGATGGTAGTAAGCCGTTTGAGATATTGCTTTCCACTTTCACCACCACCCAGTAGTTGTGTTGGGGGGAAATATTAACAACCTCCTAATACCCATTAAAACAACAATCATGAAGGTCTAGGCCCACCTGCGGTAATGAAGACTGCCGTCGGCCCAACATGGGAGGGGAGCGCCCCGCTCCGCCTCGCCTGACCTAGTGCTCCGGGGTCGGACGCCCCCGACCCCTTGATGGCCAGACTCTGCCTCGCCCAACCTGCGGTCCTAGGGTCGGGAGCGCCCGACCCCTCACCACAAGACTCCGCCTCGCCCGACCCAGGGTGTAGGGGGTCGGACTCGTCCGAGCCCACAAGACAAGCATCCGCCTCGCACGCAGACTAGAAGATAAGAGTGTGCATCTCATGGGCCCCCTGCCAATCTTGCCATAAATGCGTCGCGGCTCTAGCGCGCCGAAAGGCGCCCGCGCCCCCGATGTGACCCGCCATAAGTACCCATGCACGACCGCACAGCAGAGGTTACAGTGGTCGCGGCTCTCCCTGATTCGCTGCAGGGCACTCATGGTCTACATTGCCCAGCATAGGAAGAAGCCCCACCCGTTCTCACGCCCCGCGCATCCGGCGACAGGGACGCGACATTCGCGTCCCACAGGACATCAGCAAGATAACAGGATCAGCCGTCTCTCCCTGACATGCACAGTCAACACAACCGAACACCATCATCATGTTTGGTGGCAACGGTCACCGGGGAGATCGTCGACAGGATCCGAGGGCAGCCGCCCTCCTCCGATGGACGCGCTGACAGGATCTGAGGGCCGAAGCAGGAGACGGCGGCCCTGGGACTTGATCCTTCTCCTTGTATTTTACTTTACTTAACTTATCTCTTTTACTTCTCCTCACACCCAGTCTCACCAGTAACCCCGGTGTCCATCCTTGTGCTATAAAAGGAGGATCGGGGACTCTGAGACAAGGGACTCTCTCAAGCCAACAGAACACACACATACTCACCATTAGAGCATCAGTGCACACCCAAGAGACTTGGGACTGGCTCCCTCTCTCATCCTCCTATAACCCCTACTACAGACCCCACGTGGGCAACACGAGCAGCTCCTCATACTAGATGTAGGGCTTTTTCTTGCCCGAACCAGTCTAAACCACATGTCTCCCATGCCACCATCCGAAGCCTTACACGCATAAAAGAAATTTACTAGTCTTAGTCTTGATCGGCTAATCTTGACAACGACAGGATCTGAGGGCCGGAGCAGGAGGCGGGGTTTAGTCCGTTCACCGGCACGTCAGCCCCATCCGCGACGCCCGTGACACCTTGGACGCGTGGAGGCGCTCCCGTGCGGATAGAGAGGAGGGGGTGGACAGCGGCTACCACGTCCACCGTGGTGGCCACTATGACAGCGAAGAAGATCACAGCCCGAGCCCCGACCCAGCGGGGCCCAGGGCCTTCTCCGCACACATCCTGAACACGCCATTCCCGGCGCGCTTCAGGCAGCCCACGAACATGGCCAAGTACTCTGGGGAGATGAACCTCGGGCTATGGCTCAGCGACAACCGGCTTGCATGTCAAGCCGGTGGGGTCAACGATGACCTGTCCATCATCCGCAACCTCCCGCTCTTTCTGGCCGACTCGGTGCAAGCCTGGCTGGAACACATCCCTTCGGGTCGGATCCGCAGGCTGAATGACCTGAAGGAGATCTTCGTAGGGAACTTCCAGGGCACGTACATGCGCCCTGGCAATTCCTGGGACCTCCGGAGCTGCCACCAGGGGTCAGACAAGTCCCTCCGGGACTACATCCGGTGCTTCTCCAGGAAGCGCACCAAGCTCTCCAACATCGCGGACGCCGACGTCATAGGGGCTTTCCTGGTAGGAACTTCTTGCCAGCCCCTTGTCCATGAGCTGGGACGCCAGGTGTGGCGGAACCACCTCAGATTAGCTTGATTAAAGCATAGTTAAGTCGCCTGACACGTGACACTCATGCCTTAGTCAAGTTAAATCGAAGTGCAGTCGGATTTCATCTGATTAAACCACATAACAGGATCGACTTTAGCAAACTCACACGAAGGTGAGTGGTTCCAGAGAATACAACAGATCCACTGAGTTAATCAAATTTGACCATTTAGTTCAAAGTTACAACAAAAATCAGAGTTTTACAGGATTCAGAAGCAACGGAAAGGTAAATTAGCGGAAGCTAGCGCCGGGGTCGGATGTCCCTAATGACGCCGATCAGGACATCAGTGATCCCTCTCCTCGCTGTCCGAGGAAGGATCCCACTCGACCGTCCAACCCGGAGGGAGCTGGGGCGGCCAAGTGCCAATAGAAGCAAACTTAGGAGCGGTGACTTCACCTGAAAAGAAAGCCACAAACAAGGCTGAGCTACTAAGCTCAACAAGACTTAACCGACCGGTGGCAAAACTACTCCACCACGTCTAGATATGCAAGGCTCTTTGGCTGAGGGGTTGGTTCGCCAAAAGCGACTATGTTAGATCCTTGCTTTCAAGTTTTAGCTCAGTTTCTAAGTTCATTAACCAGTCTACATTGGCATCTTACTCTAAGCAAACATAGATCCAACTTTATGTATATAAGCTCATCATCAAAACCATGTCATCATCAGACTCCTTTATTACTCAGTGTAGCATAGGGATCAAGCAGTCTCAAACTGTGAGAGGCAGACAAATCGATTCGAGTTTCTTAACCATGCATGGTGAACCTAATCTCACGACATCCGCGCACCACAAGGGTTGCTACCTGTGTCCGCCGTCCCCATCAATTCCCAAGCACGTGTCAGGTCCAAACTTCCCTTGGCATGCAATGCTCCATAGTCCCAGCCTCTACCGTACTGTGACCGCACTTGCACCCACATGATGCACCATGGGAACCTCGTTCAATCAGGTACTAGGCTTCCCCATCCCATAATAGGTATGAGAGTAGTACTTTCAAACACTTGATCATGAACACCAACACTGTCGGGCCTTAACAGATTCCATAGACAGACGGGGCGATCAACCGTCCACCAAAGAGTTAACCAAACCCTGCCCTGTCCATCGTCCTTATAGTTGTAACAGAAGGAAACAATCAACTCCTATAGCTCGCGAGTGATAGGAAATCACTCGACTTTTACCGCTTCCTATTTAAGCATAGCACTACTCGGTCCAACAACTAGTGTTCAGATCAAGGAACTATATCATGCATCTAAGGTTGCAAACAACTCGTATACGTAAATGCACAAACATGAGAGAGAAGGCATGCGCAAGTTTGGGAAACTTTGGGGCTCATGCTCCGGGGCTTGCCTTCAAGCAAAGGGGAGGGAAGCGGGTCTTCAGCTGGGGCGACTTCGGCTTCTGGAACTGGTAGCTCAGCTACAGCTCCGTCTTCTGGCACCGGGTGTAGTTCATAGACGCCGTCAGCAAGACGAAACTCTACACGAATGCAATGCAGGAGTTAGTGTTTAGACGGTTATTTTAACAGTAACACTTGGCAAGTCTTAGCCCAGAAACTTGTAGCAAAGCTACGGAAAGAGTGTGGGGTTCAAGCTTTAGTGGGTAGAGAACAAGACCAAGGGTCGGATTGGAAGAAACGTATGATCTGACCCTTAACCCTTAAGGGATAACTGTGTTTGGGGTCCCTAGATCTATTACAGAGAAGTCCCCGAAATCTTACACAGATACCCTTGGGTCAAGGAAAAGATACAGCCGAGTCCTCGGGCGAAGCAGATAAAGGTCGGCTAACAGACAGGGTCGGGCGAGATGGAAAAGGGGTCGGGCGAACAGATAAGTTCGGACGAACCGGTGAGGGGTCGGCAGCTTACCTTCGGTCTATAGGTGAAGCCTTTTGGGGTCGGGAAGGAGTAGACTTGGGCGGAAGGTCTTAAGCACTAAGGCTTGGGTGGCGGCGATGTCCGGCGGGGCTCGGGCATTCACTTTTATAGCTGTGTGGAGGAGAGAGGGAGTTGGAGTAACGTGAAGACTGGAAGAAAAGGAGGAGTGCGCTGCCATGGCGGCGATTGAGCGGCGATGGGTGGCGGAACAGGACTTCGGACATAGCGTCCTAGGCTATTGGGCACGGGAGACAAGGCGACGTAGGCGCGGCTTTGCCGGTGGTTGAGGTTTGGCGGAGGCGGGCATCGTCGTGCGGTGGATCTGATGGGTGTGATAGGGAGAACGGCGCTACACGCGAGGTTGCAACCGGTGAAAAGACAAGCAGCTGTGGCTGCGCGGGCGAGCGCGACTGTGCAGAGGCAGCGGAAAAGCCAGAGGGCATCGGGCCTTGCAGCCGGGGATCCGGCGAGATGATGATGGGCGCGAGCTGCGAGGCAGTTTGGATGCACAGGCGGCAAAGCTCTACCACAGCGGCGTCGGAGCACCAAGGTGTGGCCGGCGAGGGCGCGAGCGAGACGAGGCGTTGCAGAAAGGGGTGCAGAGGGGCTTCCACTGCGATTGGGGAGGAGGGCGCGAGAATCCATTCGGTCGTGGCCGGCGACTGGGTGAAACGGCGGGCGTCGGAGAAGTTGAGCCACGCGGCGGGAGAGCTGTGAAGCAATGCAGGTTGCTCGAGTGCGTCTGCCTCGGGAGATCTGGGGAAAAGATTCGTGGGTCCACCCGTCAGTCTCGGTTTCTTACAACTCCAAGATTGAAAGGAGCACTGTTATGGAGACTTAGAAGGAACCGGCGGGGTGAGTTGGAGTCTCCAGGGGTCGGGACCGGGATCTGGAGCAAAACACTCCTGCTCGGGAAAAGCTGAGAAAGAGGAATTTGGGAATTCGGATTAAGATTAACTCGAAAGATTTGACCAGGGTCGTTACAGCCTACCCCCCTTAAAAAGAATCTCGTCCCGAGATTCGGGTGTAAGAGCGACCGATGGGGGCGTGCCGTCCTTACCTCCTTGGCTGGAGAGAAAACCTTGAAAAAGCTTATTCAGATACTCTTCGGTTTCCCACGTTGCTTCATCCTCTGTGTGGTTGTTCCATAGGATTTTGTACATTTTCACCACTTGTCATCGGGTGCGTCTCTCCTTATGGTCAAGAACTTTGGCCTGGCACTCAGCATAGGTCAGGTTGGGTTCAATCTGAAGTTGCTCCTTCCCTAAGATCTCAGTTGGGACTTGGACACATTTCTTCAGTTGGGAGACATGGAAAACATCATGTATGGCCGAAAGCTATTCCGGAAGTTGGATCTGGTAAGCAATGGGTCCACAAATTTCCACAATCTCATAAGGGCCAATGTAACGGGGAGCTAATTTCCCTTTTACTCCAAACCGTTGCACTCCTTTGGTCGAGGAGACTCGAAGATACACATGATCACTAATATCAAACTGCAGGGGTCTTCTTCTCCTGTCGGAGTAACTCTTTTGTCGAGACTGGGCGGCTTTGAGATTTGCTTGAATTACCTTCACTTGTTCTTCTGCTTCTACTACTAGGTCAGGGCCATAGATCTGTCTTTCGCCAACTTGTGACCAATTCAACGGCGTCCGACATTTCCGACCATATAGGGCTTCAAATGGTGCCATCTTTAAGCTAGTCTGGTAGCTATTGTTATAGGAGAACTCTGCCAATGGTAAGCACTTATCCCAATTTTTGTCATACTGGATGACACAAGCTCTCAACATGTCTTCAAGGATCTAATTTACCCTTTCGGTTTGACCATCGGTTTGAGGGTGATAAGTCGAGCTACGAATGAGCTTGGTGCCCATTGATGCTTGTAGCTGTTCCCAAAAATGCGCTACAAACTGAGCTCCTCGATCAGAGATGATCGTCCTAGGCACACCGTGCAGGGAAACGATGCGGTCAAGATACAACTCCGCTTATTTCTTAGCCGTGTAGGTGGTGTGAACCGGAAGAAAGTGGGTGGTCTTGGTAAGACGATCCACAATCACCCAAATGGAATCATGTCGCTGAGATGTAAGGGGTAGTCCAACAATGAAGTCCATGCTGATGTCCTCCCATTTCCAAGAGGGAATAGGTAGGGCCTGCAGGGTACCTGCTACTTTTAAATGGCTGGCTTTAACACGTTGACAGGTGTCGCATTCTGATACATATCGTGCAATCTTTGGTTTTATTCCACTCCACCAGAAGATTTGACAGAGATCATGATACATCTTATTGCTGCCAGGATGGATTGAGAACTTGGAGAGATGAGCTTCATCTAGGAGTTGCTTCCTAAGGGTAAGGTCGGATGGTACAACAAGTCGGTTCTCAAAGTACACTCTCTCATTCTCATCTTGTTGGAACTGCTTATACCCCTCATCCTTCCATGAAATCTTCCTTTTGATTCGCCTTACTTCCTCATCCTTTAACTGTGCCGTCCTAATTTGGTCCTCCAAAACAGACTCAAGGAAGACGTGTCTGAGGGTTCCATGGGAAACAATTTCCAAATTAAGTTTTCACACCTCATGGCACAGATTCTCTATGAAGTTGGTTGCCGACAAGCAATTGCAATGGGTCTTGCAGCTAAGAGCATCTGCCACTACGTTGGCCTTGCCGGGGTGATAATGTACTTCCAAGTCGTAATCCTTCATCATCTCTAACCATCTTCTTTGTCGCATGTTGAGGTCGGCTTGAGTGAAGATGTATTTGAGGCTCTTGTGATCAGTGTAGATGTTGCAGTGGGTGCCCATTAGATAGTGCCTCCATATTTTTAAGGCATGAATCAGTGCTGCCAACTCAAGATCATGGGTCGGATAGTTCAGCTCATGAGGTCGTAACGCCCGTGAGGCATAGGCAATGACTCGGTTGTCTTGCATAAGAACACACCCAAGTCTAGTGCCAGAGGCGTCACAGTACACGTCAAACGGCCTAGAAGGGTTAGGTTGAGCCAAAACTGGGGCTGAGATCAGTAAGTTTTTCAGGGTGTTGAAGGCTTCTTCACACTTGTCGTTCCACACAAATTTGACCTCTTTCTTCAGTAGCTCAGTCATCGGCTTAGCTATCTTGGAGAAATCCAGAATGAAGCACCGATAGTAGCCTGCCAATCCAAAAAAACTTCAGATCGGGTGACCTGAAGTGGGAGGCTTTCAGTCTATGACTTCCTATACCTTGCTGCGGTCAACGGCTATGCCATTCCGGGAGATAGTGTGTCCCAAGAACTTGACACTATCTAGCCAAAATTCACTCTTTGAGAACTTGGCATAAAGCTGATAATCCTTCAACCATTGGAGAACCACACGAAGATGATCGGCATGTTCTTCTTCGTTCTTCGAGTACACTAGGATATCATCAATGAACACCACCACAAACTTGTCCAACTCGGGCATAAACACCGAATTCATGAGTGTTGACGCCGGATTTCGTCATCAGTAGAGTCGGCGCCAAGGAGGAAAGAAGTCGAAGAAGTACGGATGGGAATCGGTCAAAAGGTGCTACAATGCAGAATCGGTCGGTAGCTTTTACTTCGCTTCAGGGTGAATGCGCCAGGTTCCCAATCGGCAGTCCTTTGCCGATAAGAAATCGGCTGATCAGGAAGGTGGACTAAGGTGGGCCTGTATGGGCTTGGAAAGATGGAGGGATGAGGTGGAGTTCAGCCCACGAAGCGTGGGGTAATTAGTTTAGCACGAATTGTGCTTGTAGATATTTGTTTTCTGTTTGAATTAGAGATAGAGTTCTAGTCAGTTAAGGAGATTATTTGTACGGGGCTATAAATAGCTACCTTTGTAAATCTGTAAAAACAACAATCAATCAATACAACAAGTTACTTTCTTCTGCGCACTTACTTTCGAGCAGGCGACTTCGCCATCACTTTTTCTTCTCACGAGTTCGTACGGGTTGGCGGGGCTGCATCATCTTGATCTCCGGCCGATTCTGTAAGTCCCGTTTATCGAGTAATATCTAAGCCTTAACTTCCGGCGCATCGCTGTCGTTTCGTTTAGATTTATTCACCAGTTATCGGTATTGACTAGATCAATAGGTTTTTTGCCCTGTTCTCCTAGTTTTTATCACCAGTTATCCCGCTAGGAATCGGTAGTGTTGGCTTTCATTACTTTCTGTTGTCAGATCTATCTGTTGCCAACTAGATCTTTTCCTAGTACTGTTTTCATAAGCCTTGTACCGATTGTTTTAGTATTTATCTATTTACAAGGCTACAGGGATCGTGCTGTCTTATAGCCGATTTCATTATTATAGTAAATCGGCCGATCTGCCGATAAGCTTCTCTTGATCGGAAACTTAGCCGATCGTAGTTTCTAAATTTGACACGTGTTCTTCCTTGCCAATCAACAGGTCAGATTGGCTGGCACGCCGCGCGAACCGCACCAGGGCATTCACCCGAACAGGAGTTAAGCAGATTCTCCCGGGTCGTGTGTCAGTCGCTGGGATTCGGTTGACCGATTTCTGGCACCAACACACTTTTGGCACGCCCAGTGGGACCAACACAACCGCCATCATGTCGAAAGCTGCTGAAGTCTCTGAGGATAACGTCATCGAAGTGACGGAAGCAGATCTGAAGGACGACCAAAAGGAAGATCTGAATAAATATTTAGAGCAAGTTCGAAAAACTTGCTTGAAATCCTTCAGTCGTTCCAGGAGCGGGGAGACTGTTAAAAAGGCTCCTTTCTCTACTCCTCGTCAAATCACAATTTCCGAAGATTCGGGCAAAATGTCCGATATGATTGAACAATCCCTTCATCACACTTTCATCAACCAATCCCAGGTACTCTCAAAAATGGTGCACAATGCTGTTGTCAACTCCTTCGCCGGAGGTATACCTCAAGGGTACAGGGGACCTACTTATTTTCAGCCAATTCCACCAAATCAGGCTTATCAGGCTTCACAGCCGATCCAATCCTCGGTCGGAGGATCTGGTGCTTCTACGTCATCAACTCCTTTGGGATACGGCTCCATCCAGCCGTCCTCTGCACCACTCCCTCCAGTCATCCCTTTACCCTGGGGGGCACCCTTAAACACGACCGGTTTAAATCAATCGGTCAGCCAAGGAAATCCTCCGTTCCAGACACCCTCCCAAACGGCCACTCGGCCGATCATACCACCATACCAGCCTATTGCTCCGGAGGTCAACAAGACGTCAGAACTCATGCTATATGATGAAACAAGTGGTTCATACAAGCAGCCGTCCTTTACTGCACCACCGGCTTATACTCAGATACCACCTTTTCATCAACCTCCTTTTATTCAACCTCCAGTTTATCAACATGTGCCGATACCGTCGCCAACTATTCCCCAGCAACAACCAGATTGGTCGGCGCAAATTGCGGAGGTAATGCAAGAACAATTCGGCTTGAAGCCGAAAATGCAAACTTATACCTACAGGACACCATACCCAGCTACGTATGACTTGTTGCCGTTTCCCCATCGGTACAAAGTTCCTGATTTTACCAAATTTTCGGGGATGGATGATACTTCTACTGTGGAACATGTGAATAGATTCATCATTCAATGCAGGGAAGCAGCTACGCAAGATGCCCTGCGGGTACGGTTGTTCTCATCATCCTTGTCTAGATCGGCCTTTCAATGGTTCACCACTTTGCCACCAAACTCAATTATCACATGGGCCGATCTAGAAAGGCAGTTCCACAAGTACTTCTATGCTGGGGTCCACAAAATGAAGCTGTCTGATTTAACTAGCCTCCGGCAAAGAAGTGATGAGCCGATACCCTCGTACATACAGAGGTTTCGGGAAATCAGAAACAAATGCTACTCCCTGGCTCTAACCGATGTACAGTTGGCCGATATAGCTTTCCAAGGCCTGCTGCCACACATTAAAGAAAAATATGCTTCACAGGAATTCGAGAGCCTGAGCCAGATCGTTCACCGATTGTCCGGGCAGGAGGTGCGTCCATTCGATCCAAGAAGGAATTTCCAGAAGAAAGTGGCATTCCTGGAAGAATTAGAGGATGAGGAAGACGCCGACATCGGACTTGCAGAGTGGATTAAAGGAAAGAAGCCGATATCATGCCCGTTCGGCAAAAAGGAGCCGGAAGCATTTGGTTTCGATACAACTAAAGCTGACAAGATCTTCGATCTTCTACTCCAGGAAGGACAGATTAAACTCTCGCCTTACCACACGATACCCTCTGCCGAACAATTGAAAAAGATGAAGTATTGCAAGTGGCACAATGCCACGTCACATGATACCAACGAGTGCAAAATCTTCAGGCAACAAATACAGTCGGCCATTGAGCAGGGCAGACTCAAATTTGAAGTGCCGGCAAAACCGGCCAAACCAATGAAAATCGACCAGCACCCTTTTCCTACCAACATGGCTGACACGGGGAGGAATTCTCTCCAAACAAAAGTGCTGACGTCCGAGTTGGCAAAAAAGAGTGGCGCTGTCGATCCCAGAAATCAAGTTACGTCTGAAGACATCAAGGGAAAGCGACGAATGGAGGCCGATGATGATGAGTCAGAAGGACCACGCATTACTTCCCAGTTCCTGCTCCAAAAATACCAACGCCAACACGAACGTTCGAGGTCCCGAGAGGAAGCGATGCGTCGGCACGAGGAGCACTGGAGATGCCCATTCTTCATCCATTGTTGGGAAAATAACCTCAGGCTACCATCGGCCGATACTTGCCCAGAGTGCAACGGTCCCTATCGAGGCAATCGGCCGTTCACCAGGTCTCGTTCCAGGGATGGAAGGCCAGAACCGATCAGTAGGAATCGGCGCAACCCAGATGATCAGCGCCCTTCCATACGTGATCGGCTGGGGGGCAGAAATGACCGATATGATCGGTCAGAAGGTAGAAGCCATAATAGGCAGGGGGGCAGGACCGACCGACACGATCAATCAAATAGCAAAGCCAGCGTTCACAGCTGGCTCGAAGACATGGCCGATGCTCGGGTAACAGACGAGAACCCGTTAGGACGCGAGCCAGAATGGGAACGCGCCGGGAAAGGAGGGAGGCCAATAAACCCCAGATGGTGTCCCGATGGTTTAACCAAATCACAAAAACGAAGAGTCCAACGCCTCCGCCAATGGGAACAGCAAGAGGAGGAGAGCGCGATGGACAAGAAGGAAGGGAGGCCTCGGGTGTGGCGCCCCAAAAGAAACGACAAGGGCAACGATGAGTCGGCGGGCGATGAATCGGCAGCCGAAATCGGTATGGTTTTCATATTGCCGATAGAGTTCATGACCCCTGCCGATCAACAGGACGTGTCGGCGATAGAGGAACAAACAGCACGGTTGGCTTTAGAACCAATGATGGCCACGTTCGAAAAGCCCGAAGACGACGAACGACAACATATGAAGGCATTGTTCCTTAAAGGGCATGTTGACGGTCGCCCCCTCACTAGATTGATGGTCGACGGGGGAGCCGCCGTCAATATCATGCCGTATGCCGTACTCCGAAAGCTGGGAAAGAGCGATGACGATCTAACTAGGACGGACATGATGCTCAAGGACTTCGAAGGCAAGGTGTTAAATGCTCGCGGTGCCCTCTGCGTCGACCTCACCATCGGCAGTAAGACCCTTCCTACCACGTTTTTCGTTATTAATGGCAAAGGGTCCTATAATATGCTTCTTGGCCGAGACTGGATACACGCAAACTGCTGCATCCCGTCAACTATGCATCAATGCCTTGTACAATGGGTCGGCGATAACATCGAGGTGGTCAAAGCCGACTCCGCGTACAGCATCGCGGCAGCCGACGCACAGCAATGGAGCTGCGAAACCGTCAGGTGCATATCAGGTAGGGTGTGGGAAACCGATTTCCTGAAGGTCACCGATTTTGGCCTACAGCCGATCCGAGCAGTCGGTTCCGAAGAAGCGCAATAGATGGATCAGTTCGCCCGAGAAGATGGGAAGCTGGGTCACGGATTCACGTCGGCCGATTCATTGGAGATGGTAGATTTAGGTGACGGGACCAAACCAAGGCCGACTTTTATTAGTGCAAATTTTGATCCAGAGTATAAGTGTAAATTGACAAATTTATTAAGAGAATTCAAGGATTGTTTTGCTTGGGAGTATCACGAAATGCCCGGATTAGATCGATCTATTGTTGAACATCGGCTACCCATAAAGCCAGGGTATCGGCCGTACCAACAACCCGCACGGCGATGCAATCCTAAAATTTTACCAGACATAAAAGCTGAAATAACTCGGCTAATTGAAGCAAAATTTATTCGGCAATGTCGTTATGCCGAGTGGATTTCTAATATCGTGCCAGTGTACAAGAAAAACGGGAAGCTACGCGTTTGCGTCGATTTCAGGAATCTTAATCAGGCCACACTGATGGATGGCTACCCCATGCCTACGGCCGATGTATTAATCGACGCTGCCGCGGGACACAAAATTATTAGCTTCATGGATGGAAATGCTGGATACAATCAAATACTCATGGCCGAAGAGGACATACCCAAAACGGCTTTCAGATGTCCAGGCCATCTTGGTCTATTCGAGTGGGTGGTGATGACTTTCGGCTTGAAGAATGCTGGTGCTACATATCAGAGAGCCATGAACTACATTTTCCACAAACTCATCGGCCTCCTGGTGGAGATCTACATCGACGATGTTGTGGTCAAGTCCAAAAGCCACGAGGAACACCTAGCCGATTTGCGAAGGGTCCTAGAGTGTACCAAAAAACATGGTCTTAAGATGAATCCCAACAAATGCGCTTTCGGCGTCTCCGCCGGACAGTTCTTAGGATTCATGGTGCACGAACGAGGCATAGAAGTCAATCAGAAGACCATAGCGGCCATCAACAAAGTCGTCGCCCCACAGAACAAAACTGAGCTACAGTCTCTAATCGGCAAGGTAAACTTCATCAGAAGATTTATATCTAATCTATCTGGACGGATTCAGGCGTTCACACCACTTCTGAAGTTGAAGCCAGACCAAGAATTTATATGGGGAGAAGAACAGTGCAAAGCGTTAGAAGACATCAAGCGATACTTGGTCTCACCCCCAGTCCTGGTTCCCCCTCAAACGGGTAAGCCGTTTAAACTATATTTATCAACCGATGAAAAAGCTATTGGGTCGGCTCTAGTCCAAGAGTTTGAAGGCAAAGAACGGGTAATTTATTACGTTAGTAGAAGACTCCTGGATGCCGAAACAAGATATCCTCCAGTAGAGCGTTTGTGTTTGTGTCTTTACTTTTCGTGCACCAAACTCAGACACTATCTACTGTCGGCAGAGTGTATAGTCGTATGCAAAGATGATGTAGTGAAATACATGCTGTCACTGCCGATATTGAAAGGGCGAATCGGTAAATGGATTTTAGCTTTATCGGAATTTGACCTACGGTACGAATCGGCAAAAGCCGTCAAGGGTCAAGTCATGGCCGATTTCGTCGCCCAGCACTGTGGACCGGAGATCGCCTTCGTGGAACTAGCACCTTGGCAGTTATTTTTTGATGGGTCATCATGCGGAGTCGGATCGGGAATCGGCATCGTTCTCATATCGCCTCGGGGGGCAAGATATGATTTTTCTCTGCCGATAGAAACCACCGCCACAAACAATCAAGCGGAGTACAGAGCTGTATTAAAAGGCTTACGATTATTGAGAGAAGTCAAGGCCGATTCTATCGAGGTCTTCGGAGATTCGATGCTAATCGTGGATCAACTAACCGGGAAGGCTGAGTGCAAAGACGACATATTACGAATTCATCACGAAGATTGCTTACAGCTTTTAAAAGAATTCAGATCGGCAGTAATCGAGCACGTCCCAAGAGACCGCAATGAGGAAGCGAACAAACTCGCTCAACACGCATCTGGGTATCGGCCGATTCCGGGCGCCATGGCCTTAGAGTTTGCAGCTGACGATTGGCGCAAAGAAATTGCCGATTACCTAAAGGATCCGTCTAAAAAGGTGGAGCGACGAGTGCGCTTTCACGCCACCAAGTACGTATTACTCGAAGATGATCTGTTCTACCGAACGATCGATGGTGTTCTTCTTAAATGCCTTGGGACAGAAGAAGCCAAGACTCTAATGGGAGAAATCCATGAAGGGGTATGCGGAGCTCACCAATCAGCACATAAGATGAAGTGGATGATCAGAAATAACGGGTACTATTGGCCTACGATCCTCGAAGATTGTTTCAAATATTATAAGGGTTGTCAGGAGTGTCAAAAGTTTGGAAATGTCCAGCGCGCACCCGCATCAGCCATGAATCCCATCATCAAACCATGGCCGTTCAGAGGGTGGGGAATAGACCTTATCGGCCAAATTTATCCACCATCGAGCAAGGGGCACAAGTTTATTCTGGTTGCTACCGATTATTTCACCAAATGGGTGGAGGCAATCCCACTAAGGACCGTGACGTCGGCTATCATGGCCGATTTCGTAAGAGATCATATCGTCTACCGATTCGGTATCCCTCAAACTATAACAACCGATCAAGGAACAATGTTCACATCGGGGGAATTTGAGGAATTTACAACCGATATGGGCATCAAATTGCTAAATTCTTCTCCGTATTACGCTCAAGCCAATGGTCAAGCAGAATCTTCCAACAAAGGAATAATCAAGTTGATCAAAAGGAAGATTGAAGAATACCCGAAGAAGTGGCACCTATGTTTGACCGAAGCCCTGTGGGCATACAGAATGGCCTGTCATGGGGCTACCGAGTTATCTCCCTATCAGTTGGTATACGGTCACAATGCAGTACTTCCATGGGAGTCGAGGGCAGGATCAAGGCGCATTTCACTTCAGGACCAGTTGTCGGCCGATGACTACTCGGCTCTGATGAAGGAAGAACTTGATGACTTGGCCGGCCAACGACTAAGGGCTCTAATAAGTATCGAAGAAAATAAAAAGAGAGTGGCCAGGTGGTACGATAAAAAGGTCAAAGTCAAGCAGTTCTCACCCGGAGATTTGGTATGGAAGTTGGTACTACCGATCGGGTCGAAAGATCCTAAATTCGGCAAATGGTCTCCTACCTGGGAAGGGCCGTATAAAATCGGCAGATGCGCTCCAGGGAATGCATATATTTTGGAAACAATAGAAGGGGAAGAATTCACTAGAGCTCTGAATGGGAGGTACTTAAAAAGGTATTACCCAAGTATATGGGTCGGTGCCTAAAGGAATTAACACGATTATACATGACTGATACGATTCGGTTTTAAGACGCACATAAAGTCGACCGGAACGGCCGATTACATTCATTCGGGCCGATTACATTCATTCGGTACGGGCGACAGATTACATGGCCGACAAAACATTAAGTCGCCCTTAGAACAAAAAATTACAAAAAATAAGCTAATTATCCTTCTTCTGAGAAGATTCCCCATTCCGCTCCAAAGTACGAAGACGCGAGGCCTCCGCTGCCGCCAGAATGACGGGCCGAGGAAGCATACGGACCCCATCGGTGGAAGGCCGCGGGTTCCGAGGAAGCAGACGGGCCCTATCGGTAGGAAGCCGCGGGTTACCATTCCTTTCCAAGAAATCCAAGATCGTGCAGGTTGTCGAAGTGATGTCACCTCCGGAAACGTTACGGCGACGACCCCTCATGGCTAGAGATCGATGACGGCTTTCGTTCACCACGGCATCCAAGACTACTCGAGCATCTGCGGTAATGTGGTCTTGGAGCTCCTCTTGATGAGCTAGGATCAGAGCCTTGTCCTCCGGGGTCAAAGGGTCCTCAGAGTGTATGCACTCGATGGCACGTACGAGTTCCGGACTAAGGCGTTGAGGCTGAAACAAAGAAGGAGTAAGGTGGCGCATTCTTTTCCTAAGATCTAAGAGGAGAAGGCAGAGCGTCACCTGGTTGACGGAAGAGGACGACGACGAGGCCATGACAAAGTAGTTGCGCCGACGAAAGGAAGAGGAAAGGCGAAGTGGGAGCCAGATCGATGTTATCGGGAGGAAGCGCTGAGGTCGATATTTATGGGAAAATACACGGAAATCTGATGAGGCCACGTCCCATCGGTAATAAGGAAGGCAGTAAATAGAAGGCATCGCGAAGGGTCAGTCAAAGAGGGCAGTAAATGTTCGTACAAGGCGGTCAGTGTTTTACAGATTACCCAAAAGGGTATCGATAGCCGTGATGGCCCGACGCCGGATCTGATCGGCAGAGTCAAGAACCCGTTGGTCTTCTTCTGCCGATCCAGGGACTTCCGATGCGATGCGGTGGAGTCTCAGAGCCTCCTGAGCAAGACGCTGCCTCTCCCGTGTCAAATCGGCAATAGCCGAGGGTAACTCTTGAAGTTTGTTCTCTTCGGCGCTGATTGCCTTGGTTACTTGCTCCATCTCTTTGACAAGGTCCGCCCTCCGTCGTTTGAGGCGATCTATTTCACTGATGATCGCCGGCCGTGAATCTTCCAAGACATGGATCCGCCGATTCGCTTCTTGAGCCTGATGCTTGAAAGCATTTTCATCTTCACGGGTCTTGGCCAGTTTCGCGCGATCGGCCATATGACGAAGGGCTCTAAAAACGGGAATCCTCATGGACTCAATAAAGGCCGCTGGTGCCAAGGCCTCTTCCGCTTCCTCTGGTACTCGTCCGCTGACGTCACTGAAGAGCTGCCGAATCGGCGAGGCGTCTTCTACCAGTCGGCCGATGTCCCCTTGAAGGAGGGATCGGATATTGGAGAGTTTAGCCCGGACGTCGTCAGGAACGGAGCTTAAGGCGACTTGACGGGACGTGGTTTCCTCGTCATCGGAGAAAGCGACCGCGAAGGAGAAAAGGCTGTTGTTGGGAGAGTCTTGTTCCTGAGAAAATAAAGAAAAAGGGTGAATCGGCAGGGGAACAGAGCAAATTGGCTGGTAAAGCTGGTTTAAGAATTTACCATCTTAAAACGGACTTCTTCATGCTGCGCTTGTAAAGCCGTTGTGTCTTGTTCAGTGGCCTGTGTCATAGGTTCATCCGATGAAGAGCACTCTACAACAATCGGCACGGTGCTCGGACCAGCTCCCTGAAAAGGAATCGGTCGTCGAGAAACACTCGGTGTGCCGATGGTCTAAGTCAAGAAATTGGTTAAATATATTATGCAAGTGCCCAAGGGGAGTCCGTAGGATAAGTACCGTACCTCAATGGATGAAGGCAGGGGCGCGTTGGCATCCGGTCGGGTTGTCGCCGACTGTGGCATTTCCATAGAGGAACCCTAAGAAGCACAAAGTTAAGGAGAGTTAATACCGAGTTGACAAATCGGAAATGGCAAAGTTTGAACTCACTTGTAAAGCTTCCAGCAGTAGTGAGGCGGCAGCCGCTCCGGCTTGTGTAATGGCTTGAGTATTAGCACTCTGTGTGGCCTGGGGCGGTGCAGTCAAGGTTTCTGCTGATGCGGGCACAGGAGGGTCCACCGATTCCGTACGAGCCCGAACTCGGCGACTGGTTTTCTTGACGACCTTCTTGTGAACTTTCTTCGATCGGCCAGCAATTATGTCAACTGACGGAGCGTCGTAGCCGATAAGAGGATAAGTGGTGTACGGATAGCTCTCCATTAGCCGACCACTGCGGCTGTGCGTTGGAGGGGCTTGATTCTCGGCCTAAAGGAACAATGAAATCATTAGTGCTCAATTATGTTGAAAAGAATAAAATCGGTAATCAGAAATACCTCGGCGTTGGGATCAATGTTGGCCGGATCTAGAAGGTTGCAGTATGCCGATGCTGAATTGCAGAATAAGAATTGCTTCCATTTGGCCCACCAAAGCTTGAAAGGCTGGATGGCAAAGGGATATAATAGCCATTCATTCAAATTAATCGTACTGGAGTCTGGAATTCGGTCTCGCAGCCGACAATAATCCAGGCCAGTTTTAAGCGCTTCTCTGAACTTGATTCGGCCAGCAAAATACACCCGTATCGGCAATTGACCCATGCCGAATTGTCGTGCAGCAGTAGATGGGTTGTAGAACTCATATGTAGGGGCATTTTTCCCCGAAAAGAAGTTGGCCGGTAAGAGTCCTGGTTTGATCAATTCTCCATAAAGATCTTCATCAAACCGGCCAGAAGTCGAATCGAAGCAGGAGGGGAGCTCGAAGACTGGGATATCTCGCTGGTATGGAAACCAGATAGTTGCGTCCTCATTGAATCCGTTATAGAAACACCGAAAGTACTCGGCTACTTTCGTAGCGGAATACGCACAACCTGGAAAAGCTGACGCTGCTTCGCCATAAGACATGCATCGGCGACGCTCGGTAGGGTCTTCCGCCGATTCAATATTGGGGAACATCATGTGGTCCACTAGCTGCCGGGTGATCCTGGTCATATAAAGGTTCAACCATAGATTGACGAACCACCAAGGCCCACCTGGGTTGCCGATTGGTTCTCCCTTGGAAAGTTTTGTGCCGATTTGGTGAAGCATGTGGTACACAGCACCCAGAAGATGTTTCCCGAGAGGAATGTGGCTTCCTTTGGACAGTGCCTCGGCTAAAGATTGGGTGTTGGTTGTTGGGCCGGCGGCTCTTCCACAGAAAAGGTGTTTTTCCAGCCACATCATCAGGAAAGCGGTGTGCTCCCTGTTATCAACAGTGCCGATCTTCTTGTTATCACTAATAAAGCCCTTCCAGCCGCCGATTCCTCTTGTGTCCAGCCGATGCGATGGTACGGTCAGAAGTTGGAAAGGCGTGTCAGGGGAGGATATGTCCAGGCCGGTCAAGAGGACCACATCGGCCAGAGTGGGGGTCATAGGACCATGTCCAAATAAGAACGCATTAAGTGCGTCAGACCAAAAATAGGAAGCTGCCATCACTAGCGGCTCATTTTTTTCCATTTGCGACAGGGAAAGGTTGATACATTGGCCAATTTTGAGCTCATCCCATGAGACGCTCCTTGACGCGGCCACCCGTTGGTACCATTCCCTCCAACCTGGGGTTTCATTCGGCCAGGATCTAAAAGTACTTGCCCATTGATTTAAGTTCATATCGGACCGTTTGAAAGGTATCCGATCAGTTTCCAAATCTATAAGAATCGCCGGATCTGGGTCTCCCATGGGACCAAGGCAAACAAGGCCAGGACTGCCCGTGAGGTGAATGGTAATTCTATCTCTAACCGCCTAAAAAGGAAAAGGGGCATAGGAATGTAAGGAGCAGATCTAAAATATTGCCGATAAGGGGAGGATTCGGTGCTTACCTCCGGGATAAAGTTTTGGGTAATCGGCGTGGTCGCCGACGCTGGCGCAGATGATGGGGCTGTGATGGGGACCGCCATTGGGATTTCTGATGAAGCTCCTGCATCTGTGGAAGAAGTGACGGCCGTCGTTACCTCCACCGGAGGTACAGTCTCTGGAGCGTCGCGTGCGGGGGAATTGCTGGAAGGAGTCGCCATTGAAGGGAAGGGGGAAGAAGTGACAGGAGATAGAACTGGAAGACTTCGATGGCAAGGGAGAGATGAAGAAGGAAGGATGTGCGCACGCTGGAAAAGAGACGTGAGCTTGAAGATGAGCTGCGGTGAAATGTTATTTATAGGACGCCTGAAGAAAGGGTAAAAAGGGAATTTTCACCGCGTCGGCGCATCGGGTTTTTCGGGGTAGTGGCTGTCGTGGGCGCCCGTTTCAAAAATTGCAATGATCAGCTGGGAGACCGCGAAACGGAAGGATATTTTCACTGCGGCCGTTTCGGAGGGGAGGTTATAAAGAATTTCGAAGTAAAAGACTATGTTTTACTCCGAAACTGGGGGGCATGTATTGACGCCGGATTTCGTCATTAGTAGAGTCGGCGCCAAGGAGGAAAGAAGTCGAAGAAGTACGGATGGGAATCGGTCAAAAGGTGCTACAATGCAGAATCGGTCGGTAGCTTTTACTTCGCTTCAGGGTGAATGCGCCAGGTTCCCAATCAGCAGTCCTTTGCCGATAAGAAATCGGCTGATCAGGAAGGTGGACTAAGGTGGGCCTGTATGGGCTTGGAAAGATGGAGGGATGAGGTGGAGTTCAGCCCACGAAGCGTGGGGTAATTAGTTTAGCACGAATTGTGCTTGTAGATATTTGTTTTCTGTTTGAATTAGAGATAGAGTTCTAGTCGGTTAAGGAGATTATGTTGGAGGTATGCCCTAGAGGCAATCATAGAGATGATGATATTCCATTTGTATCCATGATTTGTATATTGTGTTCATTGAATATCCATTAAAGGCTACTTGAATTGATTTGCAATTATGTGAATTGTATGTGAAACTCTTTACTTGTATGGTTATTCTAAAGTTGTCCCTAGTCGGAGTTCATGTGAGGACACACATGAATATTAGACTAGCACATGTATTAGTTGGTGACTATGTTTCACAAGTCATGGACATGGAGATGTTGGACTAATAATGTGGACACATGTGGAGACATGTGTTAGGACTGACCCAACACGAGAAGTAGTTCTCTCTTTAAACAACATATACGCTTTGTCCTTAGACCTGAGATTGTCGCATGTATTCTAGATGTGGATTGACCTACTTAGGGGCTATCAAACGCTACGCCGTAACAGGGTAGTTATAAAGGTAGCTTTCGGGTTTGTCAAGAAGCATGCTATGAGACATGGTCAATCAAGATGGGATTTGCCCCTCTCTGATTGAGAGTGATATCTCTGGGCCCCTCGAGTGATCGGATCAAAAAAAATGCATGGCCATGCTACGTACGGTTAAGAGTTAACCTACAAAGGGATTCCGAATCACAGGATCGAGAAAGAGCGGTCGGCTTGAAGCTAGACCAAATATCGTGAGGCAAAGGGAATAGCATGTATATTATGTTGTGATGGTTCGTCTGATATGATCTTCGTATGCGTATAGGAGTTGGCACGTCTTGCTAGAGGCCGCTACCGACTATTGGGCCGAGTAGGAGTACTCGGGCCATGTCTATACGTATCCGAACCCATAGGGTCACACACTTAAGGGGCTGGAAGCCCAATTCGGATCTGATCCGAGTTGGATTAGGTTTAGGAGTACTAATGGGCCTCGGATCCAGAGGCCCATCAGGAACCCCTATAAATAGAGGGGTGGGGGCGCCCTAGGGTTTCACACCTTTTGGCTGAACACACTTGCCGCGCCTCCCACGCCCTCACCTGTTGCAACTCGCGGATCTAGCAATCCGGCTTGCGACGCTTCCTCCCTGCACGTGTGGATACCTTGGAGGTGTTGCGCCTGCAGCACTTGGACGAGCCATCGACGAGCCGCCGACGAGCCACGACGAGCCGACGACGAGCCGCGGCACCGGAGGCGATCTTGCTGTGCACGTGGACGAGCTGCTGAGGAGCTGCTGGACGTGATCGACTACGTACGACTACGTGATCATCTTCACTGCACCGACGCATATCTACATCTTCCGCACCAGTAGTGCGTCGAGTGGTAATCCCGTGATCCTTATACGGCAGTTCTTCCTGGTTATACGCGGTAGAAAATTTTGTTTTGCGCTAGCGTAGCCTACCTCGTATCCCAACAGTGGTATCAAGAGCCTTAGCTGCTTAGTTTTGGATTCGGGATGTGTGCATATGGAGATATGCGAGTTCTCTGTTTGATCTATGTCCTGATTTCATGCCCTTGCTGCAATGGTAGTGTAACGACATACTCCTACCGGTCGGTTTCCGCCATCGGAGTTAAGTGATACACGTAAATCCAGTTGCAGTGAGGGAAGATCAATATGATTGGTCAAATTGAGATCCAGGGTCATACGCCAGGCGCATTAGATGTGCAATAGTAGATAGGATCTACTGCCGGGGTCGGGATTTTGCCGTATGCGTATGCTTCGGTAAATCAGCCGTAACTTTTCGGTACGATCTCGGATCGGGGCGATTTCTATACGAAAATTGATCTACAGAAAAAGTTACACGTGAATTTCAACTGCTTCGCCGTTTTCGGCGACATTAGATTTGCCAAATTCGGCTTGGAAGATAGAGTTTCGGGCCTCCCAAGTTTGGAACGTTAGGACGCCTAACTCTATTTTGCAGGATGTATGCATGTATCTTGTGATCAGTATGGCCCCCTTGTGTATGTGATGCATGTGTGTAACTCATTCGTGACCTGCGTGTCGCGCGTACGGCAACACGGCAGGAGCCATATGTGTTGTCACTTTATTGTAATTAATGGTCTGCGTACCAATCTGTGATGATCCAAGCAACTATGTAATCTTCATTACTAGATTCTTTACTAGCTATTAGGCGTAATAGCATGCTCTAGTTCTTGGAGGACTCATCACCGGGAGGATGGCGCACATGGAACATGGAGATGGAGATCACCATGGTGAACAGGTTCTATGGAGATGGAGATCACCATATGAAAAACGGGCCATACTGTGTCACAACTGTGTGAATGCTATTCTGTTTATGTTTTACTTTCTGCATGCTGTGATGTTAGAAGTAGAACGATCCCTCGCAAAGTTTAAGTTAGTATGCCCTCCCAACTAAAACTTGCACCGTCCCATGTCTTGTACAATTAGTGGTGGGTCTATGAAATTAGGGTGCCACTAGTTTTCCTTGACTAGACGGGTTTGTGTCGGACACTTACACGCATAAGGGTTGGTTTGCTTAACGAGGTCATCTTAACGGTTAAGGACCTTGGGGCATAAAGGTTGGGCGCCGAGACATAGAGATGTCACCCAACAACAGGAGTCATATGTGATATGATTAGCAAAAGTTGCTTACCGATCTACCTCGTTTGCTAGCGGTGATGCTAAAGCTCACTAATGGACTTGTTAGTTGTGGATCCTGAATCACTAAGTTTCAATAGAGGGATATTGATTTTAGTGGGAGTAGATTCTGTTAAAATAGTTTAATGTAATTTGCTCTATCACGGATACGTTTGTCTTAGTGTATTTTGCATTACTTTTGTTGTAGATTAAATGGCACCTAGCAACACCACCACATCGTTTGCTTTGCGTTCGGTCCTTGAGAAGGACAAGTTGAATGGAACAAACTACTCGGATTGGATCCGCAACCTGAGAATTGTTCTCAGGGCTGAGAAAAAGGAAGATGTTCTAGACAACCCACTACCAGAAGAACCTGCTGAGGATGCACCCGCTGCTGCTAAGAATGCTTACAAGAAAGCATGTGATGCTAACCTTGAAGTAAGCTGCCTTATGCTTGCTTGCATGGAACCCGAGCTGCAGATGCAGTTCGAAACAAACCATGAGGCGCACGATATGATCGTGGCGCTTAGAGACATGTTCCAAACACAGGCCAGGACTGAAAGGTTCAATGTGTCTAAGGCCTTTGTTGAGAGCAAGCTAGCAGAAGGCGCAGCAGTAGGACCACACGTAATCAAGATGGTTGGTTACACTCAACGGTTGGAGAAGCTAGGCTTCCCACTGGGCCAAGAGTTGGCCACTGATTTCATTCTTTCGTCTCTTCCTCCTAGCTATGGGAACTTCATCTCGAACTACCATATGCATGGGACGGAGAAGGGTCTGAATGAGCTGTGTGGCATGCTTAAAACAGCAGAGGCTGACATAAAGAAAAGCACTAGTACCAGCCATGTGATGGCGATACAGAACAAGCCCAGCTTTAAGAAGAAGGGCAACTCTTGGAAGAAGAAGGGCAAGGCTGGAACGTCCAAGCCAAACCCACCGCCCAAGGTTAAAGCTGGACCTGGACCTGCTCCAGATAAAGAGTGCTTTTACTGTCATGAACTTGGTCACTGGAAGAGAAACTGCAAGCAGTACCTAGCTTCCTTGAAGAACGGCGGAAGTAAGAGTACTTCTACCTCAGGTACGCTTGTTGTTAATGTTATAGACAACATATTTCTCGCTGATACAGTTATTAATTCTTGGGTATTTGATACCGGATCGGTTGCTCATATTTGCAATTCGATGCAGGGAATGATAAGAAGTAGAAGCGTGGAAAGAGGAGAAGTTGATTTCCGCGTGGGCAATAATGCAAGAGTTGCTGCTTTGACCGTCGGGACGATGCAACTCCACCTCCCGTCAGGATTTATTATGGAGTTGAATAATTGTTATTTTGTTCCTAGTTTAAGTCGAAACATTTTATCTCCTTCATGTTTGATGAAGGATGGTTATTCATTCGCGAGTGAAAACAATGGTTGTGTGATCTCTAAGAATAATATGTTTATGGCTTTTGCACCCATTGTGAATGGATTATTTGTTTTAAATCTTGATGGTTCACCTGTCTGTAATGTAAGTGCTAAAAGGCCCCGGCCTAATGATTTGAGTCCTACCTACTTGTGGCATTGTCGTTTGGGTCATATAAGTGAAAAGCGCATGAAGAAGCTCCATTCTGATGGACTTCTAACTTCGTTTGATTTTGAATCATACGAGACATGCGAGGCTTGCTTGCTAGGCAAGATGACCAAGACGCCTTTCACAGGATTTCCTGAGAGAGCAGTAGACTTGTTGGAACTCGTACATAGTGATGTATGCGGACCAATGAGCACGACGGCTAGAGGAGGATTCCAATACTTCATAACTTTCACTGATGATTTTAGTAGATATGGCTATGTCTACTTGATGAGGCACAAGTCTGAAACCTTTGAAAAGTTCAAGGAATTTCAGAATGAAGTTGAAAATCAGCGTGGCAAGAAAATTAAGGCCTTACGATCTGATCGTGGAGGCGAGTATTTGAGCCACGAGTTTAGCAATCATCTAAAGAGTTGCGGAATTGTTCCACAACTTACGCCGCCTGGAACACCTCAGAGAAACGGTGTGTCCGAGCGACGTAATCGAACTTTGTTAGACATGGTTCGATCAATGATGAGCCAGTCGGACCTACCGTTGTCATTTTGGGGATACGCTCTAGAAACAGCAGCTTTCACACTAAATAGGGTACCATCTAAATCCGTAGTTAAGACACCATATGAGATATGGACTGGAAAGGTTCCTAGTCTGTCTTTTCTAAAGATTTGGGGATGTGAAGTGTTTGTCAAGCGACTTCAGTCGGACAAGATCACACCCAAGTCGGATAAGTGCATTTTCGTGGGATATCCAAAGGAAACTTTGGGATATTATTTCTACAACCGATCAGAAGGCAAAGTGTTTGTCGCTCGGAACGGGGTTTTCCTAGAGAAAGAGTTTCTCAAAGGAGAAAAGAGTGGAAAGACAGTGCATCTTGAAGAAGTTCAAGATGAGCCAATCGGGCAAGAATCAATGAGTGATGCTAACGTAGCAGAACAAGTTGAGATACCCATGGCAAGAGAAGCACCGCCACAACCACGAAGGTCGGCAAGGCTCCGCGAAATGCGGGAAATATTATTGTTGGACAATGATGAGCCTGCGACATATGCAGAAGCAATGATGGACCCAGACTCCGAAAAATGGCAGAGTGCCATGCAATCCGAAATAGAGTCCATGGGAGACAATCAAGTTTGGAACTTGGTTGACCCGCCTGATGGTGTCAAAGCCATAGAGTGCAAGTGGATCTATAAGAAGAAAAAGGACATGGATGGAAATGTTCATATCTATAAAGCACGACTTGTCGCAAAAGGTTTTCGACAAGTTCAAGGAGTTGACTACGACGAGACCTTCTCGCCCGTAGTGATGCTTAAGTCCATTCGGATTATTCTAGCTATAGCTGCATATTTCGATTATGAGATATGGCAGATGGATGTCAAGACAGCTTTCCTGAATGGAAACCTAGCTGAGGACGTGTATATGATACAGCCCGAGGGTTTTGTCGATCCGAAAAATGCTGGAAAGGTATGCAAGCTTCAGAGATCCATTTATGGATTGAAGCAAGCATCTAGGAGTTGGAACATTCGTTTTGATGAAGTGATCAAAGGGTTTGACTTCACCAAGAACGAAGAAGAGTCTTGTGTTTACAAGAAGGTTAGTGGGAGCTCTGTAGTATTTCTAATCTTATATGTGGATGACATATTACTGATTGGAAATAACATTCCTATGCTTGAGTCCGTAAAGACTTCACTGAAAAATAGTTTTTCGATGAAGGACTTAGGGGAAGCAGCATATATTCTGGGTATTAAGATCTATAGAGATAGATCAAGAAGGCTTATAGGTTTAAGCCAAGATACTTACATTGACAAAGTATTGAAGCGGTTCAGCATGGAAGAGGCAAAGAAAGGGTTCTTGCCTTTGTCACATGGCATACATCTCAGCAAGACTCAGTGTCCTTCGACTCCTGATGAGCGGGATCGCATGAGTAGAGTGCCATATGCCTCGGCTATTGGATCTATCATGTATGCAATGATAAGTACTCGCCCAGATGTTTCATATGCGCTAAGTATGACAAGCAGACACCAATCTGATCCAGGTGAGAGTCACTGGACAGCGGTGAAAAACATTCTTAAGTACTTGAGAAGGACTAAAGATATGTTCCTCGTCTATGGAGGTCAGGAGGAGCTCGTTGTAACAGGTTACACCGATGCTAGTTTCCAAACCGACAGAGATGATTCAAAGTCACAATCAGGATTTGTGTTCACACTGAATGGTGGTGCTGTTAGTTGGAAGAGTTCCAAGCAGGAGACGGTGGCCGATTCTACGACGGAAGCCGAGTACATCGCGGCTTCGGAAGCCGCGAAGGAAGGTGTTTGGATTAGGAATTTCCTCATTGAGCTTGGTGTGTTCCCGAATGCGTCCAGCCCATTGAATCTCTACTGCGATAACAATGGGGCAATTGCGCAAGCAAAGGAGCCAAGGAACCACCAGAAGAACAAACACGTAATGCGGCGATTTCATCTCATTCGGGACTTCATTAACCGGGGTGAGATCAAGATATGCAAAATACACACGGATCTGAACATTTCTGATCCGTTGACAAAACCACTCCCGCAGGCTAAGCATGATGCGCATGTAAGAGCTATGGGTATTAGGTACCTTCTAGATTGACTCTAGTGCAAGTGGGAGACTGTTGGAGGTATGCCCTAGAGGCAATCATAGAGATGATGATATTCCATTTGTATCCATGATTTGTATATTGTGTTCATTGAATATCCATTAAAGGCTACTTGAATTGATTTGCAATTATGTGAATTGTATGTGAAACTCTTTACTTGTATGGTTATTCTAAAGTTGTCCCTAGTCGGAGTTCATGTGAGGACACACATGAATATTAGACTAGCACATGTATTAGTTGGTGACTATGTTTCACAAGTCATGGACATGGAGATGTTGGACTAATAATGTGGACACATGTGGAGACATGTGTTAGGACTGACCCAACACGAGAAGTAGTTCTCTCTTTAAACAACATATACGCTTTGTCCTTAGACCTGAGATTGTCGCATGTATTCTAGATGTGGATTGACCTACTTAGGGGCTATCAAACGCTACGCCGTAACAGGGTAGTTATAAAGGTAGCTTTCGGGTTTGTCAAGAAGCATGCTATGAGACATGGTCAATCAAGATGGGATTTGCCCCTCTCTGATTGAGAGTGATATCTCTGGGCCCCTCGAGTGATCGGATCAGAAAATGCATGGCCATGCTACGTACGGTTAAGAGTTAACCTACAAAGGGATTCCGAATCACAGGATCGAGAAAGAGCGGTCGGCTTGAAGCTAGACCAAATATCGTGAGGCAAAGGGAATAGCATGTATATTATGTTGTGATGGTTCGTCTGATATGATCTTCGTATACGTATAGGAGTTGGCACGTCTTGCTAGAGGCCGCTACCGACTATTGGGCCGAGTAGGAGTACTCGGGCCATGTCTATACGTATCCGAACCCATAGGGTCACACACTTAAGGGGCTGGAAGCCCAATTCGGATCTGATCCGAGTTGGATTAGGTTTAGGAGTACTAATGGGCCTCGGATCCAGAGGCCCATCAGGAACCCCTATAAATAGAGGGGTGGGGGCGCCCTAGGGTTTCACACCTTTTGGCTGAACACACTTGCCGCGCCTCCCACGCCCTCACCTGTTGCAACTCGCGGATCTAGCAATCCGGCTTGCGACGCTTCCTCCCTGCACGTGTGGATACCTTGGAGGTGTTGCGCCTGCAGCACTTGGACGAGCCATCGACGAGCCGCCGACGAGCCACGACGAGCCGACGACGAGCCGCGGCACCGGAGGCGATCTTGCTGTGCACGTGGACGAGCTGCTGAGGAGCTGCTGGACGTGATCGACTACGTACGACTACGTGATCATCTTCACTGCACCGACGCATATCTACATCTTCCGCACCAGTAGTGCGTCGAGTGGTAATCCCGTGATCCTTATACGGCAGTTCTTCCTGGTTATACGCGGTAGAAAATTTTGTTTTGCGCTAGCGTAGCCTACCTCGTATCCCAACAGATTATTTGTACGGGGCTATAAATAGCTACCTTTGTAAATCTGTAAAAACAACAATCAATCAATACAACAAGTTACTTTCTTCTGCGCACTTACTTTCGAGCAGGCGACTTCACCATCACTTTTTCTTCTCACGAGTTCGTACGGGTTGGCGGGGCTGCATCATCTTGATCTCCGGCCGATTCTGTAAGTCCCGTTTATCGAGTAATATCTAAGCCTTAACTTCCGGCGCATCGCTGTCGTTTCGTTTAGATTTATTCACCAGTTATCGGTATTGACTAGATCAATAGGTTTTTTGCCCTGTTCTCCTAGTTTTTATCACCAGTTATCCCGCTAGGAATCGGTAGTGTTGGCTTTCATTACTTTCTGTTGTCAGATCTATCTGTTGCCAACTAGATCTTTTCCTAGTACTGTTTTCATAAGCCTTGTACCGATTGTTTTAGTATTTATCTGTTTACAAGGCTACAGGGATCGTGCTGTCTTATAGCCGATTTCATTATTATAGTAAATCAGCCGATCTGCCGATAAGCTTCTCTCGATCGAAAACTTAGCCGATCGTAGTTTCTGAATTTGACACGTGTTCTTCCTTGCCAATCAACAGGTCAGATTGGCTGGCACGCCGTGCGAACCGCACCAGGGCATTCACCTGAACAGGAGTTAAGCAGATTCTCCCGGGTCGTGTGTCGGTCGCTGGGATTCGGTTGACCGATTTCTGGCACCAACAATGAGATACATGAAGTAAGCGGGTGCATTGGTGAGTCCAAAAGACATAACCAGGTACTCGTAGAGTCCATATCTTGTGGAGAAGGCAGTCTTGGGAGTGTCACAGGGTCTGATCTTGATTTGGTGATAACCGGCACGAAGATCGATCTTGGAGAATACTTTTGCTCGAGCTAGCTGATCAAGCAGAACATCAATGCAGGGAAGTGGATACTTGTTCTTGACAGTCACTGCATTGAGAGGTCGGTAATCCACACACATGCGTAGACTCACATCCTTCTTCTTCACAAACAGGGCTGGGCAACCCCAAGGTGAAGTACTGGGTCGGATCAAGCCTTTCTCCAACAACTCATGTAGTTGGGTCTTCAACTCGGCCAACTTGACGGGTAGCATCCGGTAAGGTCTTTTGGAGATAGGGGCGGTGCCGGGGATCAACTCTATGGAAAACTCCACATCTCTATCGGGAGGCATGCCTGGCAAAACATCGGGAAACATGTCGGGGTACTCACAGACTACAGGGATGTCCTCCAGTCGGGTTTCCCATGCGGGATACGCACAAGAATTTACCTCTTCTTGGCGAGGCAAACGGACAACAGAGGGGCTTTGGTGGGGTGACCTGACGTGGATAGCTCGAGCTGGGATATCTAACACAACCTGGTGTCTAGTCATCTAATCCATTCCTGGGATGACATCAATTCCCTCCAGATCGAGAATGACAAGATTCTCCTTAAAAAGATTTTGGCCTCGCTGGAGAGGCACATTAACACTCATCCTATTAGATGTGATTACCCCACCCGGGGTGGATATTCTAAAGGATCCTCTGGTTTGGCATTCCTTGAGCCCATGTTTGTCACTAGTCTTTCTTCCACTAAAACTATCGGAGGCTCCTGAGTCAAACAAAACTAGAGCTGAAACATTATGAATAAGAAAGGTACCCGTCATTATCGGTGCACCTTCAGGAAGCTCTGCTGCGGTGGTGAAGTTCAGCCGTCCTTGGCGAAGTTGCATCTTGGACCTCTTCCCTTTATTGAGCATCGCATTGCTTTGCCCTGGGTGCCGATTCTGATTCCTGGGGCAGTCCTTGGCGAAATGCCCCACATTGCCACAGGTGAAGCAGTGGTTACCATTTGCTGGGCACGGTGGTGGCGGTAGGGTCGGCCGCGGTGCCTGAGGTTGATAACCCGGGAAGTGAAGTGCTGCCGATGGTGGGGGTCGGGCAACCCATCTTCCCGGCTGCTGGGGTCGGCTGGGTGCCTATGGTGGAACCAGTCTGAAATGTTGTGTAGGTGGGCTGGGCATTGGCAGTGGAGCCTTCCTCTTCCTCTCGGCTGCCAGAGCCTTCATGCAGTCCTCTTGGGAGATGGCCAAGTTGACCAACTCATTGTACGTATTCACCCTTATCGGTTTAACCTTTCTCTAAGATCCAAGCTTATCCCTCGGCGGAACCCGTCCCGCTTCTTCTCATCTGTGTCCGCATGGTATCCAGCGTATCGGCACAGATCATTGAAGGCCTGCGCATAGTGCAGGACATCTCGATTTCCCTGGGTAAGGGCCAGTAACTCGTTGAGCTTACGTTCTAGGAGACCTTCAGGGATATGATGGCTCCTAAATGCTGTCTTAAACTCTTCCCAGCTGATGACGTGGTTGGCTACATGGCATGGTAGTGATCCCACCAAAGGAGGGTAGAACCACGCAGTTGCTGCGCGGCGAAGTGAGCCTTGTTCTCCTCCGGGCAATGGGTGGTGAGGAGGGAGAACTTGGATTCGATGGCACGAATCTAGGTGTCGGCGTCGAGCGGGTCTTGTGTCTTCTGGAACAAAGGGGGTTGCGTGCTCAAGAAGTCCTCGTAACGAGCAACTTGGGGTGGTTGATGGGCTCTTCCCCCATGGGGCTGCTATTGTTGTCCTTGTACAATGTGTCGTAGCAGCTTAGTTTGAGCTGCTAGGAGGGATTCCAGCGAAGGTGGGGGCGGAGGCAGAGGTAGATCCTGCCTCTGCTCGCTACCGCTGGGCACCGAGCCAGATCGGGTGCGATGCGCCATCTGCAAGAGTCAACATCCCATTAATTCCATTATCTCAAAGTATTCCAATCATGTGGGAACGATATAAGTTAAATTCGCGATTAAGACTCTTGCCGATACAGCACACAACACATTTTTTATCAAGGAGATACACCCTTCCTCTTGCCCTCCTGGTTAACAACTATCTTAGTTCTGCACACAACTTCGGATGAACCATAACCATATTCCAAGAGTTCCACTATATCTGACCTTAGGCCAAGGAGTCGGGCGAAGCGAAACAGTGCAACTAGGGGTTGGACGAAGCCAACTATACAGCAAAGGGGTCGGGCGAGGCGGAGAACTACCTCGAGGGGTCGAGCGCATCCGACCTTGCGACTTGGGGTCAGCCAAGCTTTGGACAGACCCATAGAAAAGGGGTGTGTAGTCACAGCACAAAACTCCCACAACTTGGTATTCACAGCGTACCGCAAAAAGAGTCAAATGTCAAGTTAAGGTCTGAGTTCACTAAGGTCATTGCATTGTTGTTCCCCAAAACACAGGAGAAAACTCAACTCAAGGCTAACCTATTACATCGCTATCCAAAACTTAGGCTGCCGAGGAGTACAACAAAAGATTAGATTTCTACAACTCTCCATCTAGGAGGGTACACTGTGATTCGGAGAAGGGACGTCACCATCCTCAATGTCCATACTGGACGCTCCCATTACTTCCTCGGGATCTTCTTATTCATCCAGCTGCATCTCAAGGGCATGTATAACATCCAGCTCAGCGTGGTGCTCGTCCAGATGAGCATTAGCAACTGCTAGCTCCATCTCGACCTCCATCTTCTCTTCGGAAAGTTCGATCATGCCATCCACAATGTCCGTCACTTCTCCCTCGAGTTCGGAGATTCGGTCTTGCATGTCATGGATCTGGATACCTCTCTGGATGAGTTGATATGTCTATCCCACCAGGTCTCTCTTAGCGGCGTTGAAGAGCCCCTGGGTGTCTATGGCTACCCGAGCCAAGACAGCCATTGCTCGACCTTGAAGCTCAATCAGCCGATACAAGGCTGACATGCATCTGGTGGTGGTAGAGATTGTAACCAGCGAATGGGAGGCTGCCAACACTTCCATGTTGTTGACGCGATCCAGCCACGCAGGGTCTAGCCGATCCTTAGAGGGGAACAAGCCGATTGGGTCCAAAGTGACATCCAGCGGGTGTAGTTGACAGAATTGGGTGAGGGTCTGCAGAGCAGCTGATTCCCACGTATCCTCCAGAGCGTGCCCGCAAGTCGAGACTCCGAGCTGGGGCCACTCGGACTGCACAGGGGGTGGAGGTACCACCACCTGCACGTTGCACCTCTATACTCCGTGCTCCTGGTACATCCGTCCCACGTACAAAGGCGGGGACTGATACCCAAACCACCTTAAGGTGTCCCACAGAATAGCAGGAAAACCCTCAAAGTGTAAGCATGTCGAGTGGGAAATGCCATCAGCGCCGTACAGCACGTGTCCTGGAGCAGCCATCTGGAACCAAAACCGAACCAACGTGAGATAGGAACTCTAAGAAGAAGAACAGGTCGGGTAGAAAAAGTACTCGGATTTGACCAAAGCACAAGCTGGAAGGAAGCTCGAAATCCTTAAACCGAGGAAGGGCTTTAGCCAAGGCAAGGTTGCTTTAGAGAGGTGGGTTCACAGATTTCAACTCATGTCGCATGCACGGCCTACTTCGTCCTCTCAACCAAAACAACTGCCAAAACTTTGGTCTTACGCAGTCAGCGCCGGTGGCAAGGCAACCAGTACGTCTCTCCCTATAATATCTAGTCGGGTTCTAATACCGTTTCTTAAGTGAACGCGGTTAGTGTACCTGCAGAAAACACCACCACATGAACCTTTCGTGCCAGCACCCACGAAAGCGTCCTCAAGCATTACCGTTCACTATAGAAATGGTACCCATGCGTTTAAGGCTGCAGGGATAGCACAACAACCGTGGAAATAGGTCCCTTTTGAATGGAACCGTATAACCCTTTGCATACTCGAGATGCGGAATCAGCGCACGTATAATAGACGTGGGCAAGCAACCGTGTTGATAGGCTTGTTGGAATAGAACCATACCACCCTTCGTGTGAATTAACACACGGGACCTGCACACGTGTGATAGATGTGGGTGAAACAACCGCGATGATAGGGTCCCTTGAATAGAACTCCCTATCAACCCTCGCATACTTGCGATGCGGAACTCGGCACACGTATGATACATGTGGCGAAGTGCTTGGGGGTTAGCAAGATAAACAATAAGTAATAGCCACCTAAAAATAACCCCAAAATCCCCTAGGGCCTCTCATACTAGGGTCATCCTTATCGGTCATACGAAAATTTTCAACAGTTTCTTGCAAATTTTACTTAAAAAAGAAAGCATTTAGGACCTATTGTGTTCTCTGTGCTAAACCTGCTCTGATACCAGCTGTGGCGGAACCACCTCGGATTACCTTGATTAAAGCATAGTTAAGTCGCCTGACACGCGACACTCATGCCTTAGTCAAGTTAACTCGAAAAACTGTCGGATTTCATCCGATTAAACCACTTAACAGGATCGAGTTTAGCAAACTCACACGAAGGTGAGTGGTTCCAGAGAATACAACAGATCCACTGAGTTAATCAAATTTGACCATTTAATTCAACGTTAAAATGAAAATCAGAGTTTTACAGGATTCAAAAGCAACAAAAAGGTAAATTAGCGGAACCTAGCGCCGGGGTCGGATGTCCCTGATGAGGCCGATCAGGACATTAGTGATCCCTCTCCTTGCCGTCCGAGGAAGGATCCCACTCGACCGTCCAACCCAGAGGGAGTTGGGACGGCCAAGTGCCAATAGAAGCAAACTCAGGAGCGGTGACTTCACCTGAAAAGAAAGCCACAAACAAGGCTGAGCCGCTAAGCTCAACAAGACTTAACCGACCGGTGGCAAAACTACTCGACCACGTCTAGACATGCAAGGCTCTTTGGCTAAGGGGTTGGTTTGCCAAAAGCGACTATGTTAGATCCTTGCTTTCAAGTTTTAGCTCAGTTTCTAAGTTCATTAACCAGTCTACATTTGTATCTTACTCTAAGCAAACGTAGATCCAACTTTATGTATATAAGCTCGTCATCAAAACCATGTCATCATCAGACTCCTTTATTACTCAGTGTAGCATAGCGATCAAGCAGTCTCAAACTGTGAGAGGCAGATGAATTGATTCGAGTTTCTTAACCATGCATGGTGAACCTAATCTCACGACATCCACGCACCACAAGGGTCGCTTCCTGTGTCGGCCGTCCCCATCAATTCCCAGGCATGTGTCAGGTCCAAACTTCCCTTGGCATGCAATGCTCCACAGTCCCAGCCTCTACCGTACTGTGACCGCACTTGCACCCACATGATGCACCATGGGAACCTTGTTCCAAGGACAGTAGGGGTATAAGCCAGGTCCTAGTTCAATCAGGTACTAGGCTTCCCCATCCCATAATAGGTATGAGAGTAGTACTTTCAAACACTTGATCATGAACACCAACACTGTCGGGCCTTAACAGATTCCATAGACAGACGGGGCGATCAACCGTCCACCAAAGAGGTAATCAAACCCTGCCCCGTCCATCGTCCTTATAGTTGTAACAGAAGGAAACAATCAACTCCTATAGCTCGCGAGTGACAGGAAATCACTCGACTTTTACCACTTCCTATTTAAGCATAGCATTACTCGGTCCAACAACTAGTGTTCAGATCAAGGAACTATATCATGCATCTAAGGTTGCAAACAACTCGTATACGTAAATGCACAAACATGAGAGGGAAGGCATGCGCAAGTTTGGGAAACTTTGGGGCTCATGCTCCGGGGCTTGCCTTCGAGCAAAGGGGAGGGAAGCGGGTCTTCAGCTGGGGTGACTTCGGCTTCTGGAACTGGTAGCTCAGCTACAGCTCCGTCTTCTAGCACCGGGTGTAGTTCGTAGACGCCATCAGCAAGACGAAACTCTACACGAATGCAATGCAGGAGTTAGTGTTTAGACGGTTATTTCAACAGTAACACTTGGCAAGTCTTAGCCCAGAAACTTGTAGCAAAACTACGGAAAGAGTGTGGGGGTTCAAGCTTTAGTGGGTAGAGAACAAGACCAAGGGTCGGATTGGAAGAAACTTATGATCTGACCCTTAACCCTTAAGGGATAACTGTGTTTGTGGTCCCCAGATCTATTACAGAGAAGTCCCCGAAATCTTACACGGATACCCTCGGGTCAAGGAAAAGATACAACCGAGTCCTCGGGCGAAGCAGATAAAGGTCGGCTAACAGACAGGGTCGGGCGAGATGGAAAAGGGGTCGGGCGAACAGATAAGGTCGGGCGAACCGGTGAGGGGTCGGCAGCTTACCTTCGGTCTATAGGTGAAGCCTTTTGGGGTCGGGAAGGAGTAGACTTGGGCGGAAGGTCTTAAGCACTAAGGCTTGGGTGGCGGCGATGTCCGGCGGGGCTCCGGCGGCGGCGGAGCTTCTTGTGAGCAACAAGGAAGCTCTAGAACAGTGCAGAGGAGCAGGCGGCTGCGTGGATTGGGAGGGGCGGGTGTTGAGCGGAGATGAGAGTTCCTCAAGAACTTAGGTGGCAGTGCTCGAGCACAAAACAGAGAAACAAGGCGGCGAGGCAACGATGGCGAAGGGAACTCCAGTAGGACTTTGGCATTCCCTTTTATAGCTGCGTGGAGGAGATTGGGAGTTGGAGTAGCGTGAAGACCGGAAAAAAAGGAGGAGTGCGCTGCCATGGCGGCGATTGAGCGGCGATGGGCGGTGGAACAGGACTTCGAAGATAGCGTCCTCGGCTATTGGGCACGGGAGACAAGGCGGCGCAGGCGCGGTTTTGCCGGTGGTTGAGGTTTGGCGGAGGTGGGCGTCGTCGTGCGGTGGATCTGATAGGTGTGACAGGGAGAACGGCGCTACACACGAGGTTGCAACCGGTGAAAAGACAGGCGGCTGCGGCTGCGGCTGCGCGGGCGAGCGCGACTGTGCAGAGGCGGCGGAAAAGCCGGAGGGCATCGGGCCTTGCAGCCGGGGATCCGGCGAGATGATGATGGGCACGAGCTGCGAGGCAGTTTAGATGCAGCAGGCGGCAAAGCTCTGCCACAGCAGCGTCGGAGCGCCAAGGCGTGGCCGGCGAGGGCGTGAGAGAGACGAGGCGTTGCAGAAAGGGGTGCAGAGGGGCTTCCACTGCGATTGGGGAGGAGGGCGCGATAATCCATTCCGTTGCGGCCAGCGACTGGGCAAAGCGGCGGGTGTCGAAGATGTTGAGCCACGCGGCGGGAGAGCTCTGAAGCGATGCAAGCCGCTCGAGTGCGTCTGCCTCGGGAGATCTGTGGAAAAGATTTGCGGGTCCACCCGTCAGTCTCAGTTTCTCACAGCTCCAAGATTGAAAGGAGCACTGTTATGGAGACTTAGAAGGAACCGGCGGGGTGAGTTGGAGTCTCCAGGGGTCAGGACTAGGATCTGGAGCAAAACACTCCTGCTCGGGAAAAGCTGAGACAGAGGAATTTGGGGATTCGGATTAAGATTAAGTCGAAAGATTTGACCAAGGTCGTTACACGGGGGCCCGCGGACCACGGAGGAGCTCCTCAACATCGCCACCAGCTTCGCCTCGGGTGAAGAGGCCGTTGGAGCGATCTTCAACCACTCGAAGGGCAAGGCGAAGCGGGAGGAGGACGCCAACGAGGGAACCTCCAACCATCAACAAAAGAAGAAGAACAAGCAACGGCATGAGGCTCCCCTCATGGCCGTTGCTAAGCGCAAGCGGGGATAGCCGCCCCAAAGGGCACCCCCGGCTTCTTCAACAAGCTGCTCGAGGGACCGTGCCCGAACTATGAGTTCCTTGCGAAACACACCTACAAAGACTGCAACCTCATGAAGAGGTATTTTGTAGGCAACGTAGTAAAGGGTGACCGGAGATGGAAGCCCGACAAGGAGAGGAAGGACGGTGAAGAGAAGGAAGATGGCTTCCCCAAGGTGGATGGCTGCTTCATGATCTCCGGCGGCCTACGACTCCAAGCGCCGCCGGAGGCTGGAGTGCCGCGAGGTCTACGCGGCCGAGCCTGCTACACCGGCCTTCCTCGACTGGTCAGGATCCGCCATCACCTTCAACCGGTTCGACCACCCGGGGTGCATCCTACAGCTAGGATGCTACCCGCTCGTCGTCGACCCTATCATCGGCACGACACGCCTCACCAAGGTGCTCATGGACGGAGGCAGCGGCCTCAACATCCTCTACGCCGAGACACTCGACGCCATGGGGATCGACCGCTCCCGCCTCCACCCCTGCAAGGCACCATTCCACAGCATCGTGCCGGGAAAACAGGCGATGCCTCTCGAGCAGATCAATCTGCTCATCACTTTCGGGACTCCTTCCAACTACAGGAAGGAGGTCCTCACCTTCGAGGTGGTGGGTTTCCATGGAACCTACCACGCCATCTTGGGACGGCCGTGCTACACCAAATTCATGGCCATCCCCAACTACACCTACCTCAAGCTCAAGCTGCCGGGGCCCAATGGGGTCATCACCGTCGGCATGTCTTTCCAGAAGGCATATGAGTGCGACGTAGCGTGCTGCGAGTACGCCGCATCGATCACCTTCACGAAGGATCCGGCGGTCCAACTCGCGGAGGGCGCCGAGGACCAGCCCGACTCCAAGTAGTTGGCCACCTCCTTCGAGGCCACCGAAGGCATCAAGTAGGTCCCCCTCGACCCCAGCAGCTCCGACGGCTAGACCGTACGGATCGATGCTACCCTATCTCCCAAATAGGAAAGCTCGCTCGTTGACTTCCTCCGCGCGAACAGTGACATCTTCGCGTGGAAACCCTCGGACATGTTCGGCATTCCGAGGGAAGTCATCAAGCACTCCTTCAACATCAAGGCCGGCTCCAAACCAGTGAAACAAGATCTGCGCCGCTTCGACGAGGAGAGGCGCAAGGCCATCGGCGAGGAGTGTTGGGATACGAGGTAGGCTACACTAGCGCAAATCAAAATTTCTACCACGTAAAACCAGGAAGAACTGCCGCATAAGGATCACGGGATTACCACTCGACGCACTACTGGTGCGGAAGATGTAGATTTGCGTCGATGCAGTGAAGACGATCAACGTAGTCGTATGTAGTCGATCAACGCCAACGTCTAGCAGCTCCTCAGCAGCTCGTCCACGTGCAGCAAGATCACCCTCGTGCCGCGGCTCGTCGGCGGCTCGTCGTGGCTCGTCCAAGCGCTGCAGGCGCAACACCTCCAAGGTATCCACACGTGCAGGGAGGAAGCGTCGCAAGCCGGACTGCTAGATCCGCGAGTTGCAACAGGCGAGGGCGTGGGAGGCGCGGCAGGTGTGTTTCGCCAAAAGGTGTAAACCCTAGGGCGCCCCCACCCCTCTATTTATAGAGGTTCCTAACGGGCCTCTGGGTCCGAGGCCCATTAGTACTTCTAAACCTAATCCAACTCAGATCAGATCCAAATTGGGCTTCCAGCCCCTTAAGTGTGTGACCCTATGGGTTCGGATACGTATAGACATGGCCCGAGTACTCCTACTCGGCCCAATAGTCAGTAGCGGCCTCTAGCAAGACATGCCAACTCCTATACGCACACGAAGATCATATCAGACGAACCATCACAACATAATATACATGCTATTCCCTTTGCCTCACGATATTTGGTCTAGCTTCAAGCCGACCGCTCTTTCTCGATCCTGTGATTCGGAATCCCTTTGTAGGTTAACTCTTAACCGTACGTAGCATGGCCATGCATTTTCGGATCCGATCACTCGAGGGGCCCAGAGATATCACTCTCAATCAGAGAGGGGCAAATCCCATCTTGAGTGACCATGTCTCATAGCATGCTTCTTGACAAACCCGAAAGCCACCTTTATAACTACCCTGTTACGGCGTAGCGTTTGATAGCCCCTAAGTAGGTCGATCCACATCTAGAATACATGCGACAATCTCAAGTCTAAGGACAGAGCATATATGTTGTTTAAAGAGAGAACTACTTCTCGTGTTGGGTCAGTCCTAGCACATGTCTCCACATGTGTCCACATTATTAGTTCAACATCTCCATGTTCATGACTTGTGAAACATAGTCATCAACTAATACATGTGCTAGTCTAATATTCATGTGTGTCCTCACATGAACTCCGACTAGGGACAACTTTAGAATAACCATACAAGTAAAGAGTTTCACATACAATTCACATAATTGCAAATCAATTCAAGTAGCCTTTAATGGATATTCAATGAACACAATATACAAATCATGGATACAAATGGAATATCATCATCTCTATGATTGCCTCTAGGGCATACCTCCAACAAGGAGCTCCAGATGCTTTTGGCAGCTGGATTCATCAAGGAAGTGTACCACCCTGAGTGGCTAGCTAACCCTGTTCTTGTACGCAAAAAGAATGGGAAATGGAGGATGTGTGTTGATTATACCAGTCTCAACAAGGCGTGTCCAAAGGATCCATTTCCTTTGCCAAGTATAGATCAGATAGTCGACTCAACCATTGGATGCGAAACCCTTAGCTTCCTTGACGCGTATTCCGGCTACCATCAAATCATGATGAAAGAGTCTGACCAGCTTGTGACCTCTTTCATCACCCCTTTCGACCCCTATTGCTACGCTAAGATGCCATTCAGCCTCAAAAATGCGGGGGCTACGTTCCAGCCATGCATGCTTAAGTGTTTCGGGGACCTCATCGGGTGAACCATTGGGGCTTACGTCGATGACATTGTAGTCAAGTCCAAAGAGGGCGACCAACTCATCCCCGACCTCGAACTAGCCTTTGAAAGGCTGAGAGAAAAGCGCATCAAGCTCAACCTGAAAAGTGCGTTTTCGGGGTTCCGAGGGGCGTGCTGCTGGGTTTAATCGTCTCCGTGCGTGGCATCGAAGTCAACCCGAAGAAAATAGCGGCCATCAGCGACATGGGGCTGATTCGAAACATAAAGGGAGTTCAGCGCATCACAGGATGCCTAACGGCCCTGAGCCGCTTCATCTCGCGTCTCGGCGAACGGGGGCTCCCTCTCTACCGACTACTAAAGAAGACCGACCGCTTTGAGTGGACCACCAAGGCCCAGGAGGCGCTTGACCGGCTCAAGAACCTCCTGACGAAGGCCCCAATCCTAGTGCTGCCAACCGACAGGGAGCCCCTCCAGCTCTACATCGCGGCGACCACCCAGGTGGTCAGCGCAGCTTTGGTGGTGGAGCGAGAGGAGGAGGGACACGCCCTCAAGGTGCAACGTCAGGTGTACTTCGTCAGCGAGGTCCTGTTCGAGTCCAAGGCGCACTACCCGTAGATCCAAAAGCTCATCTACGCCGTCCTCATCACGAAGAGGAAGCTGCGCCACTACTTCACCTCCCACCCAGTGATGGTCGTTTCGTCGTTCCCCCACGGTGAAGTGATCTGGAATCAGGATGCCACAGGACGGATCGCAAAGTGGGCGCTCGAGCTCATGGACTAGGGCATCACCTACGCCCCCCGCACCACCATCAAATCCTAGGTACTTGCCGACTTTGTTGTAGAGTGGATGAAGATCCAGACGCCATCAGCGCCGGAGAAGCAGGAGTACTGGACGATGTACTTCGACGGGTCGTTGATGAAGGCCCGTGCCAGAGCGGGTCTGGTCTTCGTCTCTCCTCTCGGCGTGCGCACGAGGTACATGATCTACCTCTACTTCCCTGGATCTAATAATGTCACTGAGTACGAGGCTCTCCTCAATAGGCTACGCATCGCCATCGAGCTGGGCATTCGACGGCTCGACATCCGAGGTGACTCTCAGCTAGTCGTCGAACAAGTCATGAAGGAGTGGAGCTGCCACAACCCCAAGATGGCGGCGTATTGCGACGAGGTTCACAACCTCGAAGACAAGTTCGACGGACTGGAACTCAACCACAGCACAAGACGTTTCAACAAGGTGGCTGACGAACTGGCGAAGGCGGCATCCGGCCGAAAGCCCATCCTCGATGGCATCTTCGTCAGCGACCAGTACAAGCCCTCCATCCGCAACAAAGAACCGGGAGGGGTCGGCAACACGCCACCTATCCCGGACTTGGGCGCTGACTCGGGAAGGGTCGGCGACATGCCACCTGTCCTGGGCTCGGGCACCGACCCGGGAGGAGTCGGCGGCACACCACCGATCCTAGGCTCGGGAGCCGATCCCCCGAACCCCGAAGTCATGGGGATCAACGCGGACCTAGTAGCGGAGCCCGACCCCCCGCCTGACTGGAGAGTCCCATACCTCGACTACCTCATCCGTGTGACGCTCCCAACGAACAAGACGGAGGCACGCAGGATTGCGCGTCGCGCTAAATCCTTCGTCATCATCAACCAGGAGCTCTATAAGCGGAGCCACACCGGCATCCTCCAGCGCTGCATCCCGATTGAATAGGGAAAGGCGCTGATTCAGGACATCCACGCTGGGGCCTGCGACCACCACACCGCGCCAAGAACCCTCGTCAGGAATGCTTTCCGGCAGGGCTTCTACTAGCCGACGGCGGTCGCCGACGCCACCCACGTGGTCCACACCTGCGAAGGGTGCCAATTCTTCGCGCGCCAGACTCATCTGCCCGCACAAGCGCTCCAGACCATCCCCATCACATGGCCCTTCGCGGTCTGGGGACTGGACCTTGTCAGGCCTTTCAAGAAGGCGCCCGGGGGCTTCACCCACCTGCTTGTCGCCGTCGACAAGTTCTCAAAGTGGATCGAGGCACGACCGGTTGCACAAATCAAGTCCGAGCAGGCGGTGCAGTTCTTCACCGACATCATCCATCGCTTTAGAATCCCCAACTCCATCATCATGGACAACGGCACACAGTTCACCGGGAAGAAATTCCTCCAGTTTTGCGACGACCACCACATCCGAGTGGACTCGTCAGCCGTGGCGCACCCCCGCATGAACAGGCAGGTTGAACTAGCCAACGACATGATACTCCAGGGTCTAAAGCCACGGATCTTCGACCAACTCAAAAAGTTCGGCCCCGCGGTCCTGTGGAGTTTGAGGACGACCCCCAGTAGGGCGACCGGCTTCACCCTGTTCTTCATGGTTTACGGGTTCGAGGCAATCTTCCCCACCGACCTAGAGTACGGATCACCGAGGGTCAAGGCATACGACGAATAGGGGAACCAGGCATCGCTCGAAGATGCGCAAGACCAGCTCAACGAAGCACGCAATGTGGCCCTACTGCACTCGGCCAAGTACCAGCAGGCCTTACGACGCTACCACAGCCGTAAGGTGCAAGGCTGAGCCTTCAACGTCAGCGATCTGGTGCTTCGCCTCGTCCAGGACAATAGAGGTCAGCACAAGCTGACTCCTCCATGGGAAGGTCCTTTGATCGTTGCACAAGTACTGCGGCCAGGCACGTACAAGCTGGCGACCCCTAACGGATAGATCTTCAACAACGCTTGGAACATAGAGGAGCTAAGACGCTTCTACCCTTAGTTTTTGTTTGCAAGTTCTGTACATAAACATTTTTGTAACTTGTCAATTCAACGGAAAAGGAATTTTGAGTCGATTTCGTTCAAGTTTCATATCAAACTCAGGGATATCCGACCCTGGCTCTGCCCGAGGGCCGCATCTCTCTTGGGGGCTATCAGGGGATCCGGCCCAAGTCACTTGACATCTTCTCAAAACACCATTTCTTTCTGAGTCGACCCTTTTCCTAAACATTTGGGCGTGAAAAGGAGAGAGTGCACGAACGGCGTTTAGGCAAGACTGATCGGACTGCGAAAAAACCTACGCCCTAGTGGCTACGGTGCCTTCGCCCATCAGCGCTTACTGATGCACCCGACCCGCGCTCTAAACTTTCCAAACCCAAAAAACAAGAAAGAGGATCAAAAACTTTTTTCAACAAATTATAGAAAAGGCCTCTGTGGCCATCACAAAAACAAGTTCAAAGTCAAACTAACATATTTACATCTGGGGCGCTTAAGCCCGATACAGCTAACTCATCCTGGGGTCTTCAGGCGGGATGGCTTCATCCTCCAGAAGCTTCGCCAAGGCCTCTGCTGGGTTGAGCACCGACGTGTCCATCTCGTCCAGCTCGGCATCGGAGTAGCCGGAGGCGTCCCCCGCTCATCCCGGCAAAGTTGATGCCGGAGTAGTGGGAGCCGAAGACGCCGAAGGCCCACCTCACACCGACACAGAGCACTTCCAGAGTGATCTCACGGGCCTGCTGGTATGTCCTGAGGACACGAGTCACCAATGAACTCGTCCCCGCCCCCTGGACCACGCCAAGGCCGTCACAGACAACGTGGACCACATCCTACAGGTTGCCGTGCTCGGCGCGCTCCGCGTCGAGGACCTCCCTTAGCTGGGCGATTTCATCTGTAAGGTCCATCCATAGAAGTCCAAATTAGAAACCATCGCAACACCACAAAGGCAAAGAGGCAAGAGGAGCCTTACCCTTGGACTAAGCCTTCAACTCACGCTCCCGATCGAGCCCCTGGGCCATGGCGGTCTGAAGCCCCTGCAGTTGCATGTGGAGCTGACTGACCTTCGCCCCGAGCTCGGCCGCCATCTTCTTGGCCTCTTCCCTCCGGGTCACCTCGAAGTCCCAGTCCTGCCAAGCTTTCTGCCGCTCGCGCCGGATATGCTCAACGGTTTTCTGAAGGGTTTCATATTCCCCCTTCAGCCGTGCGAGCTCCTCGGCATCAAGGCGGGCCTTCTCAGCAGCGGCCTGGAACTCCTCTCGATCGAGGCAAGCCTTGTCGACGATGGCCTGGAACTTGTCCTCTGCCCATCGCGCGTCCTCCCACGCCACCTCCTCACACCTGCGCAGGTCATTGATGACTTGCTGAGCAGCGGCGACTTGCGCGATCAGCTCCCCGGTCCACCTCCTCTCCACAAAGAAGCGTTCCTAGAGCCCCCGCTCGAGCTGGAGGAACTCAGATTTCCAACGGCTGCAGTCTTGGAGGGCCTACAAAACAATTTATGCTCAACAATGAAGAGATAAGAGGAAAACAACCACCGGGGAAACACCATACCTGACCACCAGGAATGACGACGCCGTCCAGCTCCCCCATCGCGGAAAACAGGGCAGCGTGGACATTCGCGAGCCCGTCCTACACCGCTTGCCACTTGCCCTACTCCTCGGCATCGTCCAGCATGAAGAGGGGTTGCTGTGGGTCATCGCGTACCCTCCAGCGCAGGGTAGGCCCACCCCATGCCTTGGGAACGGGATTAAATAGGGCAAGGGTGGGAGCCGCTCTGGCCGCCCCCGACGCCGCCGTCTCCGACGCCGCCACCGGAGCAGGAGCCACCACCTCTAATGCCGCCGTCCTCGATGACGGTCCTGTCACGTCCACCACCATCTCCGTCAGGGCTTCCGGAGCGGGCGTTCCCATCCCTACCACTGCGGCGGCCTCCGTCACGTCCGCTGGGGTAGGCGTACCCGCCTCCGTCATGATCTCCGGGGCAGGCATTCCCGCCCCCGCCACCGCTAGTGTCTCCGTCGTGGCCACTGGGGCAGGCATCCCTGCCTCCACTGCTGCCGGCGCCTTCATCACGATCGCTGGGGCAGCCATCCCCACCTCAGCCGCCGCCATCTCCGCTGCCGCCGCCGGAGCCGCCGGCTCCTCCTCCGCGTCGTCATCGAGGTCTATCACCTCGTGGGACGGAGGGACCCCAGGGGCAACACCTTGCCCCGCAGGGTTGGCTACGGAGAAGGAAGGAGGAGCAAGGGTCGGACCCTACCCCGCGCCCGGCTGCGGCATCTTTCCTCCGGTTGTTGTTGCAGAGGGCTCCTCCACGGTAGGTTTTGTGGTCTCTCCGGCGACACCGCCGCTAGCTGCCGGCGGGGTCGCGGCTCGTCCCATAGAGGCGGACGACACTTGCAGCGCCTTCTTCGGCGCTAGCGGTGGGACAAAGTCCCGAGGAGCGCTGTGAAGCAAAAGTGACATCATCAAAAAACGGCTTGACGCCTAGGAAGGAGCAAGATGCGCGAGGAATTCCCACTTACACTCCCTCAGCGCGGGGATGGCTGGAGCGTTTCGCTTCCGAGCCCGACGTCAACCCTGGGGCGTCTTGGGATGTAGGCAGAGGGTTGGGGGTCAGCTCCATCGACTCCCAAGGCGTGCCTCGCGCTGACCCCTGGGGTGCGGCCCTAGAGCTCTGTGGGGTCGAGTCCCGGGCGGGTGGTCTGCTCGGCTCATCCCCCACGGCCATTTTAGGGCGCTGCTCCCGAATGACGAGCACGCCCGGCCGAGGGGCCAGAACGAACTCCTCCTCCTCTTCCTCCTCCTCTTCCTCCTCCTACTCTTCATCGTCGTCGTCGTCGTCATCCAACATGACATTGCCTCGCCGCCGCCGTTGGAACTCCTTGGCGGCCTTCTTTTTCTTCCTCGTCGTCTCCTTGTCTTTGCGCCTCTTCTGCTCCTCGGCGAGGAAGCAGTTCCGCTGCCGCCGCTCAGCATCCTCTAGCACCGGTGGGCGCGAGTCGACGATGTTGGCCATGTGGCCCTACAGACACGAAAGCTCCGCGTCAGAGCGGCGAACAAAGAAATGCAGGAAAAAAGAACACGAGCGCAAAGTCCTCACCGGATCGATGAAATTCTCGTCCAGGCGCATCGGGGGTGATCGGGCATTGGATAATCGGCGTCCTTGTCATCCAGCGCCTCTCGGACTCGCTGCCAGATCTCGGTGGTGGAAAGGGCACCCGTTGCAAGGACGGTGCCCTCGGTCGGCACGTCGGGAGCCATCTCGGCGAGCGAGCGAACCTGGAGCATCAGCGGTGCCACCCTCCGAGCATGGTACGCCCTGATTACTCCGACCCCGGTCAGCCCCTTTCCCTTCAGGTGCTCGATGGCCTGAAGCAAACTGGCAATCCGCTTCTTCTCCTTCTCCACCAGGCCGTACGACCACAGCTCTGGCGCCGGCAAGGGGGAGTTAGGGTAGTTCTTCACATAGAACCACTGATGATGCCACCCCTTGTGGGACGCCGCGGTCTTCATCGCCATATACTCCTTGGCACGGTTCTGGCGGAGATGGATGGCGGCGCACCCGATTGGCACCGGGATTGTCCGTTGCTGGCTCCCCCTCCTCTCGGTCTTCTAGTACAGGTTGACCACGAAGAAATACTTCCAGAGGGAGAAGTTGGGCTCGATGCCCAAGAACCCCTCGCACAGCGCAACGAACGCCGTGATGTGTTGGATCCCATTGGGATTAAGCCCATGTTGTGGGTGCCCCCTCCCTGGTCGCCCCCAACTCTAGTCATCCATTTTTTATATAAACTCAGTAGCCGCCACCTTAGAAAGGTGGGTTTTGTTTAGTTCTAGGTTTCCTTTGAGAAACCGAGATTGATTCGATGTAACTATGGCAACAAGTCCTTTACAGTGATCTAGGGCCCTTGTTCTTGTTCTCCTCGACTGTGTCGATTAGTCCTTTCGAATTGAGAGCTTGAACCTTCTTTACTTCATTCATATTTGCAATATTAGATTGCGTGTTTATATTTTCTTGCTTGTGTCCTTTGATTCGCTTGTAGGGAAAGCCTTCTCGGTGAGGTCAGTCAAGTTGTGCTTGGTTGATAACCAACGGAGCAGCGGTGTAGCGATTGCAGGGATTCGAATTATGTCTGATTAGAAGCTCGAATCGTCAACGTCGAGTCTCCACCAAATTGAATTTATCACTACCTTTTGGAAGATCGGGCCAGTGCTACATCACTTGGAACATAGACACTCTGCAAAAATACTATCCGTAGAGGTCCGTCACCTGCTTATGGAACTATAAACAATACCGAAAGCGACAACTTTACTTTCTTTTCTGCACTTACTTTTCATGTCATAGAGTCTGGACTGTACTCTTTTCCTTGCTAGGGGGGCTCCATTCTGGAGGCAAGATTTTTAACGAGGCAGATCCATGTAAAAATTCCCGATGCATAATAAAGTAAAGTTTCCCCTATAGTCTCTTTCACGGAGCAACAACAAGTTGCGTGACCTCGCGCTTTCATGCGGAGAAGAAAAGTACGTTTTACATTCACAAGAGCAACAACAAGTTGTGTGACCTCGCGATTTCATGCGGAGGAGAAAAGTACGTTTTACATTCACAAGAGCAACAACAAGTTGCGTGACCTCACGCTTTCATGCGGAGGAGAAAAGTACGTTTTACATTCACAAGAGCAACAACAAGTTGCATGACCTCGCGCTTTCATGAGGAGGAAAAAAGGTATATCTCCCATAACAAAGCAACAACAAGTTGCGTAACCTTGTGCCTCGTACGACCAAGCACTCTAAACAAATTATGTATCATTATAAAGTGCACTATATGCGCAAATTAAGTGTTACTAGCCTATTCTCCACACCGGCCACGCCCTTAGGAAAAGTTGTTCACTAGTTCTGCTTCGCCTGAAGCAACCCTTCTCAAAGATAGGCTCGCCTCAGCACGCTCTCTTTTCTCACGAAAGCCCAAAGGGGGGGGTGACATTTTTTTACAAAGGATTACTCTCGCCTGACTTTCACAAGAAAGGATCGCGGCTTCAGCTCAACGTCCTACTCTCTGCATGAGCGCCAAGAAGGGAAAGACATCTTTTTAGTTCCCCTTGCGAAAGCTAGAAGGAGGCGGGTGACATTTTTTTCAAAAAAACATGCTGGCCTTTTCATCAACCTTTCGCAAGGATAACCTGCAACTTCGGCCGGGCGGAACAAAGTTAAAGGGGGGACAATGTCTTTTGGCAACCCCTCCTCCGCTAGGACAACTCGAGGTTTCATCTTTCCACCCTATTCACGAAGCTCTAGCAAAACACTTTACACCAAAAAAAGTCACAACACAAACCAAGGGTTGCGATATCAACCAAACTCTTGTTATTCCCTAAGTCAGCAAAATCCAGTTTCGAGTGATGTACTGACTAATCTACTTTATAGCATAAAGCGCGCTCCAGCCCCTTTTTCCAAAAACAATCAAACCATTACAAAATTTCCACCTTCGATCACAATCTTTCTTCTTGTTGCCATCTACTTTTTTTCATTCCCCGGACACAAGTGCAAAGCACCATAATGATAGGAAACATCCCAAGTAACAATCTGCCCAAATTTCTTATTGAACAGGATCACGGCTTTGGCCTGTCTCCCTCTCTCTCCTCCCACAGATCTGGGGGGTGACATGTTTTCCAAACAAACCATCCTCTTAACCGCCCTTTCGTAGGAGCCAGCCGCGGTAGGCCTAGTGAAGCTAGCCCAAAGAAAAACTCCAAGCCCCTGCAAAAGAAAGGAGAACAAGTACGCAAGAAACTAAAAAAGTAAGCACGACACTTCACCACCAAACAAAACGCATTTACACATCCCCAGAAAATAAATGTCAAATTGCTTCAGCCACAATTCAAGTGTCAACAAGCGCCACGACTACAATGCTATTACAAAACAAACAGATGTCTTTTTCAAAAGTTTTTCACAAGAATTCCTCAGCCCCTAGAACTCTACCCAGTCTAAGGTGCACAGCTTCGTCATCACGTTTCTCCTCCGCTTCGAGCTTGGCCGCCATTTCCTTCTCTTGCTCCAGCCTTTCCTTGGCAAGCTGCTGAATGTACTCTACACCTGATGTAGCCCAGAGTCGCCTGAAAATACTCCACTTCACCGCTCTCACATTCCCAGTTTTCTCTCGGGCACCTAACTCCGAAGTCAGTGGGAATCTATACTGCTCCCCTCTGAGCGTCAAGAAGTGATCGCAGTCCTCAACCCCAAGGAGTTGAAGGGTACTTTCAAAGTAGAAATTTGCGGCATAATCATTAAGACTAGTTATGACTTTGGGCAGGCTTTCAAACTCATTCTTCATCCACTCACAAACATCCGCGACATCACCATCAACCGGCAAGGGATAGGGCTCGGCACCAAAGGGGTGAAGCGCGGCTTTGTATGCCTCGTAGACTTCATCAAACTTCCGTTTCAAAATTGCCTGAGTTTCGTCGATGAATTTGGTCTTCTCCTCAAGCTTGGCGCCCATAACAGCTATTCCTTTCGCTTGCTCTGCAATAGTCGCATTGTCTTTCTTGATGTTCCGGTGAAGTTTCTCTATAATACCAACATTATCCGCCGGATCCCGCCTGAGTTTCTCAATCTCATTGTGAAGCTCGTCTCTCTCTAAGAGAGGGTTCTCTTTAGCCTTAGCCACCTCCTTGAAATTCTTCAATAGCACATTCTTGTGCCTTGTCAACTCTTCATTCAAAACCATCAGTTTACCATTAAGATTGGACAACCTCTTGTTCTGCTCCATCAGGTCAGCAACTCTAGCTTCGAGAAGTGATAGTGTAACGACCGACCCCTAATCCTCCCCAGTTAGGCTTGATCTCAGCCTTAACCTTAGTCAGCTGTTTTGCTTGACCGCACCTAAGTGCTTAGTTTTCCGCCGATCCCGACCCCTGAGATCTGAGCCCTTCCTGCTTCGCCCCTCTCCCGACCCCGGCGAGCTCAGCCCCCGACGGACCCTGCTGATCTCCCTCCCCCATCAGATCTATCCACAGGTGGACCCGCGAGTGGACCCGCGAGATCTTTTCCAGATCCCCTGCGACAGCCGCACTCGAGTTGCATGGCTGCCCCCAGAGTTTCCTTGCCGCGTGGCTCGTTTTCTCCGACGCCACCGCTCAGTTTTGTCTCAGGCAAGCAGCAGAGTGGGTTCCCGCGCCCCTTTTCCCCAATGGCAGCGTACGCCCTCTGCACCCTTTTCTGCAGAGCCTCGCCTCCCGCGCCCATCATCACGCTACCAGATCCCAGCCCCGGAGATCGATGTCGTCCGTCTTTTTCGTCCCTTCAGCCACAGTTGCGCCGCCCGGTCGTCGCTACACGACGATTCCTCCACCGCCAATCCCGACCGTGGCCGCGACAGTTCCTTTCCCCGCTCTGTTAGAAGCCGCCCGACAATTTGTTGTTCCGCGCTCTCCCCCGCGCCTGCGTCCGCCTGTCTTCTCACCTGTGCGCCCTCGATTCTAGCGCCGTTTAACCGGTCGCTTCTATCACCTCTTCCGCACGACGACGCCCGCCCTCCGCCAAATCCGAACCACCAGTCTACCATCCCCTACGCCACCCTGACGGCAGAACGCAATGATCGCTGGCGTCACCCCCGGAGTTTTGCAGCACCGCCCTGGTTGCTCAATCGCCGCCACGGCAGAGCACTCCATTGCTTCTCCCCGGCCTTCGCGCCGCTCCCCTTCTCTCTCCCCGCGCCGTTTCCGTTCCTCTACCCCAGCAGCTATAAAAGGGATGCCCCCGTCACCGGAGTTCCCTCCGCCTCTGTTGCCTTCAGCTTCCTCTAGCTCCCTGCTCAAGCTCCTAGCGCCACTCACCCAGTTCTGGAGGAATTCTTCCCCCGGTTCCCTCTCAGTTCCTCCAAGTCACCCAGCAGCTTGCTCCCCGTGCTGCGTAAGAGCTCTCTTGTGTTCCGCAAGAAGCAGCGCCGCCACCGGAGCATTGCCAGTCTTAGCCCTTGCTCGAAGCCTTAGCCCCTCCGCCCAAGTCTGCTCCTTCCTGACCCCAAGCTTTCCTTTCAGGAAGAAGGTGAGTTGCCGACCCCCAGTCCACCTCGCCCGACCCCTCCTATCCGCCCGACCCCAGTTCCATCCCGTCCGACCCCGTCTGTTCTGCCGACCCTTATCCGCCTCGCCCGAGGGCTTGGCTGTGATCTTTTTCTTCAACTCGAGGGTGTATGTGTAAAACTTGGGAACCCTTCAGCGCTTGCGTCTAAGGACCCCGGGTTTCTCACGTCCTCTAGTTCAAGGATCAGACCACTAGTTCTTTTCCCACCCTTACCTTTTGGTTAGCACCAGCTCTCGAACCACCATCGCCTCCTGCTCTTTGTCGCGAGTTTCTGGGCTCAGGCGAGCAAGTGTTGCTGTTGAACTAACTGTCTAAGCTAACCCTTGCATTGCATTCGTGTAGAGCTGCACCTTGTCGACGGTTTCTACGAGCTTCACCCGGCGCCAGAAGAAGAAGTTGTAGCCGAGCTCCTGCCCTCCGAAGTCAAAATCGCTCCCGGAGCCGAGCAGTTTCCGTCCTCCTTGCTTGAAGGCAAGCCCCGGTTGCATGAAAATCCTACATGTTTTACCAGACTTGCGCATGCCTTCTGTAACATGCTTGTGCATTTACGTATAGGAGTTGTTTGAAACCCTAGATGCATGCCTTAGTCATCCCCATGATCTGAACACTAGCTGTTGGACCGAGTAGCTGCATTGCTTAACTAGAAAAACGGTAAAAGTCGAGTGATTCCCTGTCACTCGCGAGTTATAGGAGTTGCATGTTTACTCTCCTGTTATAACTATAAGGACGATGGACGGGGCAGGGTTTTGGGTAACTCTTTGGTGGTCGGATGGTCGCTCCGTCTGTCTATGAAATCTGCTAAGGCCCGACAGCGGTGGTGTTCGTGATCAAGTGTTTCAAAGTACTAGCCTCATACTTAGTATGGGATGAGGAAGCCTAGTACCTGATTGAACCTAGACGTGAGCGGTCGCCCCATTGTTCTTGGAACGGAGTTTCCCCTGCTGGTTGTCGCACGTGGTGGCAATGTGTGGTCACAGGACGGCAGAGGCCGGGTCTGTGGAACCTTGCACCAAAGGAAATGGGCCCGACACGGGTTAGGAGATTGATGGGGAAGGCCGACACAGGAAGCGACCTCCGGGTGCGCGGATGTCGTGAGGCTAGGTTCACCATGCATGGTTAAAAGAACTCGAATCGATTCGTCTGCCTCTCACAGTTTTAGATTGCTTGATCGCTATGTCACCCTGAGTAAATGAGGAATCTGATGATGGCAATGTTGTTGTTGTATCTTCACATCTTGTTTGGCTCTATGATTACTTAGAATAGGTTGCACAACCTAGAAGGGTAAGTGAACTTAGAACCGGAGCTAAAACTTGAAATAGGGTTACCTAGTGCTTTTGGCAAACAAACCCCTCAACCAAACAGCTTGCATGTCTAGAAGGAGGAGTAGTCCTTACTCCTATCGGTTAAGTCTTGTTGACCCTAGTAGCTCAGCCTTGTTGTGGCTTCTGTTTTCAGGTGAAGTTGCCGCGTCCGACCCCTCTCTGGTTGGTGCTTGGCCGCCCCAGCTTCCGCCAGGCTGGACGGTCGAGTGGGACCCCTCCTCGGACGGCGAGGAGAGGACTCAGTGATGTTCTGGCTGGCCTCGCCCGGATATCCGACCCCGACGAAGTCTTCCGCTAGTTTTTCTCTGTTGTTTTTCTTGAAAACCTGGAAAACTCTGAGGTTGGATTTATGGTTGATCTAAAATAGGTAAAACCTGTTTAACTCAGTGGACTTGTTGTATTCTCTGTAACCACTCACCTTGTGTGGGTTGCTGAACTCGATCCTGTTTTAGTGGTTAAATCGCATGAAATCCGACGGCGCTTCGTGTTAGCTCGAGTTAGGCAGGAGTGTCGCATGTTAGGCAGCTAAACTCTGCTTAATCAAGCTAATCCGAGGTGGTTCCGCCACAGCTGGTATCAGAGCTCATGTTTAGCATTCGGAGAACACAACGAGCCCTAAACACTTCTTTGAAAAGGATAAAAATTGCAAGAAACTATTGAAAATCTCGTACGATCGTTAAGGATGACTTAGTACAAGAGGCCCTAGGGGATTTTGGGGTTGTTTCAGGTGACTAATAAGTACTTGGTTATGTTGCTAACCCCTCCAGCACTTCGCCACGTCTATCATACGTGTGCCGAGTTCCGCATCGCGAGTATGCGAGGGTTGATAGGGAGCTCCATTCAAAGGACCCTATCTTCGCGGTTGTTTTCGCCCACGTCTATTACACGTGCGCAGGTTCCGTATGTGTTCCATACGAAGGTTGATACGGCTCGATTCCAATGAGCCTATCGGTACAGTTGTTTCGCCACGTCTATCATACGTGTGCCGATCCCGCATCACGAGTATGCGAAGGGATATACGGTTCTATTCGGAAGGAACCTATTTCCACGGTTGAGTGCTGTCCATGCAGCCTTAAACGCATGGGTGTCATTCCTATAGTGAGAGGTAATGTTTGGGAACGCTTTCGTGGGTGCTGGCACGGAAGGTTCATGTGTGGTGTTCTTCTGCAGGTTGCTAACCGCGCTCGTTAAGACGTTGCTAGAACCGGCTAGTTATTATAGGGAGAGACGTATTGTTGCCTTGTCACCGGCGCTGACCGCGTAAGACCCAAAGTTTGGGCAGTTGTTTTGGTTAAGAGTAAGGTAGGCCGTGCATGCGTCATATAGTTGTACAGTCCCTTTTTCTCAGCAGCAACCCTGTCCGAAGGAGTTCTTATGATCTAAGGATTTCTAGTTTCTCTTAGTTGCTCTCGGTGAAACCCGTCTGCTTTTCTATCCGACCCCTGATCCTTGGATCTATCTCATGTGTTTTCGGTTTTCTTGGTTCCAGATGGCTGTTCCCGGACATGTTGTTTTTGGAGCGGACGGTACTTTCCAGTCAACGTGCCTGCATTTCGAGGGGTTTCCCGCGATATTGTGGGATACGCTGAAATGGTTTGGGTATCAGTCCCTGTATGCCGGGCGGTTGTATATGGAACAGGGCATTCAGACGTGCCAGGTGCAAGCGTTGGTACCACCTCCCCTTGTGTGGCGCGACTGGCCCTCCCTGGGCATAATAGCCTACGGTCTTTCTCCGGAAGATACGTGGGAGTCTGCTGCCCTTCAGTTGCTCACCCAGTTCTATCAGTTGCACCCTGTGGAGATCACGCTGGACCCGTTCGGTCTTTTCCCCGTCAGGAGTCGGCTGGACCCGGCCTGGCTTGACCGCGTCGGAAACCTCGAGGTGTTGGCCACTACCTGTGCTATGGTCACGATCTCCACCAACGTTCGTTGCATGGCTGCCCTCTACAGGCTGATAGAGCTCCAGGGAAGAGCTATGACTCTCTTCGCCTGTACGGCTGCAGATACCTACAGTTACCTCCAGGCAGCAAGAAGAGACCCGGTAGGCCAAACCTACCAGCTGATCCAACGTGGTATTCAGATCCACGATATGCAAGATAGGATCTCCGAGCTAGAAGGAGAAGTCGCCGACCTAGTGGACGGCATGATAGAACTCTCGGAGGAAAAGATGGAGGTAGAAATGGAGCTAGCAGTCGCCAATGCCCACCTGGAGGAGCACCAAGCTGAGCTCAAGGATATGCATGCTCTTAACATGCAGCTCGAAGCTCAGGAGGACCCTGAGGAAGATGAGGGAGCGTCCAGCATGGACATAGAAGAAGATGGCGCCCCTTCTCCAACTCATAGTGTCCAGTGGTAGCTTAAGGGTTCTCAGGGAGCCTTCTTTCTTTTTGTTGTACTCCTCGGCAGCCTAGATTTTGGAAAAGCTGTAATAGGTTAGCCTTGAGTTGGGTACTCTCTGTGTTGAAACATCGTTGTGTATAAAGTTAACCCCGGTGCATAGTTTTCTCGTATGGTGTGGATGCTGGGTCGAGTAAGTTGTGCCGTAACCCTATGCTGTTTTCGGGGAGCCTGTTCAGTTGGCCGACCCTAGTTTGCGAGCCAGAGTGCGCCGGCCCTTGAGGCAGTCTCCGCCTCGTCCGACCCTTTCAAGTATGGACTGTGTCCGACCCCTTGGTTTGCGTGGACCAGATTCTAGGAGTCTGTATGTGGCATGTGTGCCTGAAGTGGAATATCGGGATAAATGGAGGTTATCTATGCTGAAAATGGGAGGAATGTGCTTCCTCTATGAGGGCGTGTGATACACCATTGGCAAGAGTCGCATTAAAGGATTTAATTCATACGTTCCCATTTGTTGGAGTACACCTGAGGTTGTGAAATTAATGGGGCGTTAACTCTTGCAGATGGCGCACCGCACGAGGTCTGGATCTGTGCCCAGTGGTAGTGATCAGCGACAGGATCTTCCCTGATGAGGACACCACGAGTACATCTACACCAGCAGCACCTCAGGCGCCTCCAGTTGCTCCTCCAGTTGGGCCAATCACTCGAGCCCGTGCGAGAGAATTAAACTTCATCATGCTGTTAAGGAACGAAGGCCCATCGGAATAAGAAGATGGCCCAACAGGGCAGCCCAGGTGGGGCGCCTAGGGTTGGGCGCCGTGACCCCTTCGGACTCCAGGGGCTGCGCCCCCTTTATTTAGTCCGAGTCCTTTTTGTTTACGACTTGAGTTTTGTTTTACATCTAGCTTTAGCTACTCTTGAACACGCGCAAATACGCGCTGTCCTTGTGATTCAGAACTCCACCTTCGAGTGATATTTAGATTGCTCGCCTCTCTTTCTTGTTCGTTCTTCGATTGCGGGCAGGAATCGATCTTCGTGATCAGGCTGATCTCGCACCAGCGAGGTTGGTAACCATCGGGAGTTGGTTCAGCGATTGCATTGGCGCTTCGGGTTCGCTCGTCGTAGTCGGATCGTGAGGGTCTACTTCCACCAAGTCGAATTTATCTTCACTCACCGAAAGATCGGGCACTCCGACTCTATCAAGTGGTATCAGCTTTCCAGGTTGATCGGTGAGTTTTACCGAGTGTTTTTCCCTTCCTACAGTCCACAAAAACCAAAACAAATTTTTTCAGGTTAGATCCTTTGTCCCAGCAACCGTTTAGCCTCGCACATTCTTTCAATAAGTGTCTTTGTTGAATTTGTGTGCCTACTCGTTCAATTGTTGCTGGTTACTTGTGTTTAATCTGTTGTTTCTCGTTTTTTCATCTAACCCTAGTTTTCGCCGCCGCCGCCTTTCCGCTGCTCGCCAACCCTACCAGCCGCGCCCACCGCACCTCCCTGCGACAACCGCGCCGCGCCATCCCACTACTCCGATCGCCCCTCCCCTGTCAAAAAAAAAAAGATCGAAAGCAATCAGAAAAAAAAAGGAAAGAAGCAAAAAAAAAAAAAGACGAAGAAGAATCCAACAGGGAGAAGGAAGGTGATTCGGATTTGTTTCGGTGGAAACTCTTTTTGCGCGCGCCGTGACTCCCCCTGGGTCACGACTCTCTGGTGTTAATTCCCCCCTCCCCCACGCATTCCGTGCCAGCCTTTCACATCCGTATAGGTCCGCCTTACTCTAGAGAGAGAGAGAGAGAGAGAGTTTTGGAAAAAGTGTTTGGCAAAAAGTGTGTGCCGCATTTTGATATTTGAGATCCTCTGTGTTCATATTATCAGTTTTGGGGCACCCTCTGTGAAAAAAAAAAAAAAAAAACAGAAATAAAAAAAAAAAAGAGGTGCGCCCTCTCCACCTTGCCTCTGTTCTTTCGATTTTTCCTTGTTACCAGCAACTCTTGTTACGTGTTTGGCACTATCTTTCAACTTTGCATTATTGTTTGATTGTGCTAATCCTTCATTTGAGTGCAGCCTTCCCAGAACTCCACATAGTTCTACGACGAGCATATTTTGTTTCTCCAGGCAATCGCTCCTCCAATCTTTCGTGAGTTCCACCGGTTGGTTGCAGTTCGCCCCTGTGTGCGTGGTAAGAACGGATAAGAATTTGATAACAGCACTAGTGTGAGCGCCTTGTGAGCTGTTACACCCCTATTTTGTCGTTGCTTTTGTTCTTGTCTTTGCGCTAACCATGGCAGATGATGTCGACGCGGGGGCTAACCAGCTGCAGGGCATACGAGCGCAAGTTGAAGGGCTTGTTACCGACATTCAGACGATTCATGAACGGCTGGACTCGACGATCTCCTCGACGACCGAGCGGTGTGATCAGCTCGACCTTGCACAGACGGCCGCTAAGGCCACACTCGATTCAGTTGTGGCAAGACTCGATGCATTGCACACAACAGTCGCAGAGTTGCAGCAGGGTTATGGTGGTGACTCGGACCAGGATGATGGCGACCGCCGAGGCCGTGCCCGCCGCGTGCCACGCCGTCCCGGTGGTAATGATTCCTTTTCCAAGATTAAATTTAAAATTCCACCTTTTAATGGCAAATATGATCCTGCTGCCTATCTTGATTGGGAATTAGAAGTTGAACAGAAATTTTCATGCCATGATATTCTTGCTAATTCTCAAGTTAAAGCTGCTATTAGTGAATTTACTGATTTTGCTTTAATTTGGTGGCGTGAATATAAACACAAACATCCCAATACCATTCCAACCACTTGGGAGCAATTAAAAACTGCTATGCGCCACAGATTTGTGCCTTCTTATTATGCTCGCGATTTGCTTAATAAAATGCAACGTTTTCAGCAAGGTTCCAAATCTGTTGAGGAATATTTCCAGGAATTACAAATAGGAATGATTCGTTGTGGGTTATTGGAGGAAACCGACGCTGCTATGGCCCGTTTTCGTGGTGGTTTGAACCGCGAAATTCAGGATATACTTGATTATAAGGACTACACAGATATGACAACATTATTTGAATATGCTTGCAAAGCTGAACGTGAAGTGCAGGGACGCCGCTCGAAGACATATTCTAACTCTTTTGCAGGAAGAAGCTCGCCATCCAACTCCGCACCCGCTCTCCCTGCGCCACCCACGCCCACCACTACACCGCGCGAGCGAACGGCAAAACCTGCAAGCGCTGCCCCTTCCACAGGCGCCGCCCCTCCCACAGGCCGTACACGGGATATTCAGTGTCATCGTTGCAAAGGATTCGGCCATGTGATTCGGGACTGTCCGAACAAGCGCACTTTGCTTCTTCGTGACGATGGTGAGTACTCTTCCGCTAGTGATTCTGAAGATATTCGACATGCGATGCTTGCCACTGACCATGCAGCTATGGAGGTACATGTCAACCCGGGCGACGCCGATAGGTATGAAAGTCTTGTTGTGCAGCGTGTTCTTAGTACACAGGTCGCCCCGTCCGAGAAGAATCAGCGACACACTCTTTTCCATACCAAGGGCGTTGTGCAGGAGCGGTCGATTCGCATCATCATCGACAGCGGCAGCTGCAACAATTTGGCGAGTACCACGCTGGTTGAAAAGTTGTCTTTACCCACTCGTAAGCATCCACATCCATATCACATTCAATGGCTTAATGATGGTGGGAAAATTAGAATTACTCGCTCAGTCCGTGTTCCTTTCTCCATGGGTGCTTATTCTGATTTTGTCGATTGTGATGTTATTCCCATGGAAGCATGCTCTCTGTTACTTGGGCGACCTTGGCAATATGATACTGATAGCTTGCATCATGGTCGTTCAAACCACTATTCTTTCATGTTTAAGGGTCAGAAAATAATTATACATCCAATGACACCTGAACAAATTCTTAAAGATGATCTTGCTAGAGCTGCTAAAACTGCTAAACAACTTGAACCATCGACATCTCTTAATTCTGAAATCAAGTTGAATGCTCCTGTTTTGCTTGCCACACGTGCTGATTTTGATGAGTTACGCGATGCTCCTTTGCCATGCTATGCCCTTATATGCTCTAGTGTGCTCGTTTCACTTGATGATGCACCATCTTTGGATATTCCCCCTGCGGTTGCTAACATTTTGCAGGAGTACGCTGATGTCTTTCCAAAAGATTTGCCACCGGGACTTCCACCACTTCGTGGCATTGAGCACCAGATCGACCTCATTCCCGGCGCACAGCTTCCGAACCGCGCACCGTACCGTACAAATCCGGATGAGACGAAGGAAATCCAGCGCCAGGTACAGGCGTTGCTTGACAAGGGTTATATTCGTGAGTCTCTTAGCCCTTGCTCCGTTCCTGTGTTACTTGTTCCAAAGAAAGATGGCTCATGGCGTATGTGTGTAGACTGTCGTGCTATTAATAACATTACCATTCGCTACCGATACCCTATACCACGCCTTGATGATATGCTAGATGAGCTTAGTGGTGCCATTATTTTCACTAAGATTGATTTGCGTAGTGGCTACCATCAGATTCGCATGAAATTAGGTGATGAATGGAAAACGGCTTTTAAAACGAAATTTGGGTTATACGAATGGTTGGTTATGCCGTTTGGTTTGACAAATGCTCCCAGCACATTTATGCGTTTGATGAATGAAGTTCTAAGGCCCTTCATAGGATTGTTTGTAGTTGTCTATTTTGATGATATCCTCATTTACAGCAAGTCTATGGAAGAGCATTTAGAACATTTGCGTGCTGTTTTTGATGCATTGCGTGCGGCCCATTTATTTGCTAACCTCGAAAAATGCATGTTTTGCACACAACGTGTCTCGTTTCTTGGCTATGTTGTTACTCCACAGGGCATTGAGGTGGATAGCAGCAAGATTGATGCCATTCGGGAGTGGCCTACACCGACAACGGTTACACAAATTCGAAGCTTTCTTGGCCTTGCAGGTTTCTACCGTCGGTTTGTTCGTGATTTTAGCTCCATTGCAGCGCCTCTACATGAGCTTACAAAGAAGGATGTTCCCTTTGCTTGGAGTGATTCACAAGAGGTTGCGTTCAGCACCTTGAAAGATAAGTTAACCAATGCTCCTCTCTTGCAGTTGCCTGATTTTACTAAAGTGTTTGAGCTTGAATGCGATGCTAGCGGTATTGGGCTAGGTGCTGTTTTATTACAAGAAGGAAAACCGGTTGCTTACTTTAGCGAAAAATTAAGTGGTGCTAGCTTGAATTATTCTACTTAGATAAGGAGCTTTATGCTTTAGTGCGCACTTTGCATACTTGGCAGCACTACCTTTGGCATCGTGAGTTTATAATTCATTCTGATCATGAGGCTTTAAAACATATTCGTACCCAAACAAACCTGAACCGTCGTCATGCTAAATGGGTAGAATTCATTGAGTCTTTCCCTTACATTATTAAACACAAGAGCGGGAAGGAAAATGTCATTGCTGATGCTTTGTCTCGTCGCTATACCATGCTGTCACAGTTAGATTTTAAAATCTTTGGCTTGCAAACTGTGAAGGATCAATATGTGCATGATGCTGATTTTAAAGATGCTTTCGGCCACTGTATTCATGGCAAACCATGGGGCAAATTTCACATACAGGACGGGTTCCTGTTTCGCGCTAACAAGCTGTGTGTTCCAGCTAGCTCGGTTCGTCGTTTGTTGTTACAGGAAGCGCATGGAGGCGGTCTCATGGGGCACTTTGGCGTCTACAAGATGCATGAAGTGCTGGCTGCCCACTTCTTTTGGCCCCGGATGCGCGCTGATGTTGAGCGCCTTGTTGCCCGCTGCCCTACTTGCCAGAAAGCTAAGTCACGATTAAACAACCATGGTTTGTACATGCCTTTGCCTGTTCCTACTTCCCCTTGGCTTGATATTTCTATGGACTTTGTTTTGGGATTGCCTAGAACTAAGAAGGGGAGGGACAGTATTTTTGTGGTTGTTGATCGTTTCTCCAAAATGGCTCATTTTATACCTTGTCATAAGACTGATGATGCTAGCAATGTTGCTGAATTGTTCTTTCGCGAGATTATTCGTTTGCATGGTATTCCAAATACAATAGTCTCTGATCGTGATGCTAAGTTTCTCAGTCATTTTTGGAGATCACTATGGAATAAAATGGGAACTAAATTGCTGTTTAGCACCACTTGTCACCCTCAGACTGATGGACAAACTGAGGTGGTTAATCGAACCTTGTCCACTATGCTTAGGGCTGTTTTAGATAAACACTTGAAACGTTGGGAAGATTGCTTGCCTCATGTTGAGTTTGCTTATAATCATGCAACGCATTCTTCTACAAAGATGTGTCCTTTTCAAGTTGTTTATGGTTATATTCCTCGGGCGCCTATTGATTTGTTTGCACTTGATGCCGAGGACACCCCACACATAGATGCCGCTGCACATGTTGATCAAATGATTAGCTTGCATGAGCAAACTCAACAAAACATTGCTGCTGCTAATGCTAAATATCAGGTTGCGGGTAGTAAAGGGAGAAAACATGTTACTTTTGCACCGGGTGATCTGGTTTGGTTGCATTTGAGGAAGGACCGTTTTCCTACCTTACGTCGTTCTAAATTGATGCCACGTGCGGCTGGTCCTTTTAAAGTGCTAACCAAGATTAATGATAATGCTTATATCCTTGACCTGCCTGCGGAGTTTGGTGTTTCCACGAGTTTTAATGTTGCAGATTTGAAACCGTATGTGGGCGAAGATGAGGAGTTGCCGTCGAGGACGACTTCAGTTCAAGAAGGGGAGGATGATGAGGACACCACGAGTACATCTACACCAGCAGCACCTCAGGCGCCTCCAGTTGCTCCTCCAGTTGGGCCAATCACTCGAGCCCGTGCGAGAGAATTAAACTTCATCATGCTGTTAAGGAACGAAGGCCCATCGGAATAAGAAGATGGCCCAACAGGGCAGCCCAGGTGGGGCGCCTAGGGTTGGGCGCCGTGACCCCTTCGGACTCCAGGGGCTGCGCCCCCTTTATTTAGTCCGAGTCCTTTTTGTTTACGACTTGAGTTTTGTTTTACATCTAGCTTTAGCTACTCTTGAACACGCGCAAATACGCGCTGTCCTTGTGATTCAGAACTCCACCTTCGAGTGATATTTAGATTGCTCGCCTCTCTTTCTTGTTCGTTCTTCGATTGCGGACAGGAATCGATCTTCGTGATCAGGCTGATCTCGCACCAGCGAGGTTGGTAACCATCGGGAGTTGGTTCAGCGATTGCATTGGCGCTTCGGGTTCGCTCGTCGTAGTCGGATTGTGAGGGTCTACTTCCACCAAGTCGAATTTATCTTCACTCACCGAAAGATCGGGCACTCCGACTCTATCATTCCCCCGCCCCCGCCCCCATCGCCGTTGGAGGCAATCCTAGCAACTCAAACCGAGCTGCTAAGGCATCTGGTGCAAGGACAACACCAGCAGCCACATGGTGGAAGAGCACAGCAGCAGCCGCATATCGCGCGGTACGAGGATTTTCTAGGGACACAACCCCCGCTGTTCCAAAAGACACAGGAGCCGCTTGACGCTGATGCATGGGTTCGTACGATCGAATCCAAGTTCGAGCTCCTCACCGCTCCATGTCCCGACAACAACAAGGCGCGGTTTGCAGCTCAGCAGCTGCGTGGGTCCGCACGGCTTTGGTGGGACCACTACCATGCCATGCTGCCTGCTGGCCACGTGGTCAGCTGGAACGAGTTCAAGACGGCGTTCAAGGCGCATCACATTCCCGAAGGTCTCCTGGAGCGTAAGCTCAACGAGTTTCTTGCCCTCACTCAAGGAACTCGGGATGTGCTGCATTACGCCCAAGCTTTCAATGACCTATGCCGTTATGCTGGTTATCATGCGGACACAGACGAGAAGAAGCGGGACCGATTCCGCCAAGGACTGAGCTTGGAGCTCAGGGAAAGGCTGAACCCCATCAGGGTGGACACCTACAACGAGTTGGTCAACCTGGCCATCTCTCAGGAGGACTGCATGCAAGCCCTCAAGGCCGACCAGAAGCGGAAGGCCTCGGTGGCATTTCCGAGCCCGCCGACTCGAAGGTTCCGGATGGTTCCTCCACAAGCCCCTGGCCGACCCCAGCAGTCAGGGAAATGGATCGCCCGACCCCCGACGGCGACAACGCCTCGTTTTCCAGGCTTCCAACCGCAAGTGCCCCGGCCAACCCTGCCAACGCCCCTTCGCCCGACAGCCAGTAATCGGTGTTTTACCTGCGACAATGAAGGACATTTTGCAAAGGACTGCCCCAGGAACAAGAATCAGCAGCAAGGCCAGAACCCCATGGCAGCCCGAGGAAGAAGGCCCAAGGTGCAAGTCCGACAAGGCCGACTCAACTACACCAGCTTGACCGAACTTCCCGAAGGTGCGTCAGTAATGACGGGTACTTTCCTTGTTTTAAATCAAGTTGTTGTTGTGTTGTTTGATTCGGGAGCTTCTCATAGCTTTATCGGGAATAAGGCAAGGGAAAGATGTGGGCTAAGTGTCGGTCACACTAAGGAACCCTATGTGATCGCCACTCCTGGAGGAAGGATAACGTCGGATCAGGTCGTTATTCTTGTACCTCTCCAGCTAGGCCCCACCCTCTTCAAGGAAAACCTTATCATCCTTGACCTGAAAGGTATAGATGTCATCCTTGGTATGGACTGGATGGCCCGACATCATGTTGTTCTAGATACATCAGCCCGATCTCTTTACATCAGCTCGCCCTCTCATGGCAGTTCTACCCTATCTTTAACCCATCCTGAGTCTTCGACTCCTTGTGCTTACCCTCTCTTGGGAGCCCGTCTAGAAGACCTCCCTGTTATCTGTGAGTACCCTGATGTGTTTCCAAAAGATTTGCCGGGCATGCCACCTGATAGAGAAGTGGAGTTTTCCATAGAGTTGATTCCTGGCACAGCTCCGATATCTAAGAGACCCTATCGGATGCCACCCGCTGAGTTAGCCGTGTTGAAGACCCAGTTGCATGATTTGTTGGAAAAGGGCTTCATTCGGCCCAGTACATCATCTTGGGGTTGCCCCGCCCTGTTTGTGAAGAAGAAAGATGGCAGTTTACGGATGTGTGTGGATTACCGACCCCTCAATGCGGTAACAGTCAAGTATAAGTACCCGCTGCCATGCATTGATGTCTTGTTCGATCAATTAGCTGGAGCAAAGGTGTTCTCCAAGATCGATCTTCGTTCTGGTTATGACCAAATCAAGATTCGACCTTGTGACATACCCAAGACAACTTTCTCTACCAGATATGGACTGTACGAGTACCTAGTCATGTCCTCTGGACTCACCAATGCACCCGCCTATTTCATTTATCTTATGAACTCAGTGTTTATGCCCGAGCTGGACAAGTTTGTGGTGGTGTTCATTGATGATATCCTAGTGTACTCGAAGGACGAGAAAGAGCATGCCGACCATCTTCACATAGTTCTCCAACGGCTGAGAGATCACCAGCTCTATGCTAAGTTCTCCAAGTGTGAGTTTTGGTTAGATAGTGTCAAGTTTCTGGGACACACTATCTCTAAGGATGGTATCGCCGTGGATCCCAGTAAGGTGCAAGAAGTCATGGAATGGAAGTCTCCTACCTCAGTACACCAGATCCGGAGTTTCCTTGGACTTGCAGGTTACTATCGGCGTTTTATACCGGATTTCTCCAAGATACCTAAGCCGATGACCGAGTTGCTAAAGAAAGAGGCCAAGTTTGTGTGGGACGTCAAGTGTGAAGAAGCCTTCAAGACCCTGAAGCACTTGCTAACCACCGCCCCAGTTTTGGCTCAACCCGACCCCTCTAGGCCGTATGACGTATACTGTGACGCCTCTGGCACTGGACTCGGATGTGTTCTTATGCAAGACAGCCGAGTCATTGCCTATGCCTCACGTGCGTTACGACCTCATGAGCTAAACTACCCGACACATGACCTTGAGTTGGCAGCAGTGATACATGCCTTAAAGATATGGAGGCACTATCTAATGGGAGCTCACTGCAACATCTACATCGACCACAAGAGCCTCAAGTACATCTTCACTCAAGCCGACCTCAACATGCGTCAGAGAAGATGGCTAGAGTTGCTAAAGGATTATGAGTTGGAAGTGCACTATCATCCTGGCAAGGCCAATGTGGTAGCCGATGCCCTCAGTCGCAAACCCCATTGCAACTGCTTGCTGTCAGCAGCCTTCACCAAAACTCTGTGTCACGAGATGGGAAAGCTAAGTTTGGAGATTGTTCCTCATGGAACCCTTGGCCACATCATCCTTAACTCAGTTTTGGAGGACCAAATTTGGTCAGCACAAGTGGAGGATAAGGATGTAAAACAGATCATCAGCAAGATCTCAGCAAAGGAGAAGCAATTCCGTCAGGACGAAACGGGAGGTGTGTATTATGGAAACAGACTAGTAGTTCCCGCCGACCCCGAGTTAAGAAAGCAAATCCTGGATGAAGCTCATCTCTCCAAGTTCTCAATCCATCCTGGCAGCAATAAGATGTACCATGATCTTCGTCAAACCTTTTGGTGGAGTGGAATGAAACCAGAGATAGCTCGTTATGTTTCAGAATGTGACACCTGTCAACGTGTCAAGGCCAGTCATTTGAAGGTAGCAGGAACCTTGCAGCCGCTACCTATTCCCTCTTGGAAATGGGAATACGTCAGCATGGACTTCATAGTTGGATTACCCGTTACAACTCAACGGTATGATTCCATCTGGGTTATCGTGGATCGTCTGACCAAGACGGCACACTTCCTACCTGTTCGTACCACCTACACAGTCAAGCAATATGCAAAGTTGTACCTTAACCGTATCGTTTCCTTACATGGTGTACCCAAGACTATCGTCTCAGATAGAGGAGTTCAGTTTGTGGCACGTTTTTGGGAACAACTACAAGCATCTATGGGCACCAAGCTCATCCGAAGCTCGACATATCATCCTCAGACCGATGGCCAAACCGAGAGAGTTAACCAGATTCTTGAAGATATGTTAAGAGCCTGTGTTATCCACTATGACAAAAACTGGGACAAGTGTCTACCCTTAGCGGAATTCTCCTACAATAACAGTCACCAGGCCAGTTTAAAGATGGCACCGTTTGAGGCCCTGTATGGCAGGAGATGCAGGACACCCTTGAACTGGTCCCAACCAGGAGAAAGATAGGTTTATGGCCCCGACTTAGTGGCAGAAGCCGAAGAGCAAGTGAAAGTAATTCAAGCGAATCTCAAGGCTGCCCAATCTCGACAAAAGAGTTACTCCGACCAGCGGAGAAGACCCCTGCAGTTCGACCTTGGTGATCATGTGTATCTTCGAGTCTCCCCGACCAAAGGAGTGCAACAGTTTGGAATAAAAGGCAAGTTAGCGCCTCGCTATGTTGGCCCTTATGAGATTGTGGAGGTATGTGGACCCGTTGCTTACCGGATCCAACTCCCAGAGCAGCTATCGGCAATACATGATGTTTTTCATGTGTCTCAACTGAAGAAATGTGTCCGAGTTCCAGCAGAGATCTTAGAGCAAGCACAACTCCAAGTAGAGCCCGACCTGACCTACGCCGAGTACCCAGATCGAGTTCTTGACCAAAAGGAAAGGCACACCCGACGCCAAGTGGTAAAGATGTACAAGATCCTTTGGAGAAACCACACCGAAGACGAAGCAACATGGGAAACGGACGAATATCTGAACAAGCATTTTCTAGGTTTTCTATCCCATCAAGGAGGTAAGAACAACACACCCTTTTTATCTCTGAATCTCAGGACGAGATTCTTTTAAGGGGGGTAGGCTGTAACGACCGACCCCTAATCCTCCCCAGTTAGGCTTGATCTCAGCCTTAACCTTAGTCAGCTGTTTTGCTTGACCGCACCTAAGTGCTTAGTTTTCCGTCGATCCCGACCCCTGAGATCCGACCCCTTCCTGCTTCGCCCCTCTCCCGACCCCGGCGAGCTCAGCCCCCGACGGACCCTGCTGATCTTCCTCCCCCATCAGATCTATCCACAGGTGGACCCGCGAGTGGACCCGCGAGATCTTTTCCAGATCCCCGGCGACAGCCGCACTCGAGTTGCATGGCCGCCCCCAGAGTTTCCTTGCCGCGTGGCTCGTTTTCTCCGACGCCACCGCTCAGTTTTGTCTCAGGCAAGCAGCAGAGTGGGTTCCCGCACCCGTTTTCCCCAATGGCAGCATACGCCCTCTGCACCCCTTTCTGCAGAGCCTCACCTCCCGCGCCCATCATCACGCTACTAGATCCCGGCCCCGGAGACCGATGTCGCCCGTCTTTTCCGTCCCTTCAGCCACAGTTGCACCGCCCGGTCGTCGGTACACGACGATTCCTCCACCGCCAACCCCGACCGTGGCCGCGACAGTTCCTTTCCCCGCTCTGTCAGAAGCCGCCCGACAATCTGTTGTTCCGCGCTCTCCCCCGCGCCCGCGTCCGCCTGTCTTCTCACCTGTGCGCCCTCGATTCTAGCGCCGTTTCACCGGTCGCTTCTATCACCTCTTCCGCACGACGACGCCCGCTCTCCGCCAAATCCCAACCACCAGTCTACCAGCCCCTACGCCGCCCTGACAGCAGAATGCAATGATCGCTGGCGTCACCCCTTGAGTTCTGCAGCACCGCCCTGGTTGCTCAATCGCCGCCACGGCAGAGCACTCCATTGCTTCTCCCCGGCCTTCGTGCCGCTCCCCTTCTCTCTCCCTGCGCCGTTTCTGTTCCTCTACCCCAACAGCTATAAAAGGGATGCCCCCATCACCGGAGTTCCCTCCGCCTCTGTTGCCTTCAGCTTCCTCTAGCTCCTTGCTCAAGCTCCTAGCGCCACTCACCCAGTTCTGGAGGAATTCTTCCCCCGGTTCCCTCTCAGTTCCTCCAAGTCACCCAGCAGCTTGCTCCCCGTGCTGCGTAAGAGCTCTCTTGTGTTCCGCAAGAAGCAGCGCCGCCGCCGGAGCATTGCCAGTCTTAGCCCTTGCTCGAAGCCTTAGCCCCTCCGCCCAAGTCTGCTCCCTCCCGACCCCAAGCTTTCCTTTCAGGAAGAAGGTGAGTTGCCGACCCCCAGTCCGCCTCGCCCGACCCCTCCTATCCGCCCGACCCAAGTTCCGTCCCGTCCGACCCCGTCTGTTCTGCCGACCCTTATCCGCCTCGCCCGAGGGCTTGGCTGTGATCTTTTTCTTCAACTCGAGGGTGTATATGTAAAAGTTGGGAACCCTTCAGCGCTTGCGTCTAAGGACCCCGGGTTTCTCACGTCCTCTAGTTCAAGGATCAGACCACTAGTTCTTTTCCCACCCTTACCTTTTGGTTAGCACCAGCTCTCGAACCACCATCACCTCCTGCTCTTTGTCGCGAGTTTCTGGGCTCAGGCGAGCCAGTGTTGCTGTTGAACTAACTGTCTAAGCTAACCCTTGCATTGCATTCGGGTAGAGCTGCACCTCGCCGACGGTTTCTACAAGCTTCACCCGGCGCCAGAAGAAGAAGCTGTAGCTGAGCTCCTGCCCTCCGAAGTCGAAGTCGCTCCCGGAGCCGAGCAGTTTCCGTCCTCGTTGCTTGAAGGCAAGCCCCGGTTGCATGAAAATCCTACGTGTTTTACCAGACTTGCGCATGCCTTCTGTAACATGCTTGTGCATTTACGTATAGGAGTTGTTTGAAACCCTAGATGCATGCCTTAGTCATCCCCATGATCTGAACACTAGTTGTTGGACCGAGTAGCTGCATTGCTTAACTAGGAAAACGGTAAAAGTCGAGTGATTCCCTGTCATTCGCGAGTTATAGGAGTTGCATGTTTACTCTCCTGTTATAACTATAAGGACGATGGACGGGGCAGGGTTTTGGGTAACTCTTTGGTGGTTGGATGGTCGCCCCGTCTGTCTATGAAATCTGCTAAGGCCCGACAGCGGTGGTGTTTGTGATCAAGTGTTTGAAAGTACTAGCCTCATACTTAGTATGGGATGAGGAAGCCTAGTACCTGATTGAACCTAGACGTGAGCGGTCGCCCCATTGTTCTTGGAACGGAGTTTCCCCTGCTGGTTGTCGCACGTGGTGGCAATGTGTGGTCACAGGACGGCAGAGGCCGGGTCTGTGGAACCTTGCACCAAAGGAAATGGGCCCGACACGGGTTAGGAGATTGATGGAGAAGGCCGACACAGGAAGCGACCTCCGGGTGCGCGGATATCGTGAGGCTAGGTTCACCATGCATGGTTAAAAGAACTCGAATCGATTCATCTGCCTCTCACAGTTTGAGATTGCTTGATCGCTATGTCACCCTGAGTAAATGAGGAATCTGATGATGGCAATGTTGTTGTTGTATCTTCACATCTTGTTTGGCTCTATGATTGCTTAGAATAGGTTGCACAACCTAGAATGGTAAGTGAACTTAGAACCGGAGCTAAAACTTGAAATAGGGTTACCTAGTGCTTTTGGCAAACAAACCCCTCAGCCAAACAGCTTGCATGTCTAGAAGGAGGAGTAGTCGTTACTCCTATCGGTTAAGTCTTGTTGAGCTTAGTAGCTCAGCCTTGTTGTGGCTTCTGTTTTCAGGTGAAGTTGCCGCGTCCGACCCCTCTCTGGTTGGTGCTTGGCCGCCCCAGCTTCCGCCAGGCTGGACAATCGAGTGGGACCCCTCCTCGGACGGCGAGGAGAGGACTCAGTGATGTTCTGGCTGGCCTCGCCCGGACATCCGACCCCGACGAAGTCTTCCGCTAGTTTTTCTCTGTTGTTTTTCTTAAAAACCTGTAAAACTCTGAGGTTGGATTTATGGTTGATCTAAAATAGGTAAAACTTGTTTAACTCAGTGGACTTGTTGTATTCTCTGTAACCGCTCACCTTGTGTGGGTTGCTGAACTCGATCCTGTTTTAGTGGTTAAATCGGATGAAATCCGACGGCGCTTCGTGTTAGCTCGAGTTAGGCAGGAGTGTCGCATGTTAGGCGGCTAAACTCTGCTTAATCAAGCTAATCCGAGGTGGTTCCGCCACAGATAGCCTCTCCACCCGACCAAGTAGGTCCTTCACCTTAGCCTCTACCTTCTCTTTTGCCTCTGCCCCAGCTATCGCGCACTACGCAAAACAAAACACCATGTGAGTTAATTAAAAAATAATAAATAAAATAAAAAATAAAAAATAATAGAAAAAAATAATTATTAACAAAGACTCCAAGCCAAAACCTTATGCCCAAGGGTAGCAAACATCCACGCCAGCTCCTCATCGCGCAGCCGCTTAATAACTTCTTTAAACACTGCACAGTCACTAAACGGTCAAAACTCCAATAACAACGTGCGATATGCAATAAGGAACAACAAAGAAAAATCTTACCTACGGGACTAAATGGCCCATAGTCACCAACGTTTGTACAATAAGACCTGCTCTTGTCTGCCACCACAACTGATTCAGCTTCGCCCTTCTCCCCCACTTCCAGCCTACCGCTCTCAGTGCTGCCTCCAACCGTTGTTCACCACAAAGGCACCTTCACACTTATTCATCATCTTCGACCTCGCGATCGGTGGAGTCGTAGCAACACCCATAGGGATTATCGTAGTATGAAAGGGATAGGTTGCCTGACCGACCCTGTCTTTCATCTCGACCCTAACATAAAACCAATAATTTAACTAGTCATCTTCCCATCTGTTTTTCTGAGCAAAAGATAGCTGAATCCTCTCAAGACCTTGTTTCTCGTTCTTCCTTCGGGTCTGGAAGGTGCAACAACCAAAATGGTTCTCAAAGGTCCCATCTATGTTATCAAAAACCACCCTCTTCTTTTGAATGTGAAGCTCAAATAGACGCACAAAATCATCTACATCGATAACGGGCCAAAGGTATGCTGAAGCCAAAAGAACTTTGACATAGCAATGAAGGAGTTAGGGGTCAGATGGTGAAGCTTAGCTCTGTAATGATCCAAAATATCTGTGGCGGAACCGCCCAACTTAAGCTGGTTTAAGTGCGTCTGATCGCTGTCGGAGCAGCAATTATCCGAAACGCACCTAAAACAGCATAAGTCCGGTAGTCCGTCGAGTGTCCCTAGGACTCCTCGAAAGATCCACGGCGTGTTTCATTACCATACATCAGGATAGTATCCACGATGGGATAATATCAACAAATATTACATTTTTACATACATAAAGAGGTACGAGTTATTACAAGACTCCAAGTTGAAACAAACTTAGTGATGCATAGTTAGACAAGCTCTAAGATTAAACATAAGTAGTTTAGGAGAAGATGCGTTGATAACGGTTTTCTAGAGTATTGAGAGACCCATGTCAATACTCTAGGTCTTCGGGGTCTCCTCCTCGGTGGCTTCCTGTGGAGCTTCTGAAAGATAACCACAAGGGGATAACCCTGAGTACGGGGTACTCAGCAAGTCTTACCCGACTAACCAATATAATAGTTTTTCTTTGGAATGCATGTCGGCTTTGAGGTGTGCTTTGTTGACACAATTTTTGCCGAAAAGCTTACTACGAGTGAGGCCTTAGTTTTGTCTTTTAGTTTAGTTAAGTTGTTAACTAACCATTCTAGATGATAACGGAAATAAAAGCAATCACAGCTGTTGATTCATACAGTACTGGCAACAGAAAGTTTTATATCACATGAGTTCATGCTACGGAGCTTAACAGCGATCAAGTGCATTCATAACCGAGAATTGCGGCGATCCGGATCAAATTACATCCTGCAGGAGAGCACCCGATCACCCGCATCATACGACTGTCCAGGTCGTACTAGCAACCTCTCGATTAGTAAAGTCAATGATTAGGAACACAACTACCCGGACCCAGGGATGCACCCCCACATGGGACCCCACGTCTGGCCTGATCCCCATGTGAGTTTCAGGCTACACCCCTGCCAATCTCCAGCACGTCAAATGCGGGTACGAAGCATTCCTGATCATAGAATTTACTAACCTACTGGGCTTTACTGGTCCCATACCCAGTAAGTGATCAGATGTTATCACTTGATCAATGGTTAAGACACGGCCCGGTCCTTAAGCAGATTAATAAACAGACAGAACTACATCTCTAGCTTCTGTCCGGTTTTATACTTCAACTATCTTTCCTAAACAGCATATATGATCAAGAGTTTTCCCTAAGGTTGGTAAACCAAGCATGTAAGCGAGTAAGCAATTCTAGACTTGGGTAGTTTCTAGGATTTGAACAAGTGGCAAAGATGTCCTTAAATCAAGGCATGATCATACACAAGAATAGGTTTCATCCAACTCCTAGACTTAGTGCATACAATAACCAAATAACCTATAACTAGTCACATGAAATAACGACTCCAAAATAGATAGGTATAAATGCACCGGGGCTTGCCTTGATCGTTAAAAAGATTAGTAGATGCCGACGGATTCACTTCACAGGGGACAAATTCGAACACCTCCTCGGACTCCAAAGGTTCTGCTGGAAATTCCCAAAAATCCTCTTCTGGTGCTTCTGGATCTACGGCGTAATATATGCAAGGGTTAGAATGCAAACTTTTTAAATAACAGACTATACAACTTTTTCTTCATGATAAAGTTGCAAGCCAACAAGGACTATGCGACTTATCACGAATAAGTTGTAAGTCCACACACAAAAGAAATCTAAAAAGATTAACCTATATTTTTATTTTCTTACTTAACCCTTCCTATAGCTTTTTCTTTTATTGATAGAAAAAATGGTAATTATTTTCTAACTTGAAATCCTAATTTCCTATGAGTTATGAATTATTTGTGATTAATAAAGTGTTATTCATATTTTATACATTTTATAAATATTAAGTATTTATTTAATTACTTTAAAAGGAAGGCATTAAATAAATACCTAAATTTTTATTATTTTCCTAGGGTGTAAAAATTTTAATGCATAAAGGAAAATAAAACAAGCCTAACAAAATTGGTTTCACTAATTTTGGATACTTCTACAAATTTCTGTGATTAAAATGGTGTAAAACGAATTTAAACGGTTTATTTTACTCAAGAAATCTAACTTTTCCCGAAAATTCCCTCGGAAAACTTTTCTTACACAGCTCAACTCTACCCCCTCTCATGCGCACCGGGTCCCACAACGCGGACCCACCTATCCTACTATTCCTCCTACGCGCCGGCCCCTTTCTCCCTCTGACGGGCCCCGTGGGCCGCTTTCTCCTTCCCCTTCTCCTGTTAGCCCAACACCGGCCCATGGCCCCTTTTTCTTTTTCTTCCTTTCACGTGACGCCGGCCTGCATCCGCTGGGCCACCGACTCCTTTCTTTTCCGGCCGACCGCACGCGTGTTACTGGGCCACAAAACGCCGGCCCAAAATGGCCGCACCGCTTTGGCCCTTGTTTCCTCCTCCTTCTCCCTCACTGACACGCGGGCCCGTTGCACAGCACCCGTCTTCCTCCTCCCGCCAGAAACGCGACCGGAACAGGGGGCGGCGCGGCTCGCCGGCCGGCGCCCTCCCGGCGGCAGGTCTCGACGACAACACCAACCCTAACCCTACACGACCTCGTGCGCGGCGACAGCTTCCCTGGAGATGACCGGAGCTACCTCCTCCACGGCGACGGGCGGCGACACCTCCGGTCGGCCATCGTTACCCGCGACCGCGGCATAACCTAGCCAAACGACTACCCCGACACCATCCTAGGACCCTAGGGACTCGACTACGACTGCTCAAGAAGGAAGAGAGACAGCGCGAGAGGGTTCTCACCGAGAGCGGGCGGTGCGACGGCGGCGGACAGAAGCGGCGGCGATACAGGGTGTCGCGGTGAGGAAGCTGAGCAACAAGTTGCTGGGGTTATTGGTGGGATGTAGGCGGAGGTGTGGACGGAAGGAATTGACGAGAGCTGTTCGGAGGTGATCGAATTTTGCTTGGCGGCGGTGGTTGACAGAAGAGGCACGGGCGGCGGTAAAAGAGCGACGGTGAAAACGGCGGCGCGGGAGCGGTAGATATTCAAGGGTTTCACCGCGCGCATGGGTGACACCGTGGCCTACCCGTAGGTGTATGTGGCGAGGAGGTGGCCTAGCTTAGCCGCGCTGGCGGACGACCGACGACGGCGGCGGCGACACGTCTGGAGTTCCTGTCACTGCTTCTCCCGCCCGTGATCTTCAGATGCCAATCGTGGTTGATCCTTGATCCAACGGCACACCGATGTTTAAAGGAAGTTACAGATAAACTTGAAATTTCCATCTTTTGTTTTGACTTCACCCCGAGATAATTATCAAACCGGTGGAAATTTGGAGGGATTGCTCGAATTAGTTCTGAATTGACTGAATCAACAGTTCAGTTCGTCAGTCACTGACAGTAGTGCCGACTTCAATTTGCCAATCCAATTCAGTGGCCTAAATCTGGTATTTTCAATCCAACTTCCACCCAAACTTGCTCCATATTGTCCCAATGTTCCATTTTGATCATAAACCAATACCCTTCTTGATCTACTTTGCTCTGAATTTGCATGCAAAGTTGATGCCTAGCTGCTGTTCAGACTTAGGCAAATTTTTAGAGTTTCAGTTAACTCGTGACAATGTACTGACTTTGGGCTGGAATTTGACTTCCTTCCTTTTTCTGATCCTGGCCAACAATACATGATTTTTGTAGTCCAAAGTCTATATTTCAACATGGTATAGTTGTTCTGGTGCACTTAGTTGCAAATTCTTCCAGAATTAAATTTCCAAATCAGACTCTGAACTGTTTTTACTGAATCCTGTTGTCGGACGAGGAACAGTAAACGGCCTTTTCTTTTTCTTTTCTCTGATTCATCTGAAAGATTTAGCACTAGCTTGGTTCCAAATTGTTGATCCTTTAGTCCCAAATATTCTTATACTTGTACTCCACACATTTGACAAAAATTTTTCTGAATTTCAAATTTGAAATTCAAATTTCGGTCAAAATTTGGCCGAATTTGACCCTTTTGCCATTTTTCCTTCTTTTTCTTTTGAATTTTCTTCTGAATTTTTCATGGTTACATTATTATTATGAATGGCATTTATTACAGCCTCTCCCCCTTAACAGAATCTCGTCCCGAGATTCCTGGGGTTAAATCCTTGGGTTTTGGAATGGAAAGGAAACTGCGTCAGATTATTTACTCTTTCTTTTTCTGTACAAGGATAGTGGGGTGGTGGTCCTTGTTCATCTGTCCCTGACGGTTTCGAATAACTCCGGATATTTAGACTCTAGGTCTTCCGCTTTTTCCCAAGTAGCTTCGTCCGGAGTATGATTTTTCCATTGCACTTTATAAAACGTGATACTCCGAGTTCGGGTATCGCGTGTCTTTTGATCCAGAATTTTAATGGGTTTCTCCTCATATGTTAGATCCGGTTCGAGCTCAACTTCTGGATCCTCTAGAATTTCTTCGGGGACTCTTAGGCACTTCTTGAGCTGAGATACATGAAATACATCATGTATAGATGTAAGTTGATCAGGCAATGATAGCTTATATGCTACGGGACCCTTTTGTTCCAGAATTTTATAGGGACCAATGTATCTCGGGGCTAGCTTACCCTTTACTCCAAAGCGTTGTACGCCTTTCATTGGAGATACCTTTAAATATACAAAATCCCCGACAGAAAATTCCAAGAACCGTCTTCTTTTATCTGAATAACTCTTCTGCCGGGATTGAGCTATTTCCAAGTGCTTGCGAATTTTTCGGACCTTTTCTTCGGTTTCCATAACCAAGTCCGATCCTAACTGTGTCCTTTCTCCTACTCCTGACCAATTTAGAGGAGTTCGGCATCTTCGACCATACAAGGCTTCGAATGGTGCCATCTTAATGCTAGCTTGATAGCTATTATTATAGGAGAATTCGGCTAGGGGTAAACATTCGTCCCATAGCTTAGAGAAAGTAAGGACACATGCTCTTAACATATCTTCCAAAATTTGATTAACCCTTTCTGTCTGCCCTCCAGTTTGAGGATGATAAGCAGAACTTCTAATGAGGGTAGTACCCATGTCCTTTTGCAGTTGCTCCCAGAATCTGGAAACGAACTGGGAACCTCGATCGGAGATTATGGTTTTTGGTACTCCGTGCAAGGATATAATTCGGGCTATATAGATTTTCGCATATGTCGACACTTGGTAAATTGTTTTGACTGGAATAAAGTGAGCTGATTTAGTAAGGCGGTCGACAATAACCCAAATGGAGTCATACCCCTTTGAAGTGGTAGGTAATCCTACTATGAAATCCATAGAAATATCTTCCCACTTCCAGACAGGAATTTCTGAGGGTTGTAACAGACCTGCTGACTTCTGTAATATGGGTTTAACTCTTTGGCAAGTGTCACATTCTGACACATATCTTGCAATTTCCGGTTTCATTTTGGTCCACCAAAATCTTTGCTTTAAATCTTGGTACATTTTATTGGTTCCGGGATGAATGGAGAACTTTGATGAATGTGCTTCTTCTAGAATTAATCTTCTCAGGTTTTTATCCTCCGGAACTATTATCCGGTTCTTGAAATATAGTCCTCCGTCTTCTTCTTGATGAAGTTCAGGAACCTTCCCCTCGGCTCGTTGCTGATAAAGTGCTTTAATCCATGGGTCTTCCTTTTGGGCCGTTATGATTCTTTCTTTTAGGGTATCTTGAATCATAACATTCTGGAGGGTACCTTGTTTTACTATTTCCAAATTTAAGCCGTCCATTTCTTCACACAGGGTCTTCAGGTTAGACTGGATGGTAGCACAATGACATTGGGCTTTTCTGCTTAATGCATCGGCCACCACATTAGCTTTACCAGGATGGTAATGAATTTCTAGTTTATAGTCTTTAATCAGCTCTAGCCACCGCCTTTGCCTCATATTCAAGTCCATCTGAGTGAAGATATACTTCAAGCTCTTGTGGTCAGTAAAGATACGACATTCACTACCTAAAAGATAGTGTCGCCATATCTTTAGTGCATGCACTACGGCAGCGAGTTCTAAGTCGTGAGTAGGGTAATGTTCTTCATGACGCTTCAACTTGCGAGAAGCATAAGCAATAACCCTGCCTTCTTGCATTAGAACACACCCGATGCCTGTTCCTGAGGCATCGCAATATACATCAAAGGATCTTTCTATATCAGGTTGAGCTAGCACTGGGGCTGTAGTCAATAATTTCTTCAAGATTTGGAAGGATTCCTCACACTCAGGTTTCCATTCAAATTTTGTATCCTTCTTTAATAACTCAGTGATTGGTTTAGAAACCTTAGAGAAATTGGGAATGAATCTACGGTAATAACCAGCCATTCCCAAGAAACTCCTTACTTCATGAACAGAAGTTGGTGATTTCCAATCCAATATATCCTTGACTTTTCCGGGATCTACTTCAATTCCTTTTTCGGACAGTATATGCCCAAGAAATGGAACTTTCTTTAACCAAAATTCACACTTACTAAATTTGGCATAAAGCTGGTGTTCCCGGAGTCTATTTAGAACAATGCGCAAATGTTGCGCATGTTCCTCTTCATTTTTAGAAAAGACAAGGATATCGTCTATAAAGACAACCACAAATTTGTCCAGTTCCGGCATGAATACTGAATTCATGAGATACATAAAATGTGCTGGGGCATTTGTTAATCCGAATGACATAACCAAATACTCATATAGTCCATATCGGGTGGAAAAGGCTGTTTTTGGTATGTCCTCGGGTTTTATCTTAATCTGGTGGTACCCTGACCGAAGGTCGATTTTTGAAAAGACTTTGGCTCCAGACAATTGATCGAACAACAAGTCAATCCGTGGCAGCGGATACTTGTTCTTGATGGTTACCGCATTCAAGGGACGGTAATCCACACATAGCCTTAGGGTACCATCTTTCTTTTTAACAAAGAGAGCTGGGCAACCCCATGGTGAAGTACTGGGTCGGACAAAACCCTTATTCAACAATTCTTGGAGTTGTGTCTTTAATTCTGCTAGCTCTTTAGGTGGCATTCGATACGGTCTTCTAGAAATAGGAGCGGTGCCGGGTTCTAGTCCAATAGTGAATTCTACCGCTCTGTCAGGCGGTAGCCCAGGCAAATCTTCTGGAAAGACATCTAAAAATTCATTGACAACAGGAATAGATTCTAGAGTCACTGCTCTACTCTTTTTGACCATCTGGTCTAAACAGGGGGGAACGGGTAATTGGAGTTCGAAAGAATGGCCCTGGTCATCTTTCAGGCTAACAGCTCGTGTAACCACATTAATTTGTACTTCATGTGCTTTCATCCAATTTACCCCCAAAATAATATCTATTCCTTGATCTTCCAGAATTAAGGGATAAGCTCCCACTTTATTTCCTTCTAGATTTAAAATCACATTGCGAGCTACTTGATTGGTATACTGCGTAGCACCAGTAGCTTGAATAGCATATTTGACATCTAAAGTATGAGCTTCTAGTTGATGTTGTGTGACAAACTCTTTACTTATAAAAGTATGTGATGCACCAGAATCAAATAAAACCATAGCAGGATAATTGTTAATAAGGTACATACCTGCTAGGATTGGCTCCCCTTCTGGAATTTCTTCTACAGTCATATAGTGAGCTTGTCCCGTCTTGGTATTGACAAACTTGCGACGGACAAACTTTTGTCCAGAGCCTTGGCCCGAGGTCTGAGCTTTCAAGTTCGCGTTTCCACCAATTCTGGGAAAACGACAGTCTCGGGCGAAATGTCCTGGCTTCCCACAATTGAAACAAACCTGTGGGGTTCCTGAAGGAGTAGGGTTCCGAAACCCAAAAGGTGGTGCAGTTCCAGGGCGAGGGGCAGTATTGGGAGCTCTGGCATTCCAGGACTGAAAAGGTCGCTGCTGGAATGAGGGACGATACATGGGTCGGGGAGGACCTCTATATACCATCCTCATCCTCTGTGGAGCATTTCCAAAATTTCCAGAAGGAACAGTCTTCCTTTTTAATGCTTCTTCCTTTTTCAACATTTCATCTAGTGCTTTCATCTTTTCTTCTGCGGTAATGGCTGTACTTACCGCAGAACTGTAATCAGCGAACGTGCAGGTGGCTAACCTTTCCTGCATTCTGGTATTAAGCCCCCTGAGATAACAATCTCTCTTTCTGGTTTCAGTATTGACATGCTCTGGAGCATATTGAGCTAAGTGGTCAAACTCATTAGTATATGCTAGAATGCTGCGAGTGCCTTGCTGTAATCCCAAGAACTGTTCTAGTTTCATTCTCATGACGCCCTCGGGTATAAACTGTGCCCGGAAGGCCTCCTTAAAATCTTCCCATGTGATTTCCCTTCCCGCTGGCTGCCTAGCCAAATGACTGGTCCACCAAGTTGCTGCGGGACCCTGAAGTTGAAGCCCCGCAAACTCGGCCTTTTGAATGGCAGTACATTGGGGAATTACTCGAAATTTCTGCTCCATGGCCTGGAGCCACTCATTAGCTTCCAAAGGATGTTCAGCTTTAAAAAAGACTGGGGGACGTGTTTCCAGAAATTGGGTGTAAGACACCCCCTGCTCCGGCTCCCTTCTACGTCCACCGTTGCCGGTATTCTGTACTATCATCTGGAGTAAGCGGGCTTGTTCTGCCCCAGAATTCATTAAACTGGCTATGGCGTCAGCCAATGTAGGTGCTCGGGGTAAATCCTCTTCTTGTCCTCCGGAGCCTGAAGCTCGGATTTCTCTGGGATCTGTCATACTGCCAAGAGTAACAAGATATTAATATCTACTATGCATTCTTATCGACAACTCGTTGCATATCACACATCATGCTTATACACAAACCATACTTATATACATACTTATTTATATTACATGCTTAGGAGTTAATATTTACAAAACCCCTTGGTACCACTTGTCCATCACTCATATCTTACAAGAATATATTACAACATGTTCCAAACAAGTTCACGTCAACCATCGTAAGGAAAGATGCCCAGTTCTTCGGCATTTAAGCCTAGTCATGCCATGGCTTCTTGCAGGACGTCTTGGTCCACGGTCATCAAAGTTTGCCCTGGGGGAGCAACAGGTGGAGCTTGATTGACAGAATTCTCGCTTCCGGACTCCGGTCCATAATCACTCCATGTGCGAGAAGTATCAGAGGTGCTAATTCCAGAATCTCCTTCCATCTCTTCTGGCTCCTCTTCTTCTTCGCCTTCCTGTTCTTCTTCTCCCCATTGCTGCATGGGACCATAGCCCTGAGGATCTAGTCCATCGGCATTGGCATTGGCCCATGCAAACTGTTGATGGCCCGCAGGGACTTCGCCCTGATCATCTTCTATATCCACATCAAAGCCTTCTAGATTCTCGTGAGCATATAAATCCATTTCAGGTTCTGCCGGTGGCACTGGATCTTCTTCCATTTCTAGCACAGGCACTAGCTGATCTGCTTCCTCCGGGTTTTGAGGTTGAGGCTCTTCTGGTGGGGGAGGTGGTGGAACATTGATCATATTTTGTGCCGGTGCTTGAGCTTGCATTTCTTCCAGGGCTAGACGAAGTGATAGAATCTCGTCTAGCTGCTGAAATCTCTCCGCCTCCAGCCTGTGGACATTGGATTCAGCTTCTTCTCTTGCTCGATCTGCCATGCTTCGGCTTGCTTCAATAAATCCTTGCAGCACCTGAAGTTTCTCTTCATAATCCTCAATCCGCCTGGACTGCTCGCGCATTGCTTTCTCCATCTCGTGCTCCCTTGCCATTGCTGCCTTCTTGTACATTTCCTTGTCATACCGGGCACCCATTGCTTCCATCCTAGTATCTTCGTTCTTCTGTCTCTGATTGTAGTATTCCCGGATACAAGCTTGATGTAGATTGTACATAGCAGTCATGTAGTCCGAAGCAGCTGCTACCAACACATCGTGCTCTATACGAGATGTGTTCTTCAAGGCTTTGATCCTCCGCTTCCATATCCCGTCATCTTGATGCTTAATTGGATAGAATCGAGCAGAGCTCGATCCTATTTCCACCTTATGGTTCTCACACAGCTCCGTAAGAGCTGTCATGGCTGCCCTTTCTATAGTATCATGGAATTCGAAACCTGATTCCATTACTTCCTCCAGGCGCCAATTAGGATGGTTATCATCATCTGGAATATGCACATACACTGTGCAATATTGCTTATGTCCAGTATCTTCCTTCCTCCAATAATACTCTGGGGGACTATGGAAGCCCAATTCTTGTAGTGTCTTCCAGAGTAACTGCACAAACCCTGGTTTATCCAGATAACGGCCACGAGTCCACCCATCTCTATCCGTGTAACCTTCTTCGAACATCCTATAAAAAGAAACGAGATCAGGTCTAGCGGCACTCACCAAACCCAAAAGTTTTTAAACATGCAATGCAATTATGATGCAACGATTCCTACGTACTTTCAGACTCATACACACTCGTAGAAAAATTGGTGGCATCGTAATCTCTCCCTGATAAACTACCGAATACTAGCGACACGCAGCAAACAGTTAGCATCTGCAAAACAATCAACCGGTTAATACTACTGCCACCTGTGACTCTTTTTATTATTTTAAAATAGGGTCTCCGCATTTGAAAGATAATATTTGTTGATTATCCCAACCTACGGCTCTGATACCAGCTGTGGCGGAACCGCCCAACTTAAGCTGGTTTAAGTGCGTCTGATCGCTGTCGGAGCAGCAATTATCCGAAACGCACCTAAAACAGCATAAGTCCGGTAGTCCGTCGAGTGTCCCTAGGACTCCTCGAAAGATCCACGGCGTGTTTCATTACCATACATCAGGATAGTATCCGCGATGGGATAATATCAACAAATATTACATTTTTACATACATAAAGAGGTACGAGTTATTACAAGACTCCAAGTTGAAACAAACTTAGTGATGCATAGTTAGACAAGCTCTAAGATTAAACATAAGTAGTTTAGGAGAAGATGCGTTGATAACGGTTTTCTAGAGTATTGAGAGACCCATGTCAATACTCTAGGTCTTCGGGGTCTCCTCCTCGGTGGCTTCCTGTGGAGCTTCTGAAAGATAACCACAAGGGGATAACCCTGAGTACGGGGTACTCAGCAAGTCTTACCCGACTAACCAATATAATAGTTTTTCTTTGGAATGCATGTCGGCTTTGAGGGGTGCTTTGTTGACACAATTTTTGCCGAAAAGCTTACTACGAGTGAGGCCTTAGTTTTGTCTTTTAGTTTAGTTAAGTTGTTAACTAACCATTCTAGATGATAACGGAAATAAAAGCAATCACAGCTGTTGATTCATACAGTACTGGCAACAGAAAGTTTTATATCACATGAGTTCATGCTACGGAGCTTAACAGCGATCAAGTGCATTCATAACCGAGAATTGCGGCGATCCGGATCAAATTACATCCTGCAGGAGAGCACCCGATCACCCGCATCATACGACTGTCCAGGTCGTACTAGCAACCTCTCGATTAGTAAAGTCAATGATTAGGAACACAACTACCCGGACCCAGGGATGCACCCCCACATGGGACCCCACGTCTGGCCTGATCCCCATGTGAGTTTCAGGCTACACCCCTGCCAATCTCCAGCACGTCAAATGCGGGTACGAAGCATTCCTGATCATAGAATTTACTAACCTACTGGGCTTTACTGGTCCCATACCCAGTAAGTGATCAGATGTTATCACTTGATCAATGGTTAAGACACGGCCCGGTCCTTAAGCAAATTAATAAACAGACAGAACTACATCTCTAGCTTCTGTCCGGTTTTATACTTCAACTATCTTTCCTAAACAGCATATATGATCAAGAGTTTTCCCTAAGGTTGGTAAACCAAGCATGTAAGCGAGTAAGCAATTCTAGACTTGGGTAGTTTCTAGGATTTGAACAAGTGGCAAAGATGTCCTTAAATCAAGGCATGATCATACACAAGAATAGGTTTCATCCAACTCCTAGACTTAGTGCATACAATAACCAAATAACCTATAACTAGTCACATGAAATAACGACTCCAAAATAGATAGGTATAAATGCACCGGGGCTTGCCTTGATCGTTAAAAAGATTAGTAGATGCCGACGGATTCACTTCACAGGGGACAAATTCGAACACCTCCTCGGACTCCAAAGGTTCTGCTGGAAATTCTCAAAAATCCTCTTCTGGTGCTTCTGGATCTACGGCGTAATATATGCAAGGGTTAGAATGCAAACTTTTTAAATAACAGACTATACAACTTTTTCTTCATGATAAAGTTGCAAGCCAACAAGGACTATGCGACTTATCACGAATAAGTTGTAAGTCCACACACAAAAGAAATCTAAAAAGATTAACCTATATTTTTATTTTCTTACTTAACCCTTCCTATAGCTTTTTCTTTTATTGATAGAAAAAATGGTAATTATTTTCTAACTTGAAATCCTAATTTCCTATGAGTTATGAATTATTTGTGATTAATAAAGTGTTATTCATATTTTATACATTTTATAAATATTAAGTATTTATTTAATTACTTTAAAAGGAAGGCATTAAATAAATACCTAAATTTTTATTATTTTCCTAGGGTGTAAAAATTTTAATGCATAAAGGAAAATAAAACAAGCCTAACAAAATTGGTTTCACTAATTTTGGATACTTCTACAAATTTCTGTGATTAAAATGGTGTAAAACGAATTTAAACGGTTTATTTTACTCAAGAAATCTAACTTTTCCCGAAAATTCCCTCGGAAAACTTTTCTTACACAGCTCAACTCTACCCCCTCTCATGCGCACCGGGTCCCACAACGCGGACCCACCTATCCTACTATTCCTCCTACGCGCCGGCCCCTTTCTCCCTCTGACGGGCCCCGTGGGCCGCTTTCTCCTTCCCCTTCTCCTGTTAGCCCAACACCGGCCCATGGCCCCTTTTTCTTTTTCTTCCTTTCACGTGACGCCGGCCTGCATCCGCTGGGCCCCCGACTCCTTTCTTTTCCGGCCGACCGCACGCGTGTTACTGGGCCACAAAACGCCGGCCCAAAATGGCCGCACCGCTTTGGCCCGTGTTTCCTCCTCCTTCTCCCTCACTGACACGCGGGCCCGTTGCACAGCACCCGTCTTCCTCCTCCCGCCAGAAACGCGACCGGAACAGGGGGCGGCGCGGCTCGCCGGCCGGCGCCCTCCCGGCGGCAGGTCTCGACGACAACACCAACCCTAACCCTACACGACCTCGTGCGCGGCGACAGCTTCCCTGGAGATGACCGGAGCTACCTCCTCCACGGCGACGGGCGGCGACACCTCCGGTCGGCCATCGTTACCCGCGACCACGGCATAACCTAGCCAAACGACTACCCCGACACCATCCTAGGACCCTAGGGACTCGACTACGACTGCTCAAGAAGGAAGAGAGACAGCGCGAGAGGGTTCTCACCGAGAGCGGGCGGTGCGACGGCGGCGGACAGAAGCGGCGGCGATACAGGGTGTCGCGGTGAGGAAGCTGAGCAACAAGTTGCTGGGGTTATTGGTGGGATGTAGGCGGAGGTGTGGACGGAAGGAATTGACGAGAGCTGTTCGGAGGTGATCGAATTTTGCTTGGCGGCGGTGGTTGACAGAAGAGGCACGGGCGGCGGTAAAAGAGCGACGGTGAAAACGGCGGCGCGGGAGCGGTAGATATTCAAGGGTTTCACCGCGCGCATGGGTGACACCGTGGCCTACCCGTAGGTGTATGTGGCGAGGAGGTGGCCTAGCTTAGCCGCGCTGGCGGACGACCGACGACGGCGGCGGCGACACGTCTGGAGTTCCTGTCACTGCTTCTCCCGCCCGTGATCTTCAGATGCCAATCGTGGTTGATCCTTGATCCAACGGCACACCGATGTTTAAAGGAAGTTACAGATAAACTTGAAATTTCCATCTTTTGTTTTGACTTCACCCCGAGATAATTATCAAACCGGTGGAAATTTGGAGGGATTGCTCGAATTAGTTCTGAATTGACTGAATCAACAGTTCAGTTCGTCAGTCACTGACAGTAGTGCCGACTTCAATTTGCCAATCCAATTCAGTGGCCTAAATCTGGTATTTTCAATCCAACTTCCACCCAAACTTGCTCCATATTGTCCCAATGTTCCATTTTGATCATAAACCAATACCCTTCTTGATCTACTTTGCTCTGAATTTGCATGCAAAGTTGATGCCTAGCTGCTGTTCAGACTTAGGCAAATTTTTAGAGTTTCAGTTAACTCGTGACAATGTACTGACTTTGGGCTGGAATTTGACTTCCTTCCTTTTTCTGATCCTGGCCAACAATACATGATTTTTGTAGTCCAAAGTCTATATTTCAACATGGTATAGTTGTTCTGGTGCACTTAGTTGCAAATTCTTCCAGAATTAAATTTCCAAATCAGACTCTGAACTGTTTTTACTGAATCCTGTTGTCGGACGAGGAACAGTAAACGGCCTTTTCTTTTTCTTTTCTCTGATTCATCTGAAAGATTTAGCACTAGCTTGGTTCCAAATTGTTGATCCTTTAGTCCCAAATATTCTTATACTTGTACTCCACACATTTGACAAAAATTTTTCTGAATTTCAAATTTGAAATTCAAATTTCGGTCAAAATTTGGCCGAATTTGACCCTTTTGCCATTTTTCCTTCTTTTTCTTTTGAATTTTCTTCTGAATTTTTCATGGTTACATTATTATTATGAATGGCATTTATTACATCTGGCAGGGCTGGATCGTAGGGCAACCTTAATCCAGCAATTAAAAAGTCCCTAAACACAACAGCTTCGCCAAAATTCGAACTCAGAATAGCCTCATCCTCAGGCACTCTACCCACCCCCTCTAGGAAAAACCCCTTTTCAACATACAATCTTATACACTTGTCGGTCACCAGGGACCACCCGAAGTGTATCGTGGGAATACACACCGTCTTGCTGGGCACAAGCTCACTCAAATCCGCATCAACACGTCCAAGATCCTCCCCACTATCACATGCACCCTCATCCCCACCTTCAGCTTCGTCAAAATCCAAAGAGAAACCTGACAGGAAACCACTTGACGAGCCCCCATCACTGGCAGATAAATCCATGGCTCCGATTGAGGACCTCCTCACTTCGCCCTCCTCGGACATCCCTTCGATATCGACATCCTCGGTCGGGTTAGAGGAACCCTCCCCAACGCGAGGCGCTATTTCTACAGCGCGCTCTTCAGTAGTCTTCGGTCATGCAGTCTGCATGATGCGAGCCAGCTTCGCAAAAGCAAAGGACCACATTTCTTTTAGTACAGCAAAAAAAAATCCACAAGCAAGACGCGTTACCTCCAAACACACAAAAACAACCGAGGTTAGAGCTCAAAAAATGGCAGACCTTCGAGACAAGAAACAAGCATAAGCCAATCGCGAAAGAAGGGTGTGTTAACCTCGAGCGCACGACTAAAAACAAACGCCCTCTCTCCTTCTATAGCCGCGGTAAAAGGTGGAAAACGACGCCTACAACCGCGTGATGAAGGTAAAAGGTCATGCAACAAGAAACCACCACGTCAGGTCAAAAAATCCAACCGTCAGCTCGATTCGAACCGATGCTCGAGGGTGATGTTTTTCGGGCCAAAGATCCCTAACTTCGTGGGTTTGGTCGCCGGTGCCTAACCTCGCCCACGAGGGGCTACTGTTGGGGATCACCCAAAAGCATGGCCACCCTCAAGGTCGGTCAAACCAAGCAACAACATGGGTCCTCGTGAAGCTCAGAGCTTCTGGAATAACTTCCCAGTTTCGGGTGCCATGTGAGGCTCGGAGCTAAAGGTAGGGTGAATCAACATTTTTTCCTAATCTAATGATCTTGCTTTAGCGCCAGTGTGCAGGAAGGAAGACAAGCGCGACCGACGTTGAGCGAGCTTAGGGCGAGTGGTTGAGGACAACGCGACGCCCGAAGCTTGCTTAGGCCACCTAGCGCTGGGAAGAAAATCACCAGCGAGAAGGCCAAAGCGCCCGAGGACAGGCTGGGCCTCAGGTGCGAAGCTGGGAAACACGATGGCGTGAGCAACAAAAGGAGCGCAAATCACGGAGCCTTGTGAGAGTGGGAATCACGGGACTATCAGAATAGCCCTAAAAACGTGACGCACGAATCACTCAAATGTAAGGAATATTCTAGGAATGTAGCAGTTGAGTGAGGGCAAATATGTAAAATGTATGAGCATTCTGGACACCATAAAATGGGGGCCTCCTCCCATTGTAGAGGGACATTACATCCTTCAATGAAGTGACAATTCGTATTCACACTCCTTTGCTAATCTTGTTGAGTCTTAACTTCGCAAGGAGTAACGATCCAATAGAATTTTTGTATGAGTGGAGTTTTGAAATTTTTAGAGGCTATTCAGAGGTTTGCCTGATGTGTTGGATGAAAAATACGATGAACAAGTAAGAAAGAGGGTACACACCAAAGGAGGGCGCCTGGTGGCGTAAAAAGATCTCAGGCCGATCGGCCAGAGGCACACCAGACCGCTCGACCTGGTGGTTTTCCGCCTCCTTTGCTTGTCATTTTTCTTGCCATACTTTCTTGGCTATCATTGCGCTGACTGTTCAGGTCCTTCACATGAATGCACCGCCCAAGCAATCTCCTCCACTCTTTTGTGTTGTCACTTTGTTGAAAATCATGCACCTATGTGTCTTAGCCTTTTGTTTTCTCAATTCCACTTAATGCTTTGTCCTTTGAGCTGCAACAAACAAGTATGGCAGGCTAGTCTTTGTTTCTTTATGCATGTGTGGTAGGTGAGAGTGCCTCCATGATTGTTCCCGTGATCACAAAATCAACCATTAGTGTAAATGAGGCTCATAAACCCTCCAAATCATGTTTTGATGCTTAATCCTCCTCTAATTTTGAAAATTAAAAATTAGCTCAGAGCTAGCAATGAGTTCAAATAAATATTAGAGAAGTTTGAAGCATCAAAAACATTTGTAAGTTGAAAAGATTTCTGACTACATTAATTTTGGATGCATCGGTATCGTTCATTCTCATGAATTGAGATGAAGCAATTTTGATTTCAACCCGGGGCAATGGGTTTAGGTTCTAATTTTGGCAAAAAAAGTTAGAGAGGGATTTTGACTGAAATAAATAAATGTGGCTAAGAAAAATTATAATTCTAAGAAAATCGAGGAGTTTCTGAAGTTTAAGCAAACCAAAATCCTATGGTCACGCGAGTCCTAGTATGCATAAAAAATTTACAATGTAAGAACAACGCGGGCTCTACTCGTGTGCTTATCATGAAAACAGGTCAAGCTAAACATCATGGTCAAGATGAAAAGTCTAATAGGATAGGTATATATGGTTACGGTTTTCCAAGAAAAATCAAATAAAAAATTGTATGGCTCATGTCATTTGTTTATAAAAAACAAGAAATAGAAAATGATTGAGCAAATAAAAGTCCAAATGTTGTCTTGACCAAAGGTTCAACTTATTAAATGCTCACAAGGTATGACATAGCAAAATCCTCAACTCACTTACTTGATTCTTGAAATGACTCCAGTGTTGTCCTCCCAGTAGCTTATTTTTGACTCGATGATCGTGTTGCCTCCCGCAAAGTGCTTCATTTATAGTCTATAGCTAGACTCTTCAATTCTTCACTTGGACCAGTGCTCGGTGTCGGTGCTGCAGTCTTCAAAACCCACTTCTTCACCATCTTTGGTTTTGATGCAGGCACAGGTTGGCTATCTTTTTGGTCTACAGGCTGGCATTCTTCCTTCTTCTGGACCATAGCAACTTTTTTCTGCTGGCTTCTTTTCTTATTTCTTTTTTCATTCTCCTCCTACTTGACATGATGATGTGGTGGTATATACTTGCTAGAAATCATGTTGCATACTTCAAAGCGTAGGTGAAACTTGAACGCGCTCAAAATGCCATTGATGTCAAACTTGATCTCGCCCTTCCCAACATCTATGTTTGCTCTTGTGGTCTTTAGGAATGGCCTTCCCAGTATAGGTAGGGATTTAGCTCCTTCTCCCATCTCGAGTATCATGAAGTCAATCAGGAAAAAGTGATTCCCAATCTTCATAGGACATCTTTAGCAATGCCTTCAGGGTAGCGAATGGTATTGTCTACCAACTCCAGGCATATAATAGTCAGTTCCAGCTTTGACAGGCGTAGCTTCTCGAACACAGCTTTAGACATGACGCTCACACTTGTGTGCCAAGATCACATAATGCCCTTTCAAACATCAGCGCTCCAATTGAACATGGGATGGTTGGACATCCAGGATCTCTTTTATTCTCAGGAGCTTGATTAGCAATTGCAGCACTGCACTCTTCTGTCATCTTGATGTGATCTGTACTGAACTGTGGCATCTCTCGCTTGTTCATCAGGATATCCTTGAAGTAGCGAGCGTAGGTTGGAACTTGCAAAGCATCCAGCAATGGTATATTGATGTTCAACCTGCGCACAACTTCAACAAAATTTTCAAACTATTCGTCAGTTTTACCTAGACGATGTTATGGTTGCTCTGGTAGAATCTTTGTGTCGTCTTGATCGACCATCTCAAACTCTGGCTCCCCTATTTCAATCTCCGTAGCTGGGGTAGGTGACTTCTCCTTTGAAGTCATCTCTGCTTTTGCAGCTGGTTTAGGCTTCCCATCTCATGCCGAACATTCAGGATCTTCTGTTTCCTTGCCTGAGCGAGTTTGAATAGCTTTAGCTGACTCTGGATTCATCGGTTGTCCTGGCAACTTCCCTTGATTGCTTGTAAAATGCCCAGTTAACTGTGTAACTTGAGTCTCTAGCATCTTCATCATGTTCATCACTTGGTGGTTCGAACTTCCAACCTCTGTCACCTTGCTATGTATATTCTCCAAAATCTTGTCCATAGCCTTGAACTTGGTGATATCTTTGATTTGCTCCTCCATGAACTCCTTCAACTGAATGCGTAGAGGCACTATGTTATGGATGGATGAACTTGCATTGAATTGAGGTCTATTCTATCCATACCGGTAGTTGATGGTGAAAAGCACTCTCCCTTATTCATGTAGTCTAGCAACTTTGCTTCCTCTGGATAGTTCTTCCCGACATGTTGGTCTTGCTTGTGCTGCCTTCAAGTCTATAGCTTGAGCTTCCTTTATCTCTTTCTTCTCCAGTCTCCTTATCAGTGAGTCAATCTTTCCTTCGAGTAATTGATCACGCTCCACCTGCAACACGCTCAATCTTTCCAGTAGGTTGATCTAGGAATAGGCACCCAGATGATGCCCATGCATCGTTGTCTGCAACCTTCTTAAATAACTTGAAAGCTTGAGTTGGGGTGAGGTCTATAATATATCCTCCAGCGGATGCGTCGATAATTACCCTTGATGCTGGTGTCAGCCATTGATAGAACTTCTGGACTGGTCCTCCTTCATGTACTTATGGTGTAGATCTGCACGGACTTAGTCATTGAAGCTCTCATGAGCTTCAGCAATCGTCTTGGAAGCATATTGAGCAAAAGTAGCTATCCTGCTTCTGAGATTCTGAGTCATGGCTGGCGAATAATATTCAGTTAACAAAGCCTTCATCAACTCATCTCAATTCTAAATTGTTGCCACTGGTAGACAATAAAACCATTAAAGCGCTCTTCCAAGTAGAGAGTAAGGGAACAACCTTGTCCTTAGTTGATTATGAGTAACTCCATCCCATCGAAGGTGTTGCATAGCTGCATAAATGCTTGTAGATGAAGATTAGCATCTTCCTTACCAGTGAAAGGTGAACCATGCAAGATCCTCAGTCTTGAAGTATTGATCCTAAATGGTCAGCTGACGCCACCCAATTCATGGATAGGTAAGTCATTGATGCAAAGTTCCCTGATAGTAGGCTCTCGCTTCGGTTGTTGATCTCCCATTGCAGGTGCTTGCGGTACTTCTGGAGCAACTGCTACTCCTCCTGGACATGCTAGTGGTGTTGACTTTGGAGTAGATGATGATGATGATGATGTTTCCGACACTTCCAATTCTTCCGTAACAGTTGAAGTTTTTTTTGGATGATCCACAAAATTTTTTGGTTTGTTGGAGAGGTAGCCATCCATCTCCTCTTAGCGTTAGTGAAAGCAAACACATATATACAAGAACTGGATCTGAAATTTTCATAGACATTGCACAAAAACAAAAAGATTAAAAAGAAGAGACTGAAAAATCATGAACAAAAAGTTATATCTACAAATGCATAGTCAAACTAGAACTTGACTATTAGTTCCCCGGCAACGGCGCCACAAAACCTTGTTGACGGCTGTTAGCATGCCAAGTTGTAAACTGCAAGCATATGTATAAGTTGTAGCTCTTCTCTCAGATTATTCCCCCAATGTTTATCAATCCGTGGAACTTATAGCACAAGATCTATTTCAACTCGCATTGTTTATGAGAGATTCAGATCCAATCTACTAAGTATGTACAGACAGCTAATAGTAGAGCAAAGCTAACCAATCTAGAGCAACCTAGACTATGCATATGTTGTAATTCTGAGCATGGATAGCAAAGCAACACAGATATGATCTTAGTAAAAAGCATCTTTAAATCTACACCTCCGGTCTAGATCCCAAAATCGCCCACCTTACACAAGAAAGATCCTATCACGATCACCTCTATCAGCACAAGCAAGTTAAGGGCATGATCATAAGAACATGTCATACTCATCGGTAGATCAGTCATGCAAATATAGTCACCATGACCACAAGAACACCCTAGGCAATCTATCATCGATTCATACATTGAAAAGCAAGCAAACTTGATGATAGAGTCGGAGTGCCCGATCTTTCGGTGAGTGGAGATAAATTCGACTTGGTGGAAGTAGACCCTCACGATCCGACTACGACGAGTGAACCCGAAGCGCCAATGCAATCGCTGAACCAACTCCCGATGGTTACCAACCTCGCCGATGCGAGATCAGCCTGATCACGAAGATCGATTCCTGTCCGCAATCGAAGAACGAACAAGAAAAAGAGGCGAGCAATCTAAATATCACTCGAAGGTGGAGTTCTGAATCACACAAGGACAGCGCGCATTTGCGCGTGTTCAAGAGTAGCTAAAGCTAAATGTAAAACAAAACTCAAGTCGTAAACAAAAAGGACTCCGACTAAATAAAGGGGACGCAGCCCCTGGAGTCCGGAGGGGTCACGCGCGCCCAACCCTAGGCACCCCACCTGGGCTGCCCTGTTGGGCCATCTTCTTATTCCGACGGGCCTTCGTTCCTTAACAACATGATGAAGTTTAATTCTCTCGCACGGGCCCGAGTGATTGGCCCAACTGGATGATCAACTGTAGGCGCCTGAGGTGGAGGAGCAACTGGAGGCGCCTGAGGTGCTGCTGGTGTAGATGTACTCATGGTGTCCTCATCACTTGATAAAGCATAAAACCATCAAAGGAGATACTTAGATCGCTAAGAACATTAACACATCTATCACTTCACCATGAATGATTGTACATCACAAGATCACCACCGGGATCCTACCTTGATCTTGATGACTTCTAGCTCCAGAACTTCAGCGTGATCTTCCTCGCAGGGTGATCACGCCAGTAGAGGTTCGCCTACACTAGCCTCCGATAACTGCACGGACCTCAGCTCTCCGGAGAGGTGTCCCTCAAGCTCCTTTTACTTCTCTACTGCTCACATCGAGTACGTCATCTTGGATATAGAGCTTAGTGGCTTTTATAGGGCATTTATAGTATAGAGAGTGCTTGGCAAAAATTTGAAGGCTAGGGGGCGAAGGAAACTCCCAAGCCGATCGTCCTGGGCCTTCCTTTTGGCCCCTCGCATCCTACTTCATCTCCAAGTCTCCTCCGGTGCTTTGACATCTTATTTTCACTTGCATGTGGGCATGTTACGTTGGTTGCTTCGGGATGAGATTGATCTTCAATGACTTTCCAAATCTCCGCTTGATCTTCTCTGATTCCTCATTGATCCTAAAGTGATCCTAGCCATATCTTCACAAACTTATCCCTTAAGTCATCTCGGAGGGTTGCTTGCCAAAGATGGGCATTGGAAGCCTCCAGAAGACCCTAGGCCGATACGCTTGGGCTCCTCTGGGTCGATTGGCCTAGGCCCTTCCTTCAATGACTTTCCAAATCTCCGCTTAATCTTCTCTGATTCCTCATTGATCCTAAAGTGATCCTGGCCATATCTTCACAAACTTATCCCTTAAGTCATCTCGGAGGGTTGCTTGCCAAAGATGGGCATTGGAAGCCTCCAGAAGACCCTAGGCCGATACGCCTGGGCTCCTCTGAGCCGATTGGCCTAGGCCCTTCCTAGGCCTGTTGGCCTCCTTCTTTGTCTGGTTCGATGCTCGTTTAGTGCTTTATCCAAAAGTATACTCTTAGGTCCAATTACCTGCAAGGATAGAACATCCTCCAAAATATGTTGCACATCTGAAAATGAACAGTTTATTAGGTGTCCTCAATGGTTTAGGTATTAAATTCATGTCATTTTTAAAGATAAATGAGGAAAAAGGTGTCTCAATATTGAGCGTCAACAAGGTTCAGGCCGATCGGCAGGGCCCTTCCTTTTATCCCCTCGCTCCCAACTTCATTGCTAAGTCTCCTCTGATGTTCTACATGCTTATTTTTACTTGCATGTGGGTCTGGCACGTCGATAGCTTCGAGATAAGATTGATCTTTGATAACTTTGCAAACCTCCGCTTGATCCTCTTTTATCCCGAACTCATCTTGCCATATCTTCATAAACTTAGCCCTTAAGTAATCTTCAAGGAGTGCTTGCCAAAAAAGAGAATGATCGGGGCCCTGAGGACCTTGGGCCGTACAGGCTGAACCTCTATAGGCCGATTGGCCTAGGCCCCTTTTGGGCCCGTTGGCCTTCGTTTTTCTCTAGGTTGTTGCTTATCCAGGGTATTGTCCAATTATGCTCCAATATAGTCCAATTCGCTGCAAAAATAGAATGTTCTCCAAAATACAATGCATATGCACAAACGGGATTATTTCAAGTACCAAGTGGCGGGTTACTATAAGAATATGTATGAAAACACCACTTAAATGACACTAAAAGTGTGTTAATAACAAGCGTGAACATCCTCCACCAAATCGAGTTACCCCCCACTCATCGAAATATCGGGACCCGAAACCCTAGCAGGTTCCTATCATGTGGTATTAGAGCGAGGTTCTTTGGTGAGTGATTTACCGGTTTTACTTTACCTACCGTCCAAAAATTCCCAAAAATAGGTTAGATCTGAAATTCCCAACAACAAGTTTGAGCCATTGCTATTCTTCGTAATATTTGCTTCAGTTGTTGGTTGCATCAACATGTAGAACTGCTGGTCTTAGTATCTAATCCTTTAGAGTTTTTACTTCTATCATGTTTTGGTCACCATGAGATCCACCACCACCAAATACATCTCTGTTGCGTTTTTGCCACCACGGACCCATTTGATGTCCAATTCGGGAAAGTTTATCTCGTGGTCTTTCTAATGGATTTATCTTTGCCCCCAATTTCTTTTTGAGCATTACACAACTTAGGTAGATTTTTGCGATCTACTATCTGAAACTAGAGTTGTTAAATTGAATTCAAAGGGGTTGTGTGCTATAAGTCTTTGTGTTGATTTATCTTGATTCCGAGCAACAGAGTTTGATCTTCTAGAAAAAGGTGGAAGAAAGAAAGAAAGATAAAAAATAGAAGGAAAAAAGAAAGAAAAGAAGACGAGAATGAGAAGAAATAAGGGGCTGAATCTGTTGTTTTCTTGGTGTTGTAGTAGTTGTTATTTTTCAGTGACTACCTTTGTGCCTAGGCTCACGTCTCTATCATAGTTTAGCCTAGGACCAGCATAGTGTGACATCCCGGGCCAACTAAGAATGAATTGAGCCCACTAAAGGCCCATGTGAGTGGCATGGCATATGTGTGGATAATAATCCCACCTTTCTAGTTGAGGGTGGGTTTCGCCAACATATAAACCCAAGTGCCAAATGCATTCCAACCCCCGGGTTAACCCTTTTATGCGAAGCAAGGATGAAAGCGTATGTGGGGTTGATGCGAGTGCGTGTTTTACTTTGCGTGTGAGTAGAATTGAGCCATATTTGGGACTGGGGCGTTACAATTGGTATTAGTGCTGACCCTCGCAGTTACACAGGCGTGTGCGTGCTAGGGGCATGGACATATGGTGCATGGCGCGTGTGGGCCCTGTGTGGTCACACGGCATGGCATATGTGCCGGCACTAGATGCATGGATGCGTGCTAAGAGGGAAATTTCCTAGTCAATTGCCTCAGTGTGTGCGGGTATGTTGCCGATGAGGATGTCGGGTCCTTTAGGGTGAGTGTATGTGACATCCTGGGCCAACTAAGGATGAGTTGAGCCCACTAAAGGACCATGTGAGTGGCATGGCATGTGTGTGGATAATAGTCCCACCTTGCTAGTTGAGAGTGGGTTTCAGCAACATATAAACCCAAGTGCGAAATGCATTCCAACCCCCTGGTTAACCCTTGTACGCGAAGCGAGGATGAAAGCGTAAGTAGGATTGATGCGAGTGCGTGTTTTACTCTGCGTGCAAGTAGGACTGAGCCATATTTTGGACTGGGGCATTACAAATAGTACTGTTGTTGAATGACTATTCAGTTTTCTTTGATTAATGTGGTTCTAGCTATTCCTTGATTTTACTTGTAGCCACCTATAGTTCCATAGATTATCTACCACATCACAGGTTTGTGCTTGTGTCACCATTTCTGCCGTTCTTGCTGGTTGCGAACACCTTTTGCAAGTGTGGTAAGAACATGTAAGAACATGAATGCACAGGTTTGAGTGAAAAACCAATCTTCCACCACCTATTTTCTTTAGTTGGTAAGCAACTTCTTGTGAATTTTTCTGCTATCCAGTAACAATGGCAGGCTCGATGAGACACGTGGGAGCAGGGAGCCTACACCATGGGTGTTCACGACCTCGACAACATATGGGAGCACACCCATTGGAGGTACATGATGATGTTCTAACTGAGGTCAGTAATACTCTACGTTCTTTTGAGGGAATTTTGACCCTCGTGCATACATTAATTGGGAGCTTAAGGTAGATGCCAAATTTGATAAATATGGCTTGTCTAAACATTAAATGATTTTTATCTGCTGCAAGTTCTTTAATGAAATATGCTTTGACTAAATGGAAACATATTTGTAGGCACAACAAATTTCCACCAACTTGGAAAGATTTTAAAATGCTTTTTCGAGATTCATATATCCCCTCATATTATGTTGATCTTTTGCTTAGGAAATTGGAGAAACTAAAATAGGGTAGTAAGATTGTGAAACAATACTACCATGATTTTAAAATTTGTATCATGTGTTGGTGTTTAGACCCGGCAACCTACCGAGGGGGTACCCAAGGTAGTGTTTTATGCGTGGGCTTGCCAAGATCAGGAACTCGAAGGTGAACACAAACACACAATTTAGACAGGTTCGGGCTGCTTAGATCGCATAATACCCGACGTCCTATGTGTTGGTTGTATTGTATTGATTCAACTTATTTCGAGGGGGTCCCTGCCTCGCCTTATATTGCCGGGGGTAGGGTTACAGGTCGGTTATTTACAAGAAGACTAGTCAGATTCGACTAAAGAGTCCTACTCTATTGGCTAAGAGTAGTTTTCTAATCCTCGACTAGTTCTTATCCTTCACGTAGACCACGTTGTCCTGCACTGTAGCCTCCATGTCTGACACGTCTCGGTGTATAGTCTCGTATGTAGGACTATCCAAACCTTCTGATGGGCCCATAGATGTATGGACGACAAGCCCCCGAGTACTTTTTAGTCAAATGTAGCAGTCCCTAATACTTTTGTAGACGCCTCCGACTAGTTTGTGGTGCTCCTCGAGTACTCGATTGGATTAAGTCTTCGAATGTACTTTGAGTGCTGCCATGCGGCTAGAATGTGATCAAGCCTCATTTAACTTGGTCTTGAATCTTTAATCTTGAATTTTATATGGAAGTGCGATAAAAATCGCACTCCATATGCAGTAGCCCCCGAGGCTTAAGATGAATCGAAGAATCAGGTTGAGGGTCAATCTTGTAATTTCACATCTCTTTTCCTTAAAACCGAAAGGAAAAAACATTTTAGCCGATGGCCACATGGCACACAGCCCTCAAGCCGTTACACGACTAGTTTGGGTATAAGGGTCAACCACTGGTCAACGTGACCGTTCACCAACAGTAACCTTAACTCTTTCCAAAAAAATGGAAAACTGTCAAGCGATAACTTTGGATGTTTAAAAATGGAATATTTCCATTAATCTCACCTCTGTTTTAATTGTGCTAATGTTATAAATAACGGAGGAAATCATCCCTTTCGTTTCACACGAGCCATTCTGCCTTTTCATATTCCTCATTGTAGCCCTATCACCACCACTTGCGCGATTCTTGAGCTTGAGTGACACTGTCCCCCACCGCTTAGCCCCCGAGCGCATGCGCAAGAAGACCCTCGTGGCAACACGAATGGGGAAGAAAGTTGTCGGATTTATAAGCGGGGCAGTCCACTAGGGGGTTACCCAAGTGGTTGATTTGTAGGTGAGGGCAATTGCGAAACCAAGAACTCGAAGGTGATCATGAGAACACGAAGAACATGAGGGTTTTAGACAGGTTCGGGCCTCCGGAGAGTAATACCCTACGTCTTGTATGCATGGATTGTATTGCTGGTATGAGATTGGATCGGGTACCCTCGGGGGTGCCCTTGGTTGCCTTATAAAGGCTAACGACCATGAGTTACAAGTCAGTTTAAATCTAATCCACTCGGTAGTTACATGGAAAGTAATCTGAGTCCGACCAAAATACGCGTTCCGCAATATCCGAGCAGATTTAGGTTGTCTTGTTGCCTTGACGTGTACTCCAAGTAACTTCATCTCCTCAGCCTGCACGCCTTGGTCGGGCAGGCCCAATTGTCAGGTCCAGCCAGAATCCTAATCAATGGGGACCCATAGGGTACCTATATCCCACAAGCCCCCTAGTGATGTGTAGGCGAACAGGAACTTGAGGTCATCACAGTGAGTCTTGAAATGAAGTCGGCTAAAACTACGATGGCGTCATGGTGATCGAGAGGCTGCGCAGTGCCCACAAAAGAAGAAAATTTGAGCGAACGCAGAGCCAACGCGTAGAGCAATGTCGAGCGCCAAGTTGATGGATGTTGGCATCCAATAGGTTGAAGCGAAGGTTACAGAGGACGTCGCAAGACGCACTCTGTAGGAGTAGCCCCTGAGCATTGAAGCGAATAGAACAATCGGTCCAATGGTCAAAGAAGAAAAAGTTGTCTCCTGAAGCAAATCCTAGTGCCCGAGCACAAAGATAGGTGTAGCCACAGAGGCTCGCCGGCCAAAAGTACATGCCCAAATCTCAGGAGATAAAGGCTGTTGCAATGATAAATAAGCGACAAAAATGCCTGTTCACGGGAGTATTGCACCATCTGAGCAACTTGAAGATTCCCAGCAGTACTTGTGAGTCAGGCCAAGCATCACGTCAATACTGCAGAGCCGTATCAGTATGGGAGAATCTTTTCATGAACCCTCATGAGCCTAGTGTAGCACTTTGGATCTATGTTAGCAACCAGGTTATAAATAGACCATCGTTCAGCATGAAGAGCCATGGCCTGAATAATAGCACTTGTAGGCTTGAAGCTTGTAGTTTTGAATATGAACAGCACCAACGTATAAGCATGATGCCAGAAGAATTCTCATGAGGGAAACCCAGATGCTCCTTCCCTTCACAGTCTCTTCAATGAAGTCGGGAGGTAACGATGCTAGAAGAATCCTAGTGAGGAGGCTGCATCGTGAACCCCATCACTTTGTCCAGGACACCGCTAGGGGAAGTGTTTCGCGCAGATTTCTTGTATTGTACCTTTTTATCTTTCTGTGTGGTAGCTCCTTATCCTGGGATGCCAGCTATCTCATAGTTGTTCATAGGCATTTGTAATATGTATGGCCAGTAATCTTTCTATGGAATATGATTGTAGCCAAAAAAATATGCCCCTACATCCAAATGTGGGGATTTATAGTGCCATAGGGGCACACCAGCCAAAATTAGGCACTCAGCCCCCAAGGGCAAGGACTGGCAGAGCCATGGAGACATGCCAACTAGAATTAGGCACCCAGCCTTCAAGGACAAGGACTGGCGGAGCTGCGGAGGTATGCCGATGAGAATTACGCACCCAGCCCTCGAGGATGAGGACTGGTGGAGCCCCGGAGGCACACCGAGCAGAATTAGTTGCCCAACCCCCAAGGACGAGGACTAGCGGAGCTACCGAGGCACGCGGACATGAATTAGGTGCCCAGCCCTAGAGAACAAGGACTGGCGGAGCTGCAGAGGCACGCCGACCAGAATCAGGCACCCAGCCCCTGAGGATGAGGACTGGGGGAGCCGCAGAGGCACGCCGACCAGAATTAGGTGCCCATCCCCCAAGGACGAGGACTGGCAGAGCTGTGGAGGCACGTTGTTAAAATTGCCACGGAAAACTTGCAGATTCTGCCCCACGCACGCCGCGCTAACGGAAAAGCCCATAAATTTTGCTTGGCACGTTGTGCCACAATAACGGGAAGCCCACAATTTCCATCCGTAAGTTCCACCATCATCCCCCTCAAAAGTGCGTGGGGTCACAGAGCCATTTCACTTCTATCTTGAACACTCACAGCGCCGCCGCCACAGTCCACTAAGCACTTCGCCGCCACGCTCGCGAACCCTAGGCCGCGCTGCCACAATCCCCATTCCGCTTGCGCACATTCCGTCACTGCGCGATCGAACCGTCGTGCCACCATGCATAGGGTACGTGCTAGTGGTGATGGTCGAGTGGTCGAACCAGCTGACCTCGGGGGAATAGGTCCACGTGAATGAGCTGCTGGTGAAGATTGCAGACCTGAAATCACAGGGGCTGACAGCCGGGGCTATCAGCATGAACTTCAGCAAGAGGCTGATCCAGCCGATCATGCACCAAGTGCACCCAACATGAGTACTCAGGGCTAGAAAATCTAACTCGAGAGCTCCAACGCAAGGTGCCCAAGGAAGGAATTATCAACTGGGTTTCTGAGTTCTTCGGGGGGGTGTTCAGGAACAAGAACTGCCCCAAAAGCATACTCGTTGAAGTGGCTATCATCCAACCCGGTAAGATTGTCAATGTCATGAATTTGGTGTACTTCCTATTTTTTTGTGATGTTTTCTAAATGAATTATTCAATTTGACCAGGGTGATGTATTTATATACTTTTCGTTGGTGCCAATGCCTAGAGGGGTCGATCAGCGACGACCCAAGATGCGCCCGACCGGTGAGCCCAACGTGCCGCTCGCCAACCTTCAGTGGAAGACTGTCTCCTCCATAGGGTCAGATGAGGGCACGACAGAAGATGTCAGCCAGGTCTAAGACTCTGAGCCGGTTGGGTGTCAGACACAACAAGATGTGCACAACATGCCTACCTTCAAGTTGCCGCAGTCGAGCGGGAATTGGAGGAAGATGGCCAGCAAGAAGAAGGAGAAGGATGCACCAAGCACAACTTCCACGGCCAAGCCGGCTAGCGATGCAGATGAGGAGTTTGACACAACGAGCCCGGTCGCCAACAAGAAGAAGTCGGAGCTTCAAGAGACCACTACGGCCGACGCGGCGCGTGTCAAAGAGGTGCTGAAGGTGAAGATGCGCAGGAATCTAGCATAGACACGTCGGCTTCGCCGCCGTCATTGCGCCCCAAGTACCGGGTGATGAAGAAGAGCACCCTGTAAGTGCTTTCTACTTGTGCTGCCTGTGTTGTAGTTTACTGACGATGACTAATTTTTCTAACTTGTTTGTTGATGCAAATCCGCCGTGCTGGCTGGTGACCCTGGTGCGTAGCTCACCAGTTGCTTGGCCCAGAACGAGACAACGAGCGGGCGCACCGTGGAGCAGCCGCCATCCCCGCAGGGCGTAATTGATAAAGATGGTCGGGAGAGGTTGCGCCGACTCCAACGCCCCAATAGGACGAAGCTGGCTCCAAAGCTGTAGATGTTGCCATCGTCGATCCTGAGGTTAGGCAGGTTGTTGACATCGGGACCAGAGCCAGTCCTCAAGAAGAGGAGCTTCCCAAGGATTACCTGCCACCAAAAGGATGTAGTGGCGGAGCCAACGTCAATGTGCAAGACACGGATGCCTTGAACCTCTCTGGGTCAAGCTTTGTTGAAGGCGCGACGGCCAGGAGGCTCTTGCCGAGCTACGACAGTCTTCCTTGAGGGTCACCAACTTTTTGAGTATAAGTATGCCGACTGCCCCGGAGCACCTATTGCTAAAATCCCATGTTGTTGCCAAACTCCGACTATTAAGATGTATGTAGGGTCTGGCCGAGCAAGCATAGAAGAGGGCGGATACAGCCCACCGAGCTGAGCACTATCGCCTGCAGGCAGACCAGCTCAAGGCTGACCTCAAGAAGGCCAAGGACGACGCCGTGAAGCAGGCCAACCAATTCTTGCAGGAGAAAATTGACCATGCTTTCGAGAAGGAAAATTTCACTTGAGAGGTATGTTACGCTGACTCGCTGAATCATGTTTGTCCTTGATATCTTGATGTTGATGTACACTTGGTCGGATGAGCAGATGCTGTGACGAGGGAGCAGAGGCTCCAACGATACCTCACAGAGTGTGAGGACTCCAATACACACCATCAGCAGGAGCATGACACGCGGTCAAATGTGAGTATGCAGTATCGTATAAGCTGGCCTATGAAGCCAACGCGTGCAAGAATGCCAAGCGTTGCTTAGAGGCTGCTGTGAGTAATCTGCAGAATAACCAACATGTGATTGCAGGGCTGGAATTGGAGCTGGAGGACCTGCGGAAGGCTGCCGACTATGTGATGGACATGGTCCAACCGGACGCCAACCCATCCACACCAACACCACTGCTAGATCGTCTCAAGGCTGCACCAGGTCAGATCAAGGCCTTGCTGAAGGAAACTGCGGTAGAATGCATCAAGAATGCCTTCGCTCTGCAGTGTATTAATCTATCTTAAAGGATGGGTGATGTAAATAACTTAATCATGTCCTGCAGCCGCTAAGCACCTATCCTTGCCTGACTAGCATTCTGCTGAGACCAGATCTCGAGCTTGTAGGAGGGGTAAACGCAAGGTTGTATAGGTTTCGCGAGCTAGGACGCCAAGCACACGAGTTAGTCATATTGCATCGAGAGGGGGAGGAGAAGGATGCGAGATCTGGAGGTCGGCGCTTTGGGGTGCCCCCCAAACTTGAGGGCAAGCAGGCTATTAAACAGGTCGAAAAGCCCCCGACTGTCATGAACAGCTCGGGAAAAAGGAGCGATAAGGCAGTAGGTACGCAAAAGAACCTCAGAGGTTTTATTTATTCTATATAAGGGAAAAAAGAGTACATAGATTTTAGATCTAAGGGTAGAAGCATCGTAGATGCTCGATGTTCCATGGATTGGGGACGCCGGAGCCGTCCGCCCATTGGAGTTGATAGGTGCCTAGCTGTACGACTTCTTTGATGATGAAGGGGCCCTCCTAGGGGGCGGCGTGCTTGTGCATGTCCTTGGTGTACTAGACCCAGCGAAGCATAAGGTCACCAATGTTGAAGGAGCATTCCCTGGCATTGCGATCATGGTAGTGCCGTATCTGCTGCTCGTGGCATGCATGTTGGATGAGAGCTGCCGCATGATGGTCTTCGAGGTTGTTGATGTCAACCTGCCAACTTTTTTCTGCCTCGCCTTCCTCGTAGTACTAGATGCGTGGGGCGCCAACGGCCATGTCAGATGGCAGAACGGTCTTTGAGCCGTATACCATGAAGAATGGGGTGTAGCTAGTAGCCCGCCTCTTCTGTGTCCGTAGGCCCCAGATGACATGGGGTAGCTCGCGTAGCCACTTGGTCACGTACTTGGATGCGTCGTCATAGACGCGAGACTTGAGGGACTGGAGGACCATCCCGTTCGCATGTTCGACCTGACCGTTGCAGCGCGGATGCGTTACTGAGGAGTAGTACATGTCAATAAGGTTGTCCTAGCAGAAATCCCAAAACTTGGAGCCTATGAATTGCGCGCCAAGATCAAACATGATCCTATTTGGCACTCCAAAGCGATGCATAATTTTCTCCATGAACTAAGCGGATTTAGACAACTTGATGCTGGTGACAGCCTTGACCTCAATCCACTTGGTGAATTTGTCGACTGCCATGAAGAGGTGTGTGTAGCCACTTGGAGCAGTTTTGAAGGGTCGGACCATGTCTAGGCCCCAGCATGCAAAAAGCTAGGATGGTGGGATGGTGCGCAGGGTCTAAGTCGGAAGGTGTTGTTGCTTGGAGACGAATTGACACCTTTTGCACCTTTGGCTAGTAGAAACTAGAGCGGAAGGCTTTGCTGACCAAATTACCCTAGGCGGCGTGGTTGCCACATGTTCGTGAGTGGATTTCATCCAGGAGTTCAATTTCCTTGCTACGTAGAATGCACTTCATCAGGATCCCTATAGATGTAGCTTTCCTGTAGAGCTCCTTGCTGATGACGATGTAGTTTGCACCGCACCGAGCTAATTTTTCATGCTCTATCTTGTCCTTTGGTGCCATCTGGTCGGTGATCAAGGCTATGAATGGGGGGCGCTAGTCTTCTTCTGCCTCAATCATCATGACATCAATGGGTTTTGGGTCAGCCGGAGCCTGAGCGCCAGCGTCGTGGACTTTGTTCGGGTCCAGGATTTTGATGGAAGGTTTCCGGAGATCTTGTATGAATATGCCGGCCGGAACCTGCGCACGCTTGGAGCCGAGCTTGGACAAGACATCGGTGGCAATGTTATGGTCACTGGGAACATGGTGGAACTCAAGGCCATCGAAGTGGGCCTCAAGTTTGCGGATTTCTACGCAATAAGCATCCATGGGTTCCTTGGTGCAGTCCCAATTTTTATTGACTTGCTCGATGACAACCTTGGAGTCACCATAAGCAAGGATGCATTTGATTCCTAGAGAAACAGCAATGCGTAGGCCATAGATGAGAGTTTCGTACGTAGCGCCGTCATTGGTGGCCTTGTAGTGCTGGAGCACATACTTGAGCTGCTCACCTTTGGGGGATATGAATAGGACCCCCACGCAGGCTCCATCGAGGTTGAGGGTGCCATCAAAGTACATCGTCTATTGTTCTAGCCTCTCTAGGGAAGGTGGTTTTTGGATCCCTGCCACTTGACCATGAAGTCTACTAGAATCTGCAAATTGATGGCATGCGCGGACAGAAATCAAGGTCAAACTCACTGAGCTCTAGGGACCACTTGACAACTCAGCCATTGTCATCCCTATTGTGGAGGATTTCACCGATGAGGTATGATGACACCACTCGGATCTTGTGCACCTGAAAGTACTGGCGCAACTTTCTTGATGAGATTAGAACAGCATAGAGCAGTTTCTGAACCTGCGAGTAGTGGATCTTTGAGTTGCTGAGGACCTCCCTGACATAGTACACTGGTCGCTGCACTATGTGTGTATGGCCGAGCTCTTGGTGCTCCACAACTAGCACAGTGCTATCAACATGCATTGTTGCGGAGATGTAGAGGTACAACATTTCTTGGTCAGCTAGGGTTGTCATGACGGGAGGAGTGGTGAGGAAAGCCTTGAACTCTTCAAGTGCCTTGTTGGCCTCATTGTCCAACTCGAATTTGTCTGCCTTTTTGAGAAGCTTGAAGAAGTACATACCTTTTTCTTCAAGTTTGCTGATGAAGCGGCTAAGGGCTGCCATCATGCTAGTAAGCTTCATGACAACCTTCTTGTTAGATGGTTTCACCATGTTTCAGATCACATCCACCTTGATGGGATTGGCCTCGATGCCTCGCTGGCTGACCATGAAGCCTAGGAGCTTTCCAGATGAAACACCGAAGACGCACTTGCTGGGGTTAAGTTTCCAGTTATAAGCATAGAGGCTGTTGAAAGTCTCCTCGAGGTCGGCTATGAAGGTTTCCTCATCCTTTGTCTTCACAACCACATCATCGAAGTAAGCCTCGACATTCTTGTGTTATGAATGCCGTCTTGTCTTGGTTGGCAGGATCAAGGGTGATCTGGTGATAGCCTGAGTAGCAGTCGAGGAAGCAGAGCAAGATGCTCCCCACCGTAGAGTCGACGACTTGGTTGATGCACGTAATAGGGAAGGGGTCCTTAGGGCAGTGCATGTTCAAGTCGGTGTAATCAATGCACATTCTCCATTCACCAATTTTCCTTCTTACAAGGATAGGATTTGCTAACTAGTCGGGATGCTTACATTACGGATGAATCCGGCAGCTGGAGCTTATTTAATTCTACCCTAATGGCCTCCTTGCGATTTTGGGTGTCGGCGATAGAGTTTTTGCTTGACTGGCCGTGTAGTCTTGCTCAAGTCCAAGGAGTGCTCAGCCAGCTCCGTGGAACACCAGGCATATCAAATGGCTTCCACGTGAATATGTCCAAGTTTTCCCGGAGAAAACTAGTAAGCGCGAGTTCCTATTTCTTCGAGAGGTCAGCCCCTATGAGGGTTTTCTTAGTCAAGTCTTCTAAGTCAAGGCAGATCTTCTTGACCCTAGGGTTGGGTTGCAATGTTGTGGGCATCGGCTCCATCTCAGGGATCACGAGCTGGTCCTTGCTCATCTTCTGGGCCATGGCTACCATAGAGGTGGCCTTAGTTGATAACTCCAGGGCTTCTGTGAGCTGAACTGCCTCGGTGTCGCATTTGTACGATGTCTCCACATTGCCGTAGATGGAGAGGACTCCGTTTGGGGCTGGCATCTTGAGGAAGAGGTAGGTGTGGTGCGGGATTGCCATAAACCTTGCCAGCATAGGCCTACCAAGGATGTCATGGTAGGAAGTCTTGAAGTTCGCCACCTCAAATGTGAGGTGCTCCGTGCTGTAGTTGGCCTGTGTGCCAAAGGTGACCAGCAAGACAACTTGGCCAATCGGGTAGGACCCTTTGGCAAGGACGATGCCGTAGAAGGGCTCTTCACAGGGCTAGAGTCGCTCGAAGTCGAAGTCCATGCACTTCAAGGTCTCGGTGAAGATGACATTGAGGCCGCTGCCACCATCAATCAGCATCTTGGGGAGTAGCGTCCGGTCTATAGTTGGGCATACCACCAGCATGTAGGACCTGGGATATCGGATGTGGACCTAGTGATCTTGCATGGAGAAGGTTATAGATTGCTCTGACCAGCGCAGATACTGGACTGGCTGTATGAAGACAAAGTGCACCTCTCGTGCACATAACTTCTGCTGGCGGTTGCTACAAAAAGCGTTGCAGTCACCAACGATGATGTTGACTTGGCGCTCCGATCATTTGAAATCCCCATTCTGGTTGGCATCAGGTGTTGGCATCTTGATATGGTTGGTCGCGGCACTCCTCTCAGTTCTGGTCGTCGCGATCATCGTGTAGGCAGTTGTCGCGGTCGTTGCAGTCATCACGGCGGTGGTCGCGGTTGGCCATCGTGGCGGTGATCAATGCGGTCATTATGGTGTTGGTAGTCGTGCCTGTTGTCATCCTGATGGTAGTCGGTATGGCGGGGCTGCTTGAACTCCACCGGGGCGCCAAGCTCTTTCTTCAGGACCGTGCAATCCCGAAGAGTCTGACGTGTGTCCTTGTGGAAGGGGCACGGAGTGCTAAGGGTTTCACTGAATTCTTCTCGGTTGAAGGTGGTTGGCCTAGTAGGGTTGGCCTTAGTAGCAAGGACCTCTTGGGCCCTTTTTGAAGTCAGGACTTTGGATGTGCCTAGGGTTCGTCATGGATCGGCTTGTCGTAGTCATCGTCCGGACGGTGCTTGACATTCTGGAACTGAACTTCCATCAAGTGCCTGACCATCTTGGGGGTAGCCTTGTACATCTTGTAGAACATAGTTCGGTTGATCAAGCCAGAGCGGAAGTACATGATGATGTTGTTGAAGGTATGCCCTAGAGGCAATCATAGAGATGATGATATTCCATTTGTATCCATGTTTTATATTGTGTTCCTTGAATATCCATTAAAGGCTACTTGAATTGATTTGCAATTATGTGAATTGTATGTGAAACTCTTTACTTGTATGGTTATTCTAAAGTTGTCCCTAGTTGGAGTTCATGTGAGGACACACATGAATATTAGACTAGTACATGTATTAGTGGATGACTATGTTCCACAAGTCATGGACATGGAGATGTCAAACTAATAATGTAGGCGTATGTGGAGACATATGCTATGACTGACCCAACACGAGAAGTAGTTCTCTCTTCACACAACATGTATGTTTTGTCCTTAGACCTGAGATTGTCGCATGTACTCAAGATATGGATCATCTTACTTAGGGGCTATCAAACGAAACAACATAACAGGGTAGTTAAAAAGGTACCTTTCGGCTTTGTCAAGAAGCATGCTGTGAGGTATGGTCAAATCAAGATGGGATTTGCCCCTCTCTAATTGAGAGTGATATCTCTGGGCCCCTCGAGTGATCGGATCCGAAAATGCATGGCCATGCTACGTACGGTTAAGAGATAACCTACAAAGGGATTCCGAATCACAGGATCGAGAAGAGCAGTCGGCTTGGAGCTAGACAAAATATCGTGAGGTAAAGGGAGTAGCAAGTACGTGATGTCATGACGGTTCGTCTGATATAATCTTCGTGTGCATATAGGAGTTGGCACGTCTTGCTAGAGGCCGCTACCGACTATTGGGCCGAGTAGGAGTACTCGGGCCATATCTATACGTATCCAAACCTATAGGGTCACACACTTAGGGGATTGGAAGCCCAATTCGGATGTGATCCAAATTGAATTAGGTTTAGGAGTACTAATGGGCCTCGAACCCAGAGGCCCGTCAGGAACCTCTATACATAGAGGGGTGGGGGCGCCCTAGAGTTTCATCCTTTTGGCCGAACCACAGCTGCCGCGCCTCCCACGCCCTCGCCTGTTGCAACTCGCGGACCTAGCAGTCTCGCTTTAGACGCTTCCTCCCTGCACGTGTGGATACCTTGGAGGTGTTGCACCTACAGCACTTGGACAAGCCGCCGACGAGGCACGACGAGCCGACGATGAGCCGCGGCACGAGGATGAGCTGCTGAGGAGCTGCTCGACGTCGACGTGATCGACTATGTGTTCGACTACGCTTATCGACTTCGCTGCCCCGACGTGATTATACAACTTCCACACTTGTGCGTCGAGTGGTAATCCCGTGATCCATATACGGCAGGTTTCCTGGTTTACGCGGTAGAAAATTTTCGTTTTGCGCTAGCGTAGCCTACCTCATATCCCAACAGTGGTATCAGAGCCGTAGTTGTTTTGTTATGCATTCAGGATGTGTGCATATGGAGATATGCGATTTTTCAGATTGATCTATGACCTGGTTTCGTGTTTTTGCTGCAATGGTCTACACGACATACTCCTACCGGTCGGATTTCCACCATCGGAGTTAAGTGATACACGTAATGCCAAGTTGCAGCGAGAGAATATCAATGTGATTTATCGAATCGAAACCCAGGTTCATACACCAGGCGCATGAGATGTGCAATAGTAGATTGGATCTACTATTGGGGCAAATTTTTGCCGTATGCATGTGCTTCGGTAAAACAGCTGTAACTTTGTCGGTTTCGGCGAAATTAGATTTCCCACATTCGGCTTGGAAGATGGAGTTTCAGGCTGTTTAAGTTTGGAACGTTAGAACGCCTAACTCTGTTTTGTAGGATGCTATGATTTTGTGATCGGTATGGCCCCTTGTGTATTTGATACATGTGTGTAACTCATTCGTGACCTGCGTGTCATGCATACGGCAACCCGGCTGGAGCCATATATGTTGTCACCTTAATGTATTTAATGGTCTGCGTACCAATCTGTGATGATCCAAGCAACTATGTAATCTACATTGCCAGCTATTAGGTGTAATAGCATGTTCTAGTTCTTGGAGGACTCATCACCAAAAGGATGGTGCACATGGAACATGGAGATGGAGATCACTATGGTGAATAGGTTCTATGGAGATGGAGATCACCATAAGAAAATGGGCCATACTGTGTCACAACTGTGTGAATGTTATTCTTTATGTTTTACTTCCTACATAATGCGATATTAGAAGTAGAATGATCCCTCACAAAGTTTAATTTTGTATGCCCTCCCAACTAAAACATGCACTGTCCTATGTCTTATACAATTGGTGGTGGGTCTATGAAATTAGGATGCCACTAGTTTTCCTTAACTAGACGGGTTTGTATCGGACACTTACACGCATAAAGGTTGGTTTGCTTAACAAGGTCATCTTAACGGTTAAGGACCTTGGGGCATAAAGGTTGGGCGCCGAGACATAGAGATGTCACCCAACAACAGGAGTCATATGTGATATGATTAGCAAAAGTTGCTTACCGATCTACCTCGTTTGCTAGCGGTGATGCTAAAGCTCACTAGTGGACTTGTTAGTTGTGGATCCTAAATCACTAAGTTTCAATAGAGGGATATTGATTTTAGTGGGAGTAGATTCTGTTAAAATAGTTTAATGTAATTTGCTCTATCATGGATACGGTTGTCTTAGTGTATTTTGCATTACTTTTGTTGTAGATTAAATGGCACCTAGCAACACCACCGCATCGTTTGCTTTGCGTTCGGTCCTTGAGAAGGACAAGTTGAATGGAACAAACTACTCGGATTGGATCCGTAACCTGAGAATTGTTCTCAGGGCTGAGAAAAAGGAAGATGTTCTAGACACCCCACTACCACCAGTACCTGCTGATTGAAAGGTTCAATGTGTCCAAGGCCTTTCTAGAGTGCAAGCTAGCAGAAGTCGCAGCAATAGAACCACACGTAATCAAGATGGTTGGTTACACTCAGTGATTGAAGAAGCTGGGCTTCCCAATGGGCAAAGAGTTGGCCACTGACTTCATTCTTTCGTCTCTTCCGCCTAGCTATGGAAACTTCATCTCGAACTACCATCTGCATGGGACGGAGAAGGATCTGAATAAACTGTGTGGTATGCTCAAGATAGTAGTAGTTGACGTTAAGAAAAGCGCTAGTAGCAGCCATGTGATGGTTGTACAGAACAAGCCTAGCTTTAAGAAGAAGGGCAATTCCTTGAAGAAGAAGGGCAAGGATGGAGTGTCCAAGCCAAACCCAGCGCCCCAAGGCTAAAGCTGGACCTGCTCCAGATAAATAATGCTTTTATTATCACAAACTTGGTCACTGGAAGAGAAATTGCAAGCAGTACCTAGCTTCGTTGAAGAATGGCGGAAGTAAGAGTACTTCCACCTCAGGTACGCTTGTGATTAATATTATAGACAACATATTTCTTGCTAATACAATTATTAATTCTTGGGTATTTCATACCGGATCGGTTTCTCATATTTGCAATTTGATGTAGGAAATGATAAGAAGTAGAAGTGTTGAAAGAGGAGAAATTGATTTCCGCGTGGGCAATAATACAAGAGTAGCAGCGTTGACCGTCGGGACGTTGCAACTCCACCTCCCATCAGGATTTATTATGGAATTGAATAATTATTATTTCGTTTCTAGTTTAAGTCGAAACATTTTGTCTCCTTCATGCTTGATGAAGGATGGTTATTCTTTTACGAGTGAAAATAATGGTTGTGTGATCTCTAAGAATAATATGTTTGTGGTTTTTGCACCCATTGTGAATGGATTGTTTGTTTTAAATCTTGATGGTTCACCTGTTTGTAATATAAGTGCTAAAAGGTCTCGGCCTAATGATTTGAGTACTACCTACATGTGACATTGTCGTTTGGGTCATATAAGTGAGAAACGCATGAAGAAGCTCCATACTGATAGACTTTTAACTTCGGTTGATTTTGAATCATACAAGACATGTGAGGCTTGCTTACTAGGAAAGATGACCAAGGCACCTTTCACAGGTTTTCCTGAGAGAGCATTAGACTTGTTGGAACTCATACATACCGATGTATGCGGACCAATGAGCACGACAGCCATGTAGGGATACGAGGTAGGCTACACTAGCGTAAATCAAAATTTCTACCGCGTATAACCAGGAAGAACTGCCGTATAAGGATCACGGGATTACCACTCGACGCACTACTGGTGCGGAAGATGTAGATATGCGTCGATGCAATGAAGACGATCATGTAGTCGTACGTAGTCGATCAATGTAGTCGTACGTAGTCGATCACGTCACGTCTAGCAGCTCCTCAGCAGATCGTCCACGTGCAGCAAGATCACCTCCGGTGCCGCGGCTCGTCGTCGGCTCGTCGTGGCTCGTCGGCGGCTCGTCGATGGCTCGTCCAAGTGCTGCAGGCGCAACACCTCCAAGGTATCCACACGTGCAGGGAGGAAGCGTCGCAAGCTGGACTGCTAGATCCGCGAGTTGCAACAGGCGAGGGCGTGGGAGGCGCGGCAGGTGTGTTTCGCCAAAAAGGTGTAAACCCTAGGGCGCCCCAACCCCTCTATTTATAGAGGTTCCTGATGGGCCTCTGGATCCGAGGCCCATTAGTACTCCTAAACCTAATCCAACTCGGATCAGATCCGAATTGGGCTTCCAGCCCCTTAAGTGTGTGACCCTATGGGTTCGGATACGTATAGACATGGCCCGAGTACTCCTACTCGGCCCAATAGTCGGTAGCGGCCTCTAGCAAGACGTGCCAACTCCTATACGCACACGAAGATCATATCAGATGAACCATCACAACATAATATACATGCTATTCCCTTTGCCTCACGATATTTGGTCTAGCTTCAAGCCGACCGCTCTTTCTCGATCCTGTGATTCGGAATCCCTTTGTAGGTTAACTCTTAACCGTAAGTAGCATGGCCATGCATTTTCGGATCCGATCACTCGAGGGGCCCAGAGATATCACTCTCAATCAGAGAGGGGCAAATCCCATCTTGACTGACCATATCTCATAGCATGCTTCTTGACAAACCTGAAAGCTACCTTTATAACTACCCTGTTACGGCGTAGCGTTTGATAGCCTCTAAGTAGGTCGATCCACATCTAGAATACATGCGACAGTCTCAGGTCTAATGACAAAGCGTATATGTTGTTTAAAGAGAGAACTACTTCTCGTGTTGGGTCAGTCCTAGCACATGTCTCCACATGTGTCCACATTATTAGTTCAACATCTCCATGTCCATGACTTGTGAAACATAGTCATCAACTAATACATGTGCTAGTCTAATATTCATGTGTGTCCTCACATGAACTCCGACTAGGGAGAACTTTAGAATAACCATACAAGTAAAGAGTTTCACATACAATTCACATAATTGCAAATCAATTCAAGTAGCCTTCAATGGATATTCAATGAACACAACATACAAATCATGGATACAAATGGAATATCATCATCTCTATGATTGCCTCTAGGGCATACCTCCAACAAGCAAGAGGAGGGTACCAATATTTTATAACTTTTACTGATGATTTTAGTAGATATGGTTATGTCTACTTAATGAGGCAGAAGTCTAAAACCTTTGAAAAGTTCAAGGAATTTTAGAATAAAGTTGAAAATCAGCGTGGCAAGAAAATAAAGGCCTTGCGATCTGATCGTGGAGGCGAGTATTTGAGCCACAAATTTAGCAATCATCTGAAGAGTTGCGGAATTGTTCCACAGCTTACGCCGCCTAGAACACCTTAGAGAAACGGTGTATCTGAGAGACAAACACTTTGCCTTCTGATCGGTTGTAGAAATAATATCCCAAAGTTTCCTTTGGATATCCCACGAAAATGCACTTATCCGACTTGGGTGTGATCTTGTCCGACTGAAGTCGCTTGACAATCACTTCACATCCCCAAATCTTTAGAAAAGACAAACTGGGAACCTTTCCAGTCCATATCTCATATGGTGTCTTAACTACGGATTTAGATGGTACCCTATTTAGTGTGAAAGCTGTTGTTTCTAGAGCGTATCCCCAAAATGACAACGGTAGGTCTGACTGGCTCATCATTGATCGAACCATGTCTAACAAAGTTCGATTACGTCGCTCGGACACACCATTCCTCTGAGGTGTTCCAGGCGGCGTAAATTGTAGAACAATTCCGCAACTCTTTATATGATTGCTAAACTCGTGGCTCAAATACTCACCTCCACGATCAGATCGTAAGGCCTTAATTTTCTTGCCACACTGATTTTCAACTTCATTCTGAAATTCCTTGAACTTTTCAAAGGTTTCAGACTTGTGCCTCATCAAGTAGACATAGCCATATCTACTAAAATCATCAGTTATGAAGTATTGGAATCCTCCTCTAGCCGTCGTGCTCATTGGTCCGCATACATCACTATGTACGAGTTCCAACAAGTCTACTGCTCTCTCAGGAAATCCTGTGAAAGGCGTCTTGGTCATCTTGCCTAGCAAGCAAGCCTCGCATGTCTCGTATGATTCAAAATCAAACGAAGTTAGAAGTCCATCAGAATGGAGCTTCTTCATGCGCTTTTCACTTATATGACCCAAACGACAATGCCACAAGTAGGTAGGACTCAAATCATTAGGCCGAGGCCTTTTAGCACTTACATTACAGACAGGTGAACCATCAAGATTTAAAACAAACAATCCATTCACAATGGGTGCAAAAGCCATAAACATATTATTCTTAGAGATCACACAACCATTGTTTTCACTCGCAAATGAATAACCATCCTTCATCAAGCATGAAGGAGACAAAATGTTTCGACTTAAACTAGGAACAAAATAACAATTATTCAACTCCATAATAAATCCTGACGGGAGGTGGAGTTGCATTGTCCCGACGGTCAAAGCAGCAACTCTTGCATTATTGCCCACGCAGAAATAAACTTCTATTCTTTCCACGCTTCTACTTCTTATCATTCCCTGCATCGAATTGCAAATATGAGCAACCGATCCGGTATCAAATACCCAAGAATTAATAATTGTATCAACGAGAAATATGTTGTCTATAACATTAACAACAAGCGTACCTGAGGTAGAAGTACTCTTACTTCCGCCGTTCTTCAACGAAGCTAGGTACTGCCTGCAGTTTCTCTTCCAGTGACCAAGTTCATGACAGTAAAAGCACTCTTTATCTGGAGCAGGTCCAGCTTTAGCCTTGGGCGCTGGGTTTGGCTTGGACACTCCAGCCTTGCCCTTCTTCTTCCAAGAATTGCCCTTCTTCTTAAAGGTAGGCTTGTTCTGTACAGCCATCACATGGCTGGTACTAGCGCTTTTCTTAATGTCTACCTCTGCTGTCTTGAGCATACCACACAGTTCATTCAGACTCTTCTCCGTCCCATGCATATGGTAGTTCGAGATGAAGTTCCCATAGCTAGGCGGAAGAGATGAAAGAATGAAGTCAGTGGCCAACTCTTTGCCCATTGGGAAGCCCAGCTTCTCCAATCGCTGAGTGTAACCAACCATCTTGATTACATGCGGTCCTACTGCTGCGCCTTCTGCTAACTTGCACTCCAGAAAGGCTTTGGACACATTGAACCTTTCGGTCCTAGCCTGTGTCTGGAACATGTCCTTGAGTGCCACGATCATATCGTGTGCCTTATGATTTGTTTCGAACTGCATCTGCAGCTCGGGTTCCATGCAAGCAAGCATAAGGCAGCTTACCTCAAGATTAGCATCAAATGCCTTCTTGTAAGCAGCCTTAACGGCAGCAGATGCATCATCAGCAGGTACTGGTGGTAGTGGGGTGTCTAGAACATCTTCCTTTTTCTCAGCCCTGAGAACAATTCTCAGGTTACGGATCCAATCCGAGTAGTTTGTTCCATTCAACTTGTCCTTCTCAAGGACCGAACGCAAAGCAAACGATGCGGTGGTGTTGCTAGGTGCCATTTAATCTACAACAAAAGTAATGCAAAATACACTAAGACAACCGTATCCATGATAGAGCAAATTACATTAAACTATTTTAACAGAATCTACTCCCACTAAAATCAATATCCCTCTATTGAAACTTAGTGATTTAGGATCCACAACTAACAAGTCCACTAGTGAGCTTTAGCATCACCGCTAGCAAACGAGGTAGATCGGTAAGCAACTTTTGCTAATCATATCACATATGACTCCTGTTGTTGGGTGACATCTCTATGTCTCGGCGCCCAACCTTTATGCCCCAAGGTCCTTAACCGTTAAGATAACCTTGTTAAGAAAACCAACCCTTATGCGTGTAAGTGTCCGACACAAACCCGTCTAGTCAAGGAAAACTAGTGGCACCCTAATTTCATAGACCCACCACTAATTGTACAAGACATGGGACGGTGCAAGTTTTAGTTGGGAGGGCATACTAACTTAAAATTTGCGAGGGATCGTTCTACTTCTAACATCACAGCATGCAGAAAGTAAAACATAAACAGAATAGCATTCACACAGCTTGTGACACAGTATGACCCGTTTTCATATGGTGATCTCCATCTCCATAGAACCTGTTCACCATGGTGATCTCCATCTCCATGTTTCATGTGCGCCATCCTCCTGGTGATGAGTCCTCCAAGAACTAGAGCATGCTATTACGCCTAATAGCTAGTAAAGAATCTAGTAATGAAGATTACATAGTTGCTTGGATCATCACAGATTGGTACGCAGACCATTAAATACAATAAAGTGACAACACATATGGCTCCTGCCGTGTTGCCGTACGTGTGACACGCAGGTCACGAATGAGTTACACAACATGCATCACATACACAAGGGGGCCATACTGATCAAAAGATACATACAGACATCCTGCAAAACAGAGTTAGGCGTCCTAACGTTCCAAACTTCGGAGGCCCAAAACTCCATCTTCCAAGCCGAATTTGGAAAATCTAATCTCGCCGAAAACGGCGAAGCGGTTGAAATTCATGTGTAACTTTTTCTGTAGATCAATTTTCGTATAAAAATTACCCCGATCCGAGATCGTACCGAAAAGTTACGGATGATTTACCGAAGCATACGCATACGGCAAAATCCCGACCCCGGCAGTAGATCCCATCTACGATTGCACATCTAATGCGCCTGGCGTATGACCCTGGATCTCGATTCGACCAATCATATTGATCTTCACTCACTGCAACTGGATTTACGTGTATCACTTAACTCCGATGGCGGAAACCGACCGGTAGGAGTATGTCGTTACACTACCATTGCAGCAAGGGCACGAGACCAGGACATAGATCAAACAGAAAACTCGCATATCTCCATATGCACACATCCCGAATCCAAAACTAAGCAGCTACGGCTCTGATACCACTGTAGGGATACGAGGTAGGCTACACTAGCGTAAATCAAAATTTCTACCGCGTATAACCAGGAAGAACTGCCGTATAAGGATCACGGGATTACCACTCGACGCACTACTGGTGCGGAAGATGTAGATATGCGTCAATGCAGTGAAGACGATCACGTAGTCGTACGTAGTCGATCATTGTAGTCGTACGTAGTCGATCACGTCACGTCTAGCAGCTTCTCAGCAGATCGTCCACGTGCAGCAAGATCGCCTCCGGTGACGCGGCTCGTCGTCGGCTCGTCGTGGCTCGTCGGCGGCTCGTCGATGGCTCGTCCAAGTGCTGCAGGCGCAACACCTCGAAGGTATCCACACGTGCAGGGAGGAAGTGTCGCAAGCCGGACTGCTAGATCCGCGAGTTGCAACAGGCGAGGGCGTGGGAGGCGCGGCAGGTGTGTTTCGCCAAAAAGGTGTAAACCCTAGGGCGCCCCCACCCCTCTATTTATCGAGGTTCCTGATGGGCCTCTGGATCCGAGGCCCATTAGTACTCCTAAACCTAATCCAACTCGGATCAGATCCGAATTGGGCTTCCAGCCCCTTAAGTGTGTGACCCTATGGGTTCGGATACGTATAGACATGGCCCGAGTACTCCTACTCGGCCCAATAGTCGGTAGCGGCCTCTAGCAAGACGTGCCAACTCCTATACGCACACGAAGATCATATCAGACGAACCATCACAACAAAATATACATGCTATTCCCTTTGCCTCACGATATTTGGTCTAGCTTCAAGCCGACCGCTCTTTCTCGATCCTGTGATTCGGAATCCCTTTGTAGGTTAACTCTTAACCGTAAGTAGCATGGCCATGCATTTTCGGATCCGATCACTCGAGGGGCCCAGAGATATCACTCTCAATCAGAGAGGGGCAAATCCCATCTTGACTGACCATGTCTCATAGCATGCTTCTTGACAAACCCGAAAGCTACCTTTATAACTACCCTGTTACGGCGTAGCGTTTGATAGCCTCTAAGTAGGTCGATCCACATCTAGAATACATGCGACAGTCTCAGGTCTAAGGACAAAGCGTATATGTTGTTTAAAGAGAGAACTACTTCTCGTGTTGGGTCAGTCCTAGCACATGTCTCCACATGTGTCCACATTATTAGTTCAACATCTCCATGTCCATGACTTGTGAAACATAGTCATCAACTAATATATGTGCTAGTCTAATATTCATGTGTGTCCTCACATGAACTCCGACTAGGGAGAACTTTAGAATAACCATACAAGTAAAGAGTTTCACATACAATTCACATAATTGCAAATCAATTCAAGTAGCCTTCAATGGATATTCAATGAACACAACATACAAATCATGGATACAAATGGAAGATCATCATCTCTATGATTGCCTCTAGGGCATAACTCCAACAAGCCAGAGGAGGGTACCAATACTTCATAACTTTTACTGATGATTTTAGTAGATATGGTTATGTCTACTTAATGAGGCACAAGTCTAAAACCTTTGAAAAGTTCAAGGAATTTTAGAATAAAGTTGAAAATCAGCGTGGCAAGAAAATAAAGGCCTTGCGATCTGATCGTGGAGGCGAGTATTTGAGCCACGAATTTAGCAATCATCTGAAGAGTTGCGGAATTGTTCCACAGCTTACGCCGCCTAGAACACCTTAGAGAAACGGTGTATCCGAGCGACGTAATCAAACTTTGTTAGACATGATTCGATCAATGATGAGCCAGTCGGACCTACCATTATCATTTTGGGGATACGCGCTAGAAACAAAAACTTTCACACTTCATAGGGTACCATCTAAATCTGTAGTTAAGACACCATATGAGATGTGGACTGGAAAGACTTCCAATTCGTCTTTTCTTAAGATTTGGGGATGTGAAGTATTTGTCAAGCGACTTTAGTCGGACAAGATTACACCCAAGTTGGATAAGTGCATTTTCATGGGATATCCAAAGGAAACTTTAGGATACTATTTTTACAACCGATAAGAGGGTAAAGTGTTTGTCGCTCAGAATAGGGTTTTCCTAGAGAAAGAGTTTCTCAAAGGGGAAAAGAGTGGAAAGACAGTGCGTCTTGAAGAAGTTTGAGATGAGCCAATCAGGCAAGAATCAATGAGTGATGCTAATGTAGCAGAAAAAATTGAGATACCCGTGGCAAGAGAAGCACCACCACAACCACGAAGGTCGGCAAGGCTCCGCGAACAGCGGGAAATATTACTGTTGGACAATGATGAGCCTGCGACATATGCAGAAGCAATGATGGACCCAGACTCCAAAAAATGGCAGAGTGGCATGCAATCCGAAATAGAGTCCATAGGAGACAATCAAGTTTGGAACTTGGTTGACCCGCCTGATGGTATTACAGCCATAGAGTGCAAGTGGATCTATAAGAAGAAATGGGACATGGATGGAAATGTTCACATCTATAAAACATGACTTGTCGCAAAAGGTTTTCGACAAGTTCAAGGAGTTGACTACGACGAGACCTTCTCGCCCGTAGTGATGCTTAAGTCCATTCGGATTATTCTAGCTATAGCTACATATTTCGATTATGAGATATGGTAGATGGATGTCAAAACAGCTTTCCTGAATGGAAACCTAACTGAGGACGTGTATATGATACAACCCGAAGGTTTTGTCAATCTGAACATTGCTGGAAAGGTATGCAAACTTTAGAAATCCATTTATGGGTTGAAGCAAGTATCTAAGAGTTGGAACATTCGTTTTGATGAAGTGGTCAAAGGGTTTGGCTTCATTAAGAACAAAGAAGAGTCTTGTGTTTACAAGAAGGTTAGTGGGAGCTCTGTAGTATTTCTAATTTTATATGTGGATGGCATATTACTGATTGGAAACAACATTCCTATGCTTGAGTTCGTAAACACTTCACTGAAAAAATGGTTTTTCGATGAAGGACTTAGGGGAAGCAGCATATATTCTGGCATCAAAATCTATAGAGATAGATCGAGAAGGCTTATAGGATTAAGCCAAGATACTTACATTGACAAAGTGTTGAAACGGTTCAACATGGAAGAGGTGAAGAAAAGGGTTCTTGCCTATGTCACATGGAATACACCTTAGCAAGACTCAGTGTCCTTCGACTACTCATGAGCGGGATCGTATGAGTAGAGTGCCATATGCTTCGGCTATCGGTTCTATCATGTATGCAGTGATAAGTACTCGCCCAGATATTTCATATGTGTTAAGTATGACAAGCAGACACTAGTCTGATCCATGTGAGAGTCACTGGACGGCAGTGAAAAACATTCTTAAGTACTTCAGAAGGACTAAAGATATGTTCCTCATCTATGGAGGTGAGGAGGAGCTCGTTGTAACAGGTTACACCGATGCTAGTTTCCAAACCGATAGAGACGATTCAAAGTCACAATCAGGATTTGTGTTCACGCTAAACGGTGGTGCTATTAGCTGGAAGAGTTCCAAGCAAGATACGGTGCCTGATTCTACGACAAAAGCCGAGTACATCGTGGCTTCAGAAGCCGCGAAGGAGGGTGTTTGGATAAGGAATTTCCTTATTGATCTTGGTGTGTTCCCGAATGCGTCTAGCCCATTGAATCTCTACTATGATAACAATGGGGCTATCGCGCAAGCAAAGGAGCCAAGGAATCACCAGAAGAACAAACACGTAATGCGGCGATTTCATCTCATTCGAGACTTCGTTAACCGGGGTGAGATCAAGATATGCAAAATACACACGGATTTGAACATTTTTGATCCGTTGACAAAGCCACTTCCGCAGGCTAAGCATGATGCGCATGTAAGAGCTATGGGTATTAGATACCTTCTAGATTGACTCTAGTGCAAGTGGGAGACTGTTGGAGGTATGCCCTAGAGGCAATCATAGAGATGATGATATTCCATTTGTATCCATGTTTTATATTATATTCCTTGAATATTCATTAAAGGCTACTTGAATTTATTTGCAATTATGTAAATTGTATGTGAAACTCTTTACTTGTATGGTTATTCTAAAGTTGTCCCTAGTTGGAGTTCATGTGAGGACACACATGAATATTAGACTAGTACATGTATTAGTGGATGACTATGTTTCACAAGTCATGGACATGGAGATGTCAAACTAATAATGTAGGAATATGTGGAGACATATGCTAGGACTGACCCAACACGAGAAGTAGTTCTGTATTCACACAACATGTACATTTTGTCCTTAGACCTGAGATTGTCGCATGTACTCAAGATGTGGATCGTCTTACTTAGGGGCTATCAAACACTACACCATAACAGGGTAGTTAAAAAGGTAGCTTTCGGGTTTGTCAAGAAGCATGCTGTGAGGCATGGTCAAATCAAGATGGGATTTGCCCCTCTCTAATTGAGAGTGATATCTCTGGGCCCCTCGAGTGATCGGATCCGAAAATGCATGGCCATGCTACGTACGGTTAAGAGTTAACCTACAAAGGGATTCCGACTCACAGGATCGAGAAAGAGCGGTCGGCTTGGAGCTAGACCAAATATCGTGAGGTAAAGGTAGTAGCAAGTACGTGATGTCATGACGGTTCGTGTGATATGATCTTCGCGTGCATGTAGGAGTTGGCACGTCTTGCTAGAGGCCGCTACCGACTATTGGGCCGAGTAGGAGTTGTTGGAGGTATGCCCTAGAGGCAATCATAGAGATGATGATATTCCATTTGTATCCATGATTTGTATATTGTGTTCATTGAATATCCATTAAAGGCTACTTGAATTGATTTGCAATTATGTGAATTGTATGTGAAACTCTTTACTTGTATGGTTATTCTAAAGTTGTCCCTAGTCGGAGTTCATGCGAGGACACACATGAATATTAGACTAGCACATGTATTAGTTGATGACTATGTTTCACAAGTCATGGACATGGAGATGTTGAACTAATAATGTGGACACATGTGGAGACATGTGCTAGGACTGACCCAACACGAGAAGTAGTTCTCTCTTTAAACAACATATACGCTTTGTCCTTAGACCTGAGACTGTCGCTTGTATTCTAGATGTGGATCGACCTACTTAGGGGCTATCAAACGCTACGCCGTAACAGGGTAGTTATAAAGGTAGCTTTCGGGTTTGTCAAGAAGCATGCTATGAGACATGGTCAGTCAAGATGGGATTTGCCCCTCTCTGATTGAGAGTGATATCTCTGGGCCCCTCGAGTGATCGGATCCGAAAATGCATGGCCATGCTATGTACGGTTAAGAGTTAACCTACAAAGGGATTCCGAATCACATGATCGAGAAAGAGCGGTCGGCTTGAAGCTAGACCAAATATCGTGAGGCAAAGGGAATAGCATGTATATTATGTTGTGATGGTTCGTCTGATATGATCTTCGTGTGCGTATAGGAGTTGGCACGTCTTGCTAGAGGCCGCTACCAACTATTGGGCCGAGTAAGAGTACTCGGGCCATGTCTATACGTATCCGAACCCATAGGGTCACACACTTAAGGGGCTGGAAACCCAATTCGGATCTGATCTGAGTTGGATTAGGTTTAGAAGTGCTAATGGGCCTCGGATCCAGAGGCCCATCAGAAACCTCTATAAATAGAGGGGTGGGGGCGCCCTAGGGTTTACACCTTTTTGGCGAAACACACCTGTCGCGCCTCCCACGCCCTCGCCTGTTGCAAATCGCGGATCTAGCAGTCCGGCTTGCGACGCTTCCTCCCTGCACGTGTGGATACCTTGGAGGTGTTGCGCCTGCAGCACTTGGACGAGCCGCCGACGAGCCGCCAACGAGCCACGACGAGCCGACAACGAGCCGCGGTACCGGAGGCGATCTTGCTGCACGTGGACGAGCTGCTGAGGAGCTGCTGGACGTGATCGACTACGTACGACTACGTGATCGTCTTCACTGCATCGACGCATATCTACATCTTCCGCACCAGTAGTGCGTCGAGTGGTAATCCCGTGATCCTTATACGGCAGTTCTTCCTGGTTATACGTGGTAGAAATTTTGATTTGCGCTAGCGTAGCCTACCTCGTATCCTAACAGGAGTACTCGGATATGTAATTTGCTCTATCATGGATACGTTTGTCTTAGTGTATTTTGCATTACTGTTGTTGTAGATTAAATGGCACCTAGCAACACCACCACATCGTTTGCTTTGCGTTCGGTCCTTGAGAAGGACAAGTTGAATGGAACAAACTACTCGGATTGGATCCGTAACCTGAGAATTGTTCTTAGGGCCGATAAAAAGGAAGATGTTCTAGACACCCCACTACCACCAGTACCTGCTGATGATGCATCTGCTGCCGTTAAGGCTGCTTACAAGAAGGCATTTGATGCTAATCTTGAGGTAAGCTGCCTTATGCTTGCTTGCATGGAACCCGAGCTGCAGATGCAGTTCGAAACAAATCATGAGGCACACGATATGATCGTGGCACTCAAGGACATGTTCCAGACACAGGCTAGGACCGAAAGGTTCAATGTGTCCAAAGCCTTTCTGGGGTGCAAGTTAGCAGAAGGCGCAGCAGTAGGACCACATGTAATCAAGATGGTTGGTTACACTCAGCGATTGGAGAAGCTGGGCTTCCCAATGGGCAAGGAGTTGGCCACTGACTTCATTCTTTCATCTCTTCCGCCTAGCTATGGGAACTTCATCTCGAACTACCATATGCATGGGACCGAGAAGGGTCTAAATGAACTGTGTGGTATGCTCAAGACAGCAGAGGTAGACATTAAGAAAAGCGCTAGTACCAGCCATGTTATGGCTGTACACAACAAGCCTACCTTCAAGAAGAAGGGCAATTCTTGGAAGAAGAAGGGTAAGGCTGGAGTGTCCAAGCCAAACCCAGCGCCCAAGGCTAAAGCTGGACCTGCTCCAGATAAGGAGTGCTTTTACTGTCATGAACTTGGTCACTGGAAGAGAAACTGCAAGCAGTACCTAGCTTCTTTGAAGAATGGCGGAAGTAAGAGTACTTCTACCTCAGGTACGCTTGTTGTTAATGTTATAGACAACGTATTTCTCGCTGATACAATTATTAATTCTTGGGTATTTGATACCGGATCGGTTGCTCATATTTGCAATTCGATGCAAGGAATGATAAGAAGTAGAAGCGTGGAAAGAGGAGAAGTTGATTTCCGCATGGGCAATAATGCAAGAGTTGCTGCGTTGACCGTCGGGACGATGCAACTCCACCTCCCGTCAGGATTTATTATGGAGCTGAATAATTGTTATTTTGTTCCTAGTTTAAGTCGAAACATTTTGTCTCCTTCATGCTTGATGAAGGATGGTTATTCATTTGCGAGTGAAAACAATGGTTGTGTGATCTCTAAGAATAATATGTTTATGGCTTTTGCACCCATTGTGAATGGATTATTTGTTTTAAATCTTGATGGTTCACCTGTCTGTAATATAAGTGCTAAAAGGCCTCGGCGTAATGATTTGAGTCCTACCTACTTGTGGCATTGTCGTTTGGGTCATATAAGTGAAAAGCGCATGAAGAAGCTCCATTCTAATGGACTTCTAACTTCGTTTGATTTTAAATTATACGAGACATGTGAGGCTTGCTTGCTGGGCAAGATGACCAAGACGCCTTTCACAGGATTTCCTGAGAGAGCAGTAGACTTGTTGGAACTCGTACATAGTGATGTATGCAGACCAATGAGCACGACGGCTAGAGGAGGATTCCAATACTTCATAACTTTCACTGATGATTTTAGTAGATATGGCTATGTCTACTTGATGAGGCACAAGTCTGAAACCTTTGAAAAGTTCAAGGAATTTTAGAATGAAGTTGAAAATCAGCGTGGCAAGAAAATTAAGGCCCCTCGAGTGATCGGATCCGAAAATGCATGGCCATGCTACGTACGGTTAAGAGTTAACCTACAAAGGGATTCTGAATCACAGGATCGAGAAAGAGCGGTCGGCTTGAAGCTAGACCAAATATCATGAGGCAAAGGGAATAGCATGTATATTATGTTGTGATGGTTTGTCTGATATGATCTTCGTGTGTGTATAGGAGTTGGCACGTCTTGCTAGAGGCCGCTACCGACTATTGGGCCGAGTAGGAGTACTCGGGCCATGTCTATACGTATCCGAACCCATAGGGTCACACACTTAAGGGGCTGGAAGCCCAATTCGGATCTGATCCGAGTTGGATTAGGTTTAGAAGTGCTAATGGGCCTCGGATCCAGAGGCCCATCAGAAACCTCTACAAATAGAGGGGTGGGGGCGCCCTAGGGTTTACACCTTTTTGGCGAAACACACCTGCCGCGCCTCCCACGCCCTCGCCTGTTGCAAATCGCGGATCTAGCAGTCCGGCTTGCGACGCTTCCTCCCTGCACGTGTGGATACCTTGGAGGTGTTGCGCCTGCAGCACTTGGACGAGCTGCCGACGAGCCACGACGAGCCGACGACGAGCCGCGGTACCGGAGGCGATCTTGCTGCACGTGGACGAGCTGCTGAGGAGCTGCTGGACGTGATCGACTACGTACGACTACGTGATCGTCTTCACTGCATCGACGCATATCTACATCTTCCGCACCAGTAGTGCGTCGAGTGGTAATCCCGTGATCCTTATACGGCAGTTCTTCCTGGTTATACGTGGTAGAAATTTTGATTTGCGCTAGCGTAGCCTACCTCGTATCCCAACAGGAGTACTCGGATATGTCTATATGTATCCAAACCTATAGGGTCACACACTTAAGGGGTTGGAAGCCCAATTCGGATGTGATCCCAATTGAATTAGGTTTAGGAGTACTAATGGGCCTCGGACCCAGAGGCCCATCAGGAACCTCTATAAATAGAGGGGTGAGGGCGCCCTAGGGTTTCATCCTTTTGGCCGAGCCACAGCTGCCGCGGCACGAGGACGACCTTGCTGTATGTGGATGAGTTGCTGAGGAGCTGCTCGACGTCGACGTGATCGACTACGTGTTCGACTATGCTGATCGACTTCGCTACCCCGACGCGATTCTACAACTTCCGCACCTGTGCGTCGAGTGGTAATCCCGTGATCCATATACGATAGTTTTCCTGGTTTACGCGGTAGAAAATTTTTGTTTTTCGCTAGCGTAGCCTACCTCGTATCCCAACAGATGTCACGGTCCTCAACGCCGGCCAGCCTGTTGCGGTTCTTCAAGAAGTGGTTGGCATATACACGGATGGTTTCACCTATCCTCTGGAAAACTTGGCCGAGTTTCTCCATGTTGCCAGGTCTATTGTATGTAGCTTGGTAATTCTGGGTGAAGGCTCTAGCGAGCTAACCCCAGCTATCGATGCTATTTGGAGGGACATTCTCTAGCCATATGATCGGAGCAAGACCTATCACCACAGGGAAGTAGGCGGCCATCTAGTCGTAAGTGCCATTAGCGGCTTTTACCATGGTACTGTATGTCTTGAGTCAAATGGTGGGGTCGGAGCGACCATTGTACTTTTCATTGATGGCTAGCTTGAATGTGGCCGGCCAATCGATAGCTCTGAGGCGTGGAGTGAAGGTGGCGAAGCCATCGATCGTCGTGTCGTTGTCGTCATCGAGATAGTACTCAATGGCTGGAGCCCTAGGGCGTTTGACGTTGCCATACCTAGGCGGATTATAAGCATCTTTAGGGGCACCATACATGTAGTCGTAGTCAGCACAGCGGCGCATCTCATCTTCCTGGCGATGGCGGTCTTGGTGTTCAACATCGTGGTTGCGTCCAGCAGTGCCATAGTCGTGGTCGTACTAGGTGTGGCGTTAGAGCTTGTACTCGTCACACTCGTTGTGGCAATTGTTTAGGTCAGGGTACAGGTCGCGCAACTCATCTCGGAGACATTGTGGCCGGCCTGCTCGAGGTCGGCTAGAACATTGCAGGCACGTAAAGGGCACCTGCGTCTGTCCCGAGCACCGCCCTGGTTGGCGTTTTCATGATCGTTGCATGGCGGTTGTTGCTGGTCGCCTGCTCCCACTGTGATAGCAGCTTGCTCCTGTTGGCGCCGTGCCGCACAGTTCTAGTTGCTGGTGTTACAACCTTCTTCTTGAGATTCCGTTTTGCCATCGCGGGGTGCCTCATTAGCGGAGACCACAAAAGCTTCACAATCGGGCGAGGAGGAGTTGCTCTCATCGTCGCTTCCATATGGATTTGGTGATAGGATGATGTGGGGCACTTGGAATTCACCATAGTTTGAAAACTGGGCAGGTTCGGGCAGGTCTCCAGATTGGATCTGGAAATCCTAGTCAAGCTTGGTGGAGTACTCGGTGGCCAAGTTCCACAGACCGAAGGGAACGCAGGAAAGACCCTACGCCAACTTTATTGAACATAGCGCACCTCAGACAAATCTATGCACTCAGCAATAGTGCTGCTGATGCCATCTAGCCCCGCAATCAGATCGGAGGGCATGGGTGGGCGAGTGATAGCAAGAAGATCTTGACCCTCTTAGAAAGAGATAGATCGACGACCTGCTAGGCAAGCGGCATGACGATCCTTGGGTGGAGAACTTGTCTCGCCGGAGCGAACTCGATAGAAGCTGAGCCGGTGGAGTATGCCAAGTCGACGGAAGACGTCAAGTCGACGAAAGAACCTGTCAGATCAAAATCCGCCGGCATGGTCCCAAAGTGAATCTTGATCGGGTTGGCGAGGAAGTCCTTCATGCTCTCGGGAAAAACAACACTGGAACAAGATGCCATCGAGGTTGCCAAGAGGATCTCACAACCACCCCTACCTGGCGCACCAACTGTCAGATTTATAAGCCCGGTAGTCTACCGGGGGGTTACCCACGTGGTTGATTTGTAGGTGAGGCCGGTTGCGAAATCAAGAACTCGAAGGTGATCGCGAGAACATAAAGAACACAAGGGTTTTTTAGACAAGTTCGGGCCTCCGGAGAGTAATACCCTACGTCCTGTATGCGGGGATTGTATTGCTGGTATGAGATTGGATCGGGTATCCTCGGGGGGCGCCCTTGGCCGCCTTATAAAAGCTGATGACCAAGAGTTACAAGTCGGTTTGAATCTAATCCACTCGATAGTTACGTGGAAAGTAATCTAAGTCAAACTAAAATACGCATTCTGCAATATCCGAGTAGATTTGGGATGTCTTGTTGCCTTGACGTGTAGTCCAAGTAACTTCATGTCCTCGGCTCACACACCCTGGTTAGGGAGACCCACTTGTCAGGTTGGCCAGTATCTCGGTCGGTGGGGACCCATAGGGTACCCATATCGCTCAAAAGCAACCTCCAGCAAGGCGGCAGAGAGCAAGAAGAGGAAGGTAGCAAAGAAGCAAATCCAACTGCCGGTGTGGAAGTATGGGAAGACAGAGCAGACGACCCCGCCAGCCCAAGCGTGCACCTGGAAGAAGTTTGTGCTGAAGGAGGTGGACATCCAGGCATTGGTGGATGCCAACCCTCTCCAAGAACAAGAGTTCATCAACTGGAGAGAAGCCCATGGCAACCTGTGGCCAATGGAGTCAAGCCCTAGCCCAGGATGGACCATCCTGAAGTAGTCGGGGGGGGGAGGGGGACGGCAGGCATTCAACTGTGGGAGAAGGTCAAAGGCTTGTACATGGATTACGAGATGATTGACTCCCATTCTGCCTGGAAAGAGAGGTGGTGTTACATCAGGAACCACGAGTCCCTACTACCCAAAGTGACAGGCCACCACCCAGTTTGGAACAATAGATGGTTGGACGAGCCTACCCATGGCGATACCCTTCAGCTACCCGAGCTTCTAGAGAAGATCGTCGTACTCAAGCAAGAAGGGCTGACTGGGGTTAGGGTAGCCTTTAGTTTTATGAAGAGGCGAGTCCAACCCCTACAACTGCGTTGCACTTGGGGATACGTCTACTCGGGCCTCAACGATCCATCCCGAATGACATCCGATGATATCTTCATGGATGAAGTTATTACGCGATTGAGGTGCCAAGCACGCTAGAGTGATCCCAACTATTGTTCGGCAATTCTGCGCCGTGAACCTACCAAGTAGTGTAATTACCCATGGCCTCAGCCTCCAAGTACTAATTTTTGTACTTGTTGCTTTTCTGACTTGTAATCTCATGCAGGAAGAAGTTCACTTGTACTGCTCTGCTCCTCCTCCACCTAGATCGGATGGCTTTGATGCCGCTTCGCGTGTACATACAACTGTGGATGTACAGAGGGTAGTTGAAGAGGATGAGGAGGAGGAGGAGGGCTTTCCTTTGTTCAGCAGCTCTAACTCAGAGGCTACTGAAGAATTCTTCATCAAGGCCCGATAGTCAGACAAGGCTGGGTCTTCCTCCGGAACATCGAAGCATGCAGCTAAAGATGACCTGGAGGCTGGATTAGCGCTGCCACCAAAGAAGAGGTGCACTGTCGCCGTCAAATGTGTGGTGAAGAAGCCACCCAAATACGAAGAAGGACAAGATCCCGAGGATCAAGTACTCGTAAGTAGTTTCCTTACTGCCATGTCTACTTAGTATGACATTGGAGGATTGCAGATAGTCGGGGAGGAGATAGAGGTGGAGAAGACGACTACGGAAGTTGTGTAGCAGATACCGCCAGCGACCAAGGAGGTCATCAAGCTCAAAGATGACGAAGAGCCTCCTGTCGCTAGAGCCAATCCCATCGGTGCGTAGTCTACCCAAGTGGTGGAGATGGCGGCCAAGGCTAGCGAGGATCCAACTACAATCCAACAAGCCACGCCAAAGAAGCTGTTGCCCACTGTCATGCCCATGCGTTTGGCGGGAGAGCCCTCTTTCAAAATAAAGAGGTCCACAAAGTAAGTACTCAAGTACTAATTGTGATTTTGACTTTCTTTTAGTGTGTTTTGACACTTGTCTTTTTCAGGAGATCTGCCAGCGTGGACATTGGAGGCCCGAGCCCAAAGTAAGCCGCTCAGCTCAAGGCCCCGTCCTGGCACCTACAATTCCGCCGCCAGAGGAGTAGCCTGCGCCAGAAGTAGCTCTTGGTGTTGTATCCCTTGTTGCTGCACTTATACATGATGTTATTGCATCACTAAATGTCATTGTAGTACCAGCCCCCGAGCTGCTAGTAGCTGAGCCCGACGCGGTGACTACTTTTGGTGTGGTGGCTACATTCATAGCCCCTGATCCGGAGGTGGAAACCAAGGTGGCAGAGGTGACTACTTCTGGAGTCGTGGCTACCCGTGTAGCCCCTAAGCTGGAAGTAGAGAATGAAGCCACTGGCACCCTCCAAGTTTTGGCGGCCATCCCGCCTTTAGAGGCGGGTCCATCAAGTAGTCGTACACTTGTTCCTCTTCATGCGCCAATCGCCAAAGAGTGCAAGGAGCCCTGGATAGCCAAAGGGGTGAACCTAGAGGATATCCAGCTCCTCGCTAATCCTCTGACCACCATAGAGATGGAGGCCATGATCAAGGAGATGCACCACCGTGTAGTCAAATACACAGTTGTAAGTTTCTCTTATGCACTTTGTCTTCAACTTGAAATCAGTACTCGTTCCTTATACAAGTACTTGCTCTGTTTTGAAGAAATTGATTGAATGTTCCTGCTGGAAGTCGGAGATGATCTAGGGCCACGAAGACACCATACTGCAAGCTCAAGCCCTTGAGTGCGAGCTTGCCAAGGAATGACAGTACTCCTCCGGGCTACTAATGAAGTACGATGGCCAAGCCGCTGAGTACCGCAACCTTTCCCAGAAAGCCACGGAGGAGAAGGACCGCCTCCGGAAGCGCAACAAGTCATTGAAGCATCAATTGGGAGGTAACTCTACTGCTCTTGTTGGTCTTCGAGCACCAATTGCACTTGGTGATTCAGAACTACCTTTTGTGTTGTTCTTGTAGAGGTCTAGAAAGTCAAAGAGGATCTCCAAGGCCGAGTCACAGACTTGCAGAATTCGTACTACAGAGTGACGGAGCAACACGACAAGTTGTCTGCTCTGTATGAGACTCTAGAGCACTGCCTGGAGAAAGAGCGGATGATGCGTACCGACAGGGAAGTTGATCTCATAAATGCCATGAAGTCCATCCAGGAGCGCGAGGTTGAGCTAGAGGTGACCAAGTTTTCTCCGAAGGAGTTGATATAAACCTCTCAGCCTATCGCTGATATGGTGGAGCCCCCGACGGAAGCCGTGGAGCCCCGCCCACTGGTGGAGATAGTCAAGGAGGTACTCATGAAGGTAACCGGGCTACATCCCAGAAGATGGCAGAGTCCATCTGAAGCAGCTGCTACTCATGGTGAAGTCCTTTCTACCCACAAGCTGACTTGGCTCCAGTTGCAGAGGGGATTGCACAAGACTGCTCTAATAAGAAGTTTCAACAGTACCTGCAAGAGGTGGCTCCTATTACCAAGGAGGTAGCCGGTCAGATAGACCTTGAGTAGTTTGTTATGTAAAGACATAAAGTCATTGTAATATAAACATGACATGAATGAAATGTAAGTTATCTAAAGTCTTGTTGCAAATCATATTGCTTGTCAACTTGTTCGAATTCTTTGTTTTAGTGCATCTCCTGAACTACCTTAATAGTTGCTCGTATGGTAGTCTTGAGTGTCTGCGCACAAGGCTACTCTTGTGAGCCTCTTTAGATACACAGTGTAGAGTACTTTTGGGATGCAACCCTTTTCTGCAGAGTGTGAGCACTCGGGTCTCTAGGTAGTTAGACTCTTTAGGTGAGTAGACTCTTCAGGACTTCGTCAGCTGGAGCCTAGCTTTGCAACCTCTCTGGGTTGTTCGGGTGTTGTGCTCCGAAGACCTAGAAGTATAGTCTTGTTAACACAAGCTGCAACTAGACAGACTTGTTTAGGTAAGAACGCAGGTAGTTATAAATAACTTCCAGATGTCTAATGACTTCTTTTGTGAAGACCACCGATGGACAGCGTTGTCCAAGGAGCTGACTAGCTTAGGAATTTTGTGTGCAGGCTTGTCTTTGCAAGTAGCTGCTGTCTAACTAGTTGAATAACTCAAAAATATCTTTTGCAGGTCTGTGACTACATGCCAAACATTTGGCCAATAGTACTTGGGAAGCTTTTGCAAGTCGCAAATAGGCAGAAATAGGTAGTCATTTTATGACAAAAATAAATCTACTTTATTAAATTGTAGTTGTGCAACTAGGGCCAATGGCCAATTTACATGAATGCGTAAACGATGTGTAGAATCAACACAGGTGCTCGATGTTCCATGAGTTGTCAACTTCTTCGCCAGAGAGAGTTTGTAGCCTATTCGACCTAGGTCCAGTGACCTTGGAGACGATGGAAGGACCCTCCATTGGTGAATTCAGCTTGTGCAACCCCTTGGTGTCTTGAATATGCTTGAGGATCATGTCGCCTGTATTGAACGAACATTCTTTAACGTTGCGATCATGATAGCGGCGAATTCCTTCAAGATATCTTGCTAACTGGACGAGTGCTACACAGCGAGCTTCTTTCAGGCTGTCTAAGTCTACACACCTTATTTCTTCTGTTGCGCCTTCCTCGTATTACTCCTACTGGAGATTTTCCACATGACGTCGGCAGGGAGGACAGCTTCTGATCCATAGACCAAGAAGTACGCTGAGTACCCTATAGGCTTGCAAGGCTGGGTAAGAAGCCCCCAGAGTACATTGGGTAGCTCCTTGAGGCACTTGCCCCCTTTGGTGCTTCCAATGTCCTATAGTCTTTTTTTGAGAGCTTCTAGTAACATCCCGTTGGCACGCTCAACCTAGCCGTTGGCCCGTGGATGAGCGACAAAAATGTACCGGATGTTGATTACGCTGTTCTCACAGTACTCCAAGAATTTTTTATTGTTGAAATTGGAGCCCAGGTCTGGGATGATGCGATTGGGGAAGCTGTATCGATGGACGATTTCATCGATGGATGATTGGCTTCACCTCAATCCACTTGGTAAACTTGTCGATCACCACGAGTACTCGGTTGAAACCCCTAGGCACCATAGGTAGACGACCAATCATGTCTAACCCCTAGCAAGCGAAGGGTCAAGAGGGTGGTATGGTGATCAACTTGTAGGCAGGGACGTGTTGTTGCTTGGTGTTAGGGGGAAATATTAACGACCTCCTTATGCCCCTTAAACAACAATCATAAAGGCCCAGGCCCACCTACAGCAATAGCGATCCCCGCTGACCCAACATGGGCAAGGAGCATTCCACTCTACCTCGGCCGTCCCAAGGTCCTAGGGTCGGACACGCCCGACCCCTTGCTGGCAAAACTCCGCCTCGCCCGACCCACGGTCCCAGGGTTGGATGCGCCCGACCCCTCGCCGCAAGGCTCTGCCTCGCCCGACCCCAGGTGTAGGGGGTCGGACTATTCCGAACCCACAAGATGAGGGTCCACCTCGGGCGCAGACCAGCAGACGAGGGCACGGATCTCGTGGGCTCCCACTAATCTCGCCATAAATGCGCCGCGGCTCTGGCACGCAGAAAAGCGCCCACGCTCCTTGACGTGACCCGCCACAAGTACCCGACCGGAACACTGTAGCTAGGACCGCGCAGGCTACAGCGACAACGACAGGAGCACCACCCGTTCTCGCGCTCAGCCTGTCCGGTGATAGGAACGTGACGTCCATGTTCCGCGACGATACGCAGGACTACAGGGGTCAGCCGTCCCTCACGACGTGCACGGTTATGGTGGCCAGACATCATCATCATGCTCGGCGGCAACGGTCGCCCAGAGGACTGGCGACAGGATCCGACGATAGCCGCCCTCCTTCGGTGGCCGCATTGACAGGAGCCGAAGGCCGGAACAGAAGGCAGCGACCCGGGGACTTGGTCCTCTTCCTTGTATTTTACTTTACTTAGCTTATCTCTTTACTTATCCACACGCCTGGCTCATCTGTAACCCCGGTACCCTCCTTGCGCTATAAAAGGAGAACCAGGAGGCTTGAGACAGGGGGACTCTGAAGCCAACAGGACCCACACATTCACCCGACGAGCATCAATGCACACCCAAGATTGGGACCATCTCCCTCTCTCGCCTGTTTGTAACCCCTACTACAGACCTCGCGTGAGTAACATGAGCAGCTCCTCATACTGAATGTAGGGCTATTCCTGCCCGGACCAGTCTAACCCCGTGTCCTCTCATGCCACCATCCAAAGCCTAACGCGCATAAAAGAAATTTACTTGCCATAGTCTTGATCCGCTAATCTCGACAATGACAGTTGGCGCGCCAGGTAGGGCACCTTTGCACGTGCGACGAACATCACCGGCTTCGGATGGCCAACCGCGACACCGGCTTCACTCCCGGCTCCCACATCCGCTTTGGGAGCCTGGACTTCCTCGCCATGGGAGAGGGAATCAAGCTGATTCCTCTCCTCGTCCTACCCGTTCACCCCATCGTCTCCGACTCCGCCGCTGGAGTGGTGGTGAGCAGCCGGGTACGCACCACGGGGCCCCGTTCGGGAGGTGTGGCCCTTTGGCCTACCCAACACCGCGACGACTCACGGTCGTCTCCTAGCACGACCATGGGTCGTGCCACCCGCAAACAACGAGTTCACGGGTGTAAGGCGGATGGTCCCCAATGCTGGTTCCGACAGCGGGAGCTACGACCCCTCGCGTGAGTGCTTCGTGGCTGATGTGCACTTCGAGGAGCCCAACGATGACGACAGTGAAGGGAGACAGCGCACTCCCCTACCGCGCGTCGTGGTTACAGCCGGAGCCCTCGCCAGGGTCCCGGAGCAACCCCGGCTGTCAGAGCAATGTGCGGCGGTCAACCAGGAGGATGAGCATCGCCGCAACGAGGGTGGGGCACGACATCGGGCCCGCGACGTCCAGTGGCGCATCTGCGGGGACGAGCGTTGTCCCCAACTCTTCACATGCGCCAGCCAGAACGTCGCCACCGCGGCAGCCCTACTCTGATGACTCCCCGAGCCAGCAACGCCCGAGGAGCAATAGGCCCACCAAGAGGTACGCGACCTGCTTGAGTGTGCAGCAGTCCAGCAGGCAGAGAGCTCCGCGTCCCGGCAACACAGACACGGTACCAGCAGGGTCACACCCTCCGCGCCTCTTGAGAGGTGTGGAGGGTCTGTCCACCAACCTTCCTCCCACGGGGGAAACCAGGCCTCGCCCACTCGACAGACTCTACCACGCGCGGGTGGCGGGGCTTCGTCCATCCACCACCACGTCGGCCCCATCCGTGATGCCTGTGACGCCTTGGACGTGCTCCTGTGCGAACAAGGAGTACAGAGCCAACCACGGCTACCACGTACACCGTGGTGGTCGCTACGATGGCGGAGAAGATCGGAGCCCGAGCCCCAACCCAGTAGGGCCCAAGGCCTTCTCCATGCGCATCCTGAACGCGTTGTTCCCAGCGTGCTTCAGGCAGCCTACCAACATGGCCAAATACTCTAGGGAGCCGAACCTCGGGCTTTGGCTTCGTGACTACCGGCTTGCCTGTCAAGCCAGCGGAGCGGATGATGACCTGTTCATCATTCGCAACCTCCCGCTATTCTTGGCCGACTCGGTGCGAGCCTGGCTGGAACACGTTCCATCAGGTCCTATCCGTAACTGGAACGACTTGAAAGAAATCTTTGTAGGGAACTTCCAGGGCACGTACATGCGACCAAGGAACTCCTGGGACCTCCGGGGCTACCGCCAGGGGTCGGGTGAGACTCTCTGAGAGTACATCCGGCGCTTATGTAGGAAGCGCACCGAGCTCTCCAACATTGTCGATGCCAATGTCATCGGAGCCTTCTTGGCAGGGACCTCCTGTAGGTCTCTGGTCCATGAACTGGGATGTGTAGGCCCACGGACCACCAATGAGCTCCTCGACATTGCCGCCGACTTTGCCTTAGGCGAGGAGGCCGTCGGGGCGATATTTGATCGCTCCAAGTGCAAGGCGAAGCGGGAGGAGGATGCCGATGAAGGCACCTCCAATCGCCATAAGAAGAAAAAGGCCGCGACAGAACCCCGAAGGCTGCAGAGGGGCCCAAGAATAGCAACGGACGAAGACGATGATGATGATGATAAAGAAAGCTCTTTCGCTTTATAAGGAGCGCGCGGCAAACGAAATACGAACTGACCACATCTGTTGCGACATCAGGTACATCCCATCACCTCCGCCTTTCTCCAGAAACCGTGCACACGATCTCTTTTTAACCGCAGGGAAGACCACACATCCTTACCCCACGAGCCTGGTGTTATCTGTCGCTTCGCCTCCCGGAGGTCGACATCATCATTATGCTCGGCGGCAACGGTCGCCCGGAGGATTGGCGATAGGATCCGGCGACAGCCGCCCACCTCCGATGGCCGCGCTGACAGGAGCCGAAGGCCGGAGCAGAAGGCGGCGACCTGGGGACTTGGTCCTCTTCCTTGTATTTTACTTTACTTAGCTTATCTCTTTACTTCTCCACACGCCTGGCTCATCTGTAATCCCGGTACCCTCCTTGCGCTATAAAAAGAGAACCAGGAGGCCTGAGACAGGGGGACTCTTAAGCCAACAGAACCCACACATTCACCCGTCGAGCATCAGTGCACACCCAAGAGACTTGGGACCAGCTCCCTATCTCGCCTGTTTGTAACCCCTACTACAGACCTCGCGTGAGTAACATGAGCAGCTCCTCATACTGGACGTAGGGATATTCCTTCCCGAACCAGTCTAACCCCATGTCCTCTCACGCCACCATCCGAAGCCTTACGCGCATAAAAGAAATTTACTTGTCGTAGTCTTGATCCGCTAATCTCGACAACAACACTTGGTGAAGAATTGACACCCTTGACATCGACGGACTAGTTCTTCAACGTTAGCGAGAGCTATAGGCCAATAGAATCCTGCTCTGAAAGCCTTGCCCACGATCGTTCTTGAGGATGTGTGGTTGCCGTAGATGCCTTTGTGGATTTCCTCCAATATATCCTTGTCATCTTGTCATGAGACGCACTTCATGAGTACTCCTGATTTTGCACCTTATCTGTAGAGCTTGTCCCCGACTAGAACATAGTTCTTGTCGTGCCGTGAGACTTGCTCTATTTCTATCTTGTCTGGAGGTAACTTGTGCTCCTTGATGTAGTCGATGAAGAGGGTTCTCTAGTCTACATCGATCATCATAACCTCCCGGTCTGGTGCATCATGACCTTGATCGGTGGTTTTTGAAGGTACCGGCTCCGCTATGGATGGCTTGTGTAGTTCATGGAAAAAGACCCCAGCTGGAACTTGAGCACGAGTAGATCCAAGCTTTGATAAGACGTCCACGGCTATGTTGTTGTCGCGAACGATGTGGTGCAACTCCAGACCAGAGAACTTGTTCTCTAGTTTGCGTACTTGTAGGTAGTACACATCCATGTTGTCCTTGTGGCAATCCCACTCATCGTTAACTTGATTGATGACCACCAGTGAGCCACTGTAGACCAACAATCGCTTGATTCCTAGCAAGACTGCCAGGCGGAGCCCGTGCATAAGCACTTTGTATTTAGTTTCATTGTTGGACTCCTCCCAGAAAATTTGTAAAACATATTTGAGTTGTTCGCATTTGGGAGAGATTAAGAGTACTTCTACGCCGGCACCCTCGAGCTTGAGTGATCCGTCAAAGTACATGACCCAATGCTCTGGGTGTTCCCGCCACTCTGCCATGAAATTGACTAGTGCTTGTGACTTGATGGCTGTCCTTGGCTTGAATTCCAAGGACAATGCTCCGAGTTCTACCGCCCACTTGGAGATTCTTCCTACTGCATCCCGGTTGTGGAGAATTTCTCTCAAGGGTAGTCTGTGATGATGGAGATGCTGTGTTCCTGGAAGTAGTATCGTAACTTCCACGAGGTGAGTAGTATTGCATAAAGAAGCTTTTGAACTGGCAGGTACCTAGATTTGGAACTTGACAATACCTCACTGACGAAGTAGATGGGCCTCTATACTTTATGTACATGGCCTGGTTCTAGTCTTTCAACCACAATCGTTGTGCTGACGACATTAGTAGTCGCGGTGATGTAGAGCAGCGAGTCTTCATTGGGATTTGGTGCCGTGAGGACAGGTGGCTTCGATAGGAGGTCCTTCAACTGTTGAAGGGCTTGATCTACCTCCTCGGTCCACTAAAATTTATCTTGCTGCTTGAGTAGTTTGAAGAAGGGTAGTCCCCGCTCTCTAAGCCTTGAAATGAATCTGTTCAGGGCTACCATGCATCCAGTTAGCTTATGGACATCCTTGATGCACGATGGGGCATGCAAGTTGGTGATGTAAGCGATCTTCTCAAGGTTAGCTTCAATTCCTTGGTGACTGATGATGAACCCGAGTAGTTTTCCAGAGGGTACACCGAACATGCACTTGGTTGGGTTTAGCTTCCACCGGAACTCTCACAGGCTTGCAAAAGTTTCTTCCAGATCCGCAATCAATTCATCAGGATTTCTTGTCTTTACGACCACGTCATCCACATACGCTTCTACGTTGCGGTGTAGTTGTTTCTTGAAGCACTTCTGGATAGCCCGTTGATAGGTGGCTCCTGCGTTCTTCAATCCGAAGGACATAGTGGTGTAGCAGAAAGCTCTGTATGGCGTGATGAAAGCGGTCTTGATTTGGTCTTCTTCCTTGAGAGCTATCGGTGATACCCCGAGTAGCAATCAATAAAATAGAGTAGAGGCATCTAGCTGTTGAGTTGATGACTTGATCAATCCTAGGGAGCCCGAAGAGATCCTTTGGACAGTGCTTGTTGAGGTCTGTGTAGTCGACACACATCCTCCATTCATTGTTGTTTCCACACCAACACGGGATTGGCTAGCCACTCTGATGATAGAGTTCTTTTATGAAACCAGTCGCGAGTAGTTTGGCCAACTCTTTTCTGATTGCTTATCTTCTGTCTTGGGTGAATTGATGTAGTCTTTGTTGTTTTGGTGTAGCTTTGGGATCCACATTGAGTGAGTGCTCGATCAATTCCCTAGGCACCCCCAGCATATGTGATGGCTTCCATGCAAAGATGTCTCGGTTAGCCCTGAGGAAACTAACGAGCACGTCTTCCTATTTGGGGTCTAGCCCTGAGCCAATTAGGGCTATCTTGGAGCTATCACTGGTCTCAAGGTCAGTGGCTTTGATATTGACTTCACTTGCCGGCTTGACCTTGGTTGCCCCCGACTTCTTCTTTAGGATCTCGAGTTCTGTCCAGGATAGTTTCTTGGAAGCGATGAAGACTTGCATCATCGAATGTCGCACTTGAGTAGTCGCTGCTAGCTCTACGGCTTCTGTGTCATAGTCATATGATGTCTTCAAGTCTCTGCGCAGGGAGAGAACTCCCTTGGGTTCCGGCATTTTGAGTACTAACTACACATAATGTGGGATGGCCATGAACTTGGCCAGTGCAGGTCTTTCCAGGATAGCGTGATACGAAGTTTTGAAGTCAGCTACCTCGAACTGGATGTACTCTATCCGGTAGTGTTCTTTGATCCCGAAGGTGACAGGCAAAACCATCTGACCAAGGGGTACAACAGCGTTTCCTGGGAAAATTCTGTAGAATAGAGAGTTCGTCGGGGTGAGTATATCCATAACGTCGAGGCCCATCTTCCTCAAAGTGTTGGTGAAGAATACGTTGAGACCACTGCTGCCATTAATGAGTACTTTTGTGAGTCGAGAGCCTACGACTAGTGGGTCCAGGATCAGAGGGTAGCATCCTGGGTTCGAGAAACTAATTTGGTAGTCTGTTGGGTTATACTCGATAAACCACTTCTCTCGGATCGAAACGAAAGCATCTCACACGAAGGCGAGTCAAGAGATTACAACATTCCAGTAGTTTAATACATAGGTCACTTTATTTATTACATCATAGTAGTTCAAAAGTGCATAAAGTAAATTGTTCAAAGTTTGAGCAGTAGAAAAAGGATCGCAACTAAATGTCGATGCAGAAACATCATGGTGAAGCCAACCATGACGTTAGTTACCACAGTCCTCGCCGACCGAGGATGGGTCCCACTTGACCGTCCAACCCAGAGAGAGCTGGGTCGGCCAAGTCACACTTTCAACAAAAGCACTAACATCCAAGTTACCTGAAAGTAAAGCCACAAGCAAGGCTGAGTACACAAATACTCAACCAGACTTACCCGTCAGGTAGCAACTACTCCACTGACTTAATGACATGCAAGGCTTTTTGATGGAGGGGTTTGTTTTGCCAAAAGTATCTAAGTAGATCCTTACTTTCAAGTTTTAGCAGCAGATTCTAGTAGATTATTTATTCTAGGTAAGCAACCTATCTAAGCAAGCATGGTGAATGAGATTTTAATTCAAGCAACACTATTGATCATCATTCTTTTTCCTCTTCTTACTCAGTGCAGAAGTGGGTCAAGCAGTCTCAAACTCTGAGAGGCAGATGATTCGAATCGAGTTTCTTAACCTTGCAAGGTGAACCGAATCCCACGACATTGCATACCATGACGGGTCCACACATGTTAGCCATCCCCATCAATTCTCAAGCACGTGGTCAGGGCCCACTTCCCTTGGATACAAGGCCCCACGGGCCCGAAACGTCGCCATACCAGGACTGCACTTGTACCCACATGATGCATCAAGGGAACTCCATTCCAGAGAGAGCGGGGAGTATGCCCATGTCCCAGTTCAATCAGGTACTAGGCTTCCCTATCCCATACTAGGTATGAGATTAGTACTTTCAAACACTTGACCACAGCTCTAAACACATTTCGACCTTAGCATCTTTTCCTAGACAGACGGGGCAAATTCCACCGAAACAGAACCAAAGCCCGGCCCCGTCCATCATCCTTATGGTTGTAGCATAAGAAAAATAAGCAACTCCTATAGCTCGTGAGTGACTGAAAATCACTCAACTTTTACCGAGTCCTATTTAGTATTGCAGCTACTCGGCCTACCATGCTAGTATTCAACCATAGGTACCTAAGACTATGCAACTTGGTTTTCAATCAACTCCTATGAACATAAATGCACAAGCATCAGTATCATAGACATTGCATGAATTTACAAAAACTGGGTTATGCTCTGGGACTTGCCTTCCTATTCCAAGTTAGTGGGGAGCTCATTGGATACTTCACTATCTCTTGCTCGGCCTCGACGTGATGTACCTCGGTAGGTATTTGCTTGGTCGTCGGGAGCAGTTCGTACGTTCTGTCTGCGAGATTCGCTTCTACACGAGATGCATATGCAATAGTTCAAGTTTCCATGCTTTCACATGTAGGATGCAGATCATGAATTATTGCTGAAGTGTAAATTATATTTCGACCACATTCACCTAAACAATGTTCTAAACATTCATTATCTTCATGAAATAAGGTGTGTTGTGATATAAAACCCGGGGTTGACTGTGATGGTGATTGTGTACACATATAAGATTTTACAACTTAGACTTCACAAAATCAAGATGGGTCACTCTAGGGTTGCTCAAGGTTCATTTGGAAAGTTATCTTGTTTCATAATGTTTTTCTGTACCTTGGTGTGTATTTACCATGATTTATTGTGAAGGACATCTATTTTTCATATTTTTCTTCTATTGAATCTTTCACAAAAAGTTAAGCATGTTTTACTCGGTCTCATGCAGTAACCATTTATTTTCCTAGTGAGCATATTGCATTTGTGACCCAACAAAAGTGGTTTCATATCTTTCTCTACCTTATTCTATTTATTTTGCAAAAAGTAAGATTCTTCATAGGATTTCAATGTTAAACCTAAAACAATGTGTTAAATATCTAAACTTGTGTCACCACTATTTTATTCAGCACAAGCTCAACATAGCAAAGCTAACAGATGTGGATTTACATTTTTATCATTTTTGTGTAATTTATGAGGCATGCATAAAAATAAAATCTAGAGATAAAACTACAACAGTGACATGCTCGGCGGGGGCTCGGTGAGCTGCGCGAGGGTGCATGTGGTGCTTAGGGAGGCCTAGCGGGTGGCGGGGAGGCTTGAGAGGTGGTTCTCCATGGCGAGGTGGGTGCCAGTGTTTTGGGCAGAGGGAGGCGGCGGTGTGGTGTGCCAGCAAGTGAGCCATCACGACTTTTATAGGCCGGTGGAGGAGGGAGGCAATGGCTCACGGCTGCCCAGGCGGTCATTTGGCGCAACGGCCAAGGCGGAACACCACTGGTGGAGCGGCGGGCAAGGCCGGCGGTTGGGCGGTGGCGATACGCAGATCTGCGGCCATTGGCCGTGCGGGATTTGGGAGTGTGGGAGATCTCCTATGTCTCGTGCGCGTGTTGGTGGAGAGGGAGCTCGAGTTGTCGCCTCGTGGCAAGGAGTGGCGGGGCTGCATCGGCAGGTAGGGAGCGATGACATGGCAGTGGCACACACGGTGGGCGGCAGGGCACGCGTGGGCATCAGGCGGCCATTGTCCGGCGAAGATGCGTTGCCAGAGGGGCAGGGATGCGCACGCGGGCTGGTGGGGCGAAGGGCTGGGACGAGTTGTCCCTTCATGGCCGGCGGTTGCCCAGAATAGCTACGTCAGCGGGGCGGCGCTGTGTGGCATGCCATGGCTCGCTGTTTGAGATCACCGGATCAGCGGCGCACGTGGGCAAGCGCGTGTCTTGCGGGGTAGTGGGATTTGGGCGAGATTTGCGACAGATTTTGAATTCAAACTTGAAAAAGTTCAAAGCTAAGAGTTGTTGTCCAAGGCATAGACTACAAACTCTACAAAGGCTTCAATATGAAAACTTGGCCCGATTTGGAGATAAACTTGGCTAAACTATGGGAGAACGCCGGTTTCCAAGACTTAGAGAAATTTGAATTTGTTTGAATTTGAGCTGATCTTTGACTCGATTTTTGAAAGGGTTCCACTCCAAAGTAGCAAAATCTCAAATAAGAAAAGTTGTGTGTTTTGAAAAGTTCTACAACTTTTGTGTTGGAAAAAATCAAAGTTCTTATACAAAATTGGAATTCCTGAATTGCCCCCAATTTAAGCCTTTTAAGGGTATTTTTGTATCTTTATTTGCTTGGTTTAGATTCCAAGTTGGTCATTTGAGGTTTTTGGTATGTTGGCCACAAATCAAACCTAGTGTGAGTGTTTTTCATACTTAGCCTTTGGGTTTGACTTGATTTGATCAAATCAGACCCTAATGTGATACTTCCATGTGTTTAAGTGAAGTTTGCACTTAAGCAAGACAAGTTTGAAACTTAGATGCTAATTAACCTTTTTCACACTCTAATTAGGCTTTTTAAGGACTAACCCAAACTAGGGATGTTACACCGCTTAGTAGTAGTACCCGGTGTGCCGCCAAAGATGATGTTGACGGTGTTACACAGGTTCTGCAATTTGCCATTGTCGCCGCATCTTCGTCTTCTTTGGCCTTACCCTTGTCCTTTGCTCCAGAATGTTTCGGCAGATCTTTCATGACCCTATGTAGGCTATAGAAATCCATGGCAGAGTGCTTAGAGTGTGAGTGCCATGAGCACTGCTTTTTCAAGAGCTCTTTGAACGGAATCCTTTCTTGATTCCTACTGACTTTCTTGGAAGACTGGGACATCACCGCGACAGTATTTTCTAGCTTTCTCTTGCTATTTTGACCACCCAAGTAGTTGCCTCGGTTGTCATTATTGGGGTGATCATTACAGTTCTTGTCATTGTGCTGGCCTTTACTCTGGTTGTTGTTGTTTTGGCCACTGTTACGACTAGACTCGAATCTCTCGATATCTTTGTCTTCTCTATCCACTCAGGCTTGCATCATGATCTTTAAAGACAGATATCTTCCGAGCACCTCCTGCCAAAATCTTAGAACATCCGGCAGTCACAAAGACCGTTCTGGAAGCAATCTATGGCGTCCCGCTCCATGATGTCCATGATAGTGGCCTTCTTGTCAAAGAAACAACGTAGATGACTACGTAGGATCTCGCCTTGTTGCTGCTTGATTTGAGACAAGTCGATCCTATTGCCAGGACACTACATAGCCCCTGCGAAGTTGTTTGTGAATGCCACCTTGTGGTGCTTCCACGTGTCGATGGAGTTCTTCTCTAGGGACTTGAGCCGTGTGAGTGGCCCTACCTCCATGCAGATGGGGAAGTAGATAACCTTGGTGTCATCATTTCCTCCCACTACCTGTACTGACAATGAGTAGCACCGTAGCCATTGGACAGGGTCATATATCCCATCATACTTAGTGATACCCGGAGGTTTAAATTTGTCGGGTAGAATTGTCTACCATACTCATTTTGAGAAGGTAGAGAACCCGTCAGAATCTTCTCCTAGGTACTCGACTTCTTGCTCACACTCATGGTGGTACCCTTCGATGATTGTGCGGGCGTCATGGCTATTGTTGATCTTCTGACGGAGGTCATGTACTGGGCGTTCAGGCTCTGGATGTGACCCACGGAGGCAATAGCCTCCCGGGGGTTCCGCCCAACTACTCCCTGCTCCGGCTTGACTCGGTCTAGCGCCTTCAATTCTTGCAACCTCATTTCTGGCACCCTCATTTCGACTTATTCGCCTAAGGATACTACCATGCTGGGATGAGGTGTGTCGAACTGAGTGTATTGGTCTTTGTTGATCGAGTTTCTCATACATGTGCTTCGCCAGTTGAGCGAGTTGCCTAGTGTACTTGGTTTATATCATAGCCTGAGTAATCGGATCGATGGATGCGTTGGTGGCGAGAGGAGTATGGTGATGACGCGATTGAATTGCTTCAAATGCAGGATCCAAGTTCATGATGGGTAGGTCAGCTACAATGTGGCGGTGACGCTTTGCTCTTGCAACGTTTCTTGCTCGCCATCGATTCCTTTGAGCTTTGGTTTCTTCTCCTTCTACGTTGGTGGTGAGCTCAGCCTGCGAGATGTCATCTGGGTGACATTCATGATGCGGGTTTCTATCTGGCTGGTCTTCATCCACACCTCCTTATTGAGTAACGATGGTGAGGAGTTCCCACTCCAGAGAATAGCTACCCAAACTTGACGTGATGATCTCTGTGGAGCTGTCTTCTTCATAGATAGGCGACAGAGGGGTTCCCTCCTGGTACGGGAGAGTGTCAAGGTAGGCTACAAGACGTGACTCATCGTCCTTGACAAGAGTAGGAGGCTTCATGTTGGACCAGTAGACAAATTTGCCTTGTGGAGTAGATGTAATGACTAGGCCCTGTTGTGGGCGTGATAATGGAGTCTTCTTGTTCGGGTCCGAGTAGTAGTCGAGGTCCTCGATTAAATTTGAGTTGAATTGTGATCTGGACATGGTAGCCTGGTAGGCAGCACTTGAGTTTTGGAGTTCGAACGAGAATCAACTTGTATTGTAGACCGGTTTGCACGATGGCTTAAGTGCTAGCTCAGGGGAACCAATCCGACTAGTGGGAGAAGTTGACTTGTACTTGGACTCATCCCCCGAGCCTCGGAAGAGGTCGAAAATTTCGTTGAATTTTTCAACAAAATCCTCCAAAGCTTGGCAATGAAGGTTGATGTCGTACTACTTCTCCTAATGTGACGGTAGAAGTTTCTAGTGCTGTCTGCGACGCAAACACAGGAGCCTGCTTCAAACGCGAAGGTGGGCTTGATGATGACTTGGGCTATCGAGTTTGCTAGTGGATCTTCAGCGCGATTTCCTACCTGGCACGCCAACTGTCGGTGTTTAGACCTGGCAACCTACCGAGGGGTTACCCGAGGTAGTGTTTTATGCATGGGTCTTACCGAGATCAGGAACTCAAAAGTGAACTTGAACATACAATTTAGATAGGTTTGGGCTGCTTAGATTGCATAATACCCTATGTCCTATGTGTTGGTTGTATTGTATTGATTTAACTTGTTTGGAGGGGGTCCCTGCCTCACCTTATATTGCTGGGGGCAGGGTTACAGGTTAGTTGTTTACAAGAATACTAGTCGGATTAGACTAGAGAGTCCTACTCTATTGGCTACGAGTAGTTTCCTAATCCTTGACTTGTTCTTGTCGTCCACGTAGACCATGCCATATGTAGGACTGTTCAAACCTTCTGGTGGGCCCATAAATGTATGGACAACGTCATGTTTGGTGGATTAGATTAATGCATGGAAGAGTTTATGAGTAGGTTCATGAGAGGGCTCAATTCTGAAATTCAAACCTTGTTAATTAGCAAAACATACAGTCATATTGGTGAATTATTTTGTCTTGCTCTCAATGCTAAAAAAGGAGATTCTATTATTTTTCAATACTTGCAAGAATGATGTGACCCATAATGTCAAAAATTTGTCCACTCTACATGCTAATCAAGAGCAACAAATAATGGAACCTCTGCTAATTTACCTTTGTCACAAGATGAATTACTTGCTATTCCTTGTGATATAGAGGACTTGTGTGCTTATGCTTCTTGTACTCCTATGCCACGATTACTGAATAAGTGTGATAGTTTTGGTTTCGAACCATACAAAAGTGTTGTAGATAATATCTTTTCTTCTTATTACTTGTGCACAAGATGAACTGAAATTGTTGCCTTTTTTAAATACTCTGGGTTATATTGAATTTGATATTCTGTGTAATCTAAACAATTTAGAGGAGAGACTTTTTGCATATTTTGAATTGACATGCTTGTCTAATTATACATATAACTTTATTGGCAAGTATAATTATAAAGGAGAATATATGGTGCATCGAGTTTATGTTTGTTCAAAACTGAAATCTCCGTTGCTTGTGCAAAAATATGATCAAGTAGAGAACTGCAATAGCACTAATCCTATAATATCAAGTTTGTCTAGTTTTGTTTTAAAGAAACAGGTTCAATTATAAGAAGTTGCACATTGTTGGCTAATACCTATGACATTTTGTACCGCTACAGTCAACCGAAGATGGTTTGCTTTCAAGAAGGAGAGAACGATGAGGACATGACTCCTGTAGATACACACAAGACAAAACAATATTTGGAGAGAGGCTTAGACCATGAGGACATGACAGATATGCCTTCGGTCATGCTTGGAGAATGGCATGGAGATGGAGGAGGCCAACAAGGCTGTCCAAGTGGAGAAGGAGGCCCAAAGCTTATCCTGTTCGAGTCGCCAAGGTGGAGGCACAAATCAAATCAAAGTTCGAGTCCACCTCGAAGTCGAGAAGCAGCATGCACCAAAAACGACGCCCAGGTCGCATACCGGCTCTGTTTTGGGCGTTCTATATATGCATTGAAAGCTAAAGAGATAAACTTCCCAATGGAAGTGGTTCCAAGTCAAAATTACATCAGAGTTGACAGGAATCGCAAAAACAATATGCGTTAGCTAAAGAGATAAAGCTCGCTGGCCCACCTAGAAGAAAGGGAAAGGAGGAGGCGGGAGAGGAGGAGGAGGAAGAAAGCTAGCACTGCCTGCATGCGCAAGAAAGAAACAGAGTGGAGGAGATAAGGTGGAGAGAGGGGGGCACGGGAAAAGGCCTCGGTTGGGCGTTTAGTCCCGATTCGTGTTACCAACGAGGACTAAAGGCCTCCCCTTTAGTCCCGGTTGGAATTACCAACTAGGACTAAAGGGGAGGTCTTTAGTCTCGGTTGGTGTTTTCAACCGGGACTAAATGCCCCACCAGATTCCCTCCATTACAACCGGGATAAAAGAGCCCGTCGGAGGTAGCCGTCGGTGGTTCATTTTTGACTCGAGAGTAAAGACCCTTTAGTCCTAGGTCCAAATTCAACTAGGACAAAAAATGTTGGATGGAAGGTGAGTTCTCTAGTAGTGACAAAATGGTTCCGAACTCATCATTGTATGATCCAGTGATGCCTACTGTTCACATCGGACCGTCAGTGTGACTCTGCCGACTCACTGCACACGTCATAGGGTCACCGGCTGATTTGGCGATGAGCCCTATGGTCAGTGTATCATTGTGCATATTAAGTGTGTGAAACTTTGTCCAATTCAATTTCTTTGAGTTCCATCATTTCTTCTTCATATCACAAGGCTTCAACTGAGCTACTTAGTGGCTAGTTTCACAAGTGTGCATTCACTCAACTCAAGGATTCACCTAAGTCAAGCTACTACTCTTCACCCCATTTATAGTATGGGCAAAGGGATAAAAGACATTACTAATCCAAGTGTCTCTCAGCGCTAAACGACACTTGGAATTAACTTATCCTTAGCCTTCACGATTATCCTTTAAACATATACAATTTATTTCAATCACATGATTAGGGGCAAGAATACAATGAAAGCCCATCATTTGCACTAACTAATTGAATGGCGCTGCAAAATATATGTTAGTCGCAATGATCATGTTACCATTAATCGTCAAAATCGAATTACGGGCCTAGATGCTCTTTCACCCTGGTACGTGGTGCACCACCTAAATAGATTAGGGACCCAGAAATGCATTTCTAAAGTTGGTCGGCCTATATGACACAGCCATTCAAGTTAAAGCACTTGCTGTGCATTTCACTCAATAAACTAATAAAGATGTAGAATTGTTGATAGAAGATGATCTACATGCAGCCATTCAATCATCAAAATCACATTATCTCCAAACTAGTGCTATATTTACTACTATCTCACCTATTTAAGTCATTGAACCCCCCCCCCCTCCCGTTCATTTAAAGTGTGCACATGCTGCATGGTGTGATCTAGATGCTACAAGTTCTCTACATCTTTGCTTTGGAAGACATCTTACCGAGAGCGGTCTGTGACAGACTGATTTGGGAAGCCAACTTATCCTGGACAAAAAAAAAAAAAGAAAAGAAAAGAAAAAAACTGGCCCGGACAAGGATGTTGCAAATTGTGTGGTTTGCTAGAGATAGCTGACCATATCATGTCCAGGTGCTTTATTACATATTTTTTATGGAGTGCTTATATTTGAGAAATTGTTGTTTAATTTGTTGGCAATAGATTAAACCTTGCACATTTCAGTGAAATGTTGCTCCCTAGCTCACAGATGAGGGGATAGCGAAAATTGATAATCTCTGTGCTAGGCTATGCATGATGGGCGATTTGGCTAACTAGGAATTAACTGGAGAGAAAGATGGTTCACGAGTATAAATGTGGTGGATGATGCAAGTTTCTTCAGTATCTTTAGCTCTGCTTCCTGTGGGTGTGGGGTAAATAAGTATTAGGCTTTCAATGGTTTAGATGATCCTTTTGCTTTCTTTCTCTATTAGAGTATTAGCGAGCGTGTAGAGCTGAGTCTGATTTCTCAAGCCTGTTCTGAGAAACAGCTGTTTGGTTTATACAGCAAACTGTGTAATCTGTGTGCTGTTACGTACTCAGGCTTAGACCTACTTTCATGTCTTTGCTTGGTCATATACTACATTGTAAAAGCTGGTGTCCGCACTACGGGAAAGCTAAAAATTGCCGAGTGTATTTTTTTTGCCGAGTGTTTTTTTACGAGCACTCGGCAAACAAGCTCTTCGCCGAGTGCCAAGCCAAAAACACTCGGCAAAAAAAATACACTCGGCAAATCGGGACTTTGCCGAGTGTCAAATAAAAAATACTCGGTAAACTACTCTCTTTGCCGAGTGTCTTTTGACACTCGGCAAAGAGGGGGATTTGCCGAGTGTTTTTTTGACACTCGGCAAAAAAATAATTTTTTTTCCTCTTTTCACCTTCAAATTTTTTCTACTCCCCACATACAACACGTGGTACTCCATGTTAAAATTTGGTATATTTTTGGATTTATTTGCTATATTTATTTAATTAATTGCATTTCAAGAAAATTTTTGGTATAAGTCAAATTTGAACTGCAAGTGATTCAAATTATGGAACAAAATGAGTAGAAAAATGATATTCATGTTATTTAGCTCAATTTGAGACCTGACCCATGAAATGAAAAGAAATTTCGAACATCTTGTTCAGAAAACACGACAATGAACGTGTGGCGGTAGTATTTTTAAATTGTAAAAAAAACAAGCAAAGTCTGAAAATCATGAGATTTGTCATGATGTGATGATATAATACGTGGAGGCTGTGGAAAAAAATTGAGAAGGTTTTGCACATTTCATCATGTACGATGATTACAAACCGAAGCATCTCAGAAGAAGAATAGTAACTTTGAGAAGGATTCGATAAAATTTAGAGTCGAAGTGACGGTCGAGTTCGGTTTGACTACAAAACTTTTTGTATAGTCAGTAGAGAACATATATTGTTTCGTGTGAAAATTTGGTATTTTTTTAAAACTGTGAGATATTTTTTAATTTTTTTAAAAAAACTTTGCCGAGTGTCCACACCGGACACTCGGCAACTTTTTTTTTCCAACCCGCGCAGGCGTCCTTATCTCCCGGCCCCCTCGATCCCACACTCGACCTCCGCCACTACCCCACCTCTTGCTCTCCCCCACCTCTTCCTCTCTCCCTGCCACCGGCGCCCGGCCCCCGGCCCTTGGCCCCGCCGCTCAACGCCCGGCCCTCGGCCCCCGGCCGCGCCGCCGCCTAGCGCCCGCCCCCGCCCGCCGCCCGGCCCCCGACCCCGCCGCTCGACGCCTTCTTCCCCTCCGGATCCGGCCTCTCCTTCCCCGACTCCCTCCCCTCCGGTCGGATCCGCGCCCCCTTCTTCCCCTCCGGCGCGGATCCGGCACCCCCCTGCTCTCTCCACTCCGAATCTGGCACGGATCCGGCAGCGGGTGAGGCGGCGTGGTGGCGGGAGGCAGCTCGGGTGGCGGCGGGGAGGTGGCCCGGCGGGAAGCAGCTCGGGTGGCGGTGGGGAGGGTGCCTGGCGCGAAGAAGCTTGGGCGGCAGCGGGATGGAGCAGCGGCGGCGCACTCCAAGGCGGGCAGCGCACTCCAAGGTGGATGGAGCGGCGGCGGCGCACTCCAAGGCGGGCGGAGCAGGCGGTGGTGGCGGCGGCGGAGCAGCCGGAGCTGGTGGCCCGGGCGTGGTGGCGACGGTCGAGCAGCTGGAACTGCCGCGGATGGCCCTGGCGTGGTGGCGGCGTCGCAATGGTTGAGATGGCGGCGGCGGCAGTGGCGGCCAGCTGGAGCTGCCCCCGGTGGCCGGGGTATGTTTTTCTTTTATTTTTTCTGGAAATATTGTTTGCCGAGTGTTTTGTGCCACTCAGCACACCCTTTGCCGAGTGCCCGACCAAAGACACGCGGCAAAGTTAACTTTGCCGAGTAAAACTTTGCCGTGTGCTCGTCGCCGAGTGTTACACTCGGCAAACACGTTGCTGAGTGTTTTTAGGGTTTCGCCGAGTGCCTGGGACACTCGGCAATTTGTAGCTTTCCCGTAGTGCCGGATCGTATGCTCTTTTGCTTTCTGCAAAGCTGGGCAGAAGCCTTCTATCAAAACAAAAAACAATTTCATTTATCCAGTTGCACAAACATCTTTGCCGATGTATTCTAGTGGCCTTATATACGTGGCGATTGTCCACATGCATGTTCGCAAAAACCCTTTATGAGGAAAACTTGCCATCAGCTAGACAGCTACCATTAAGTAATAGATGAGTAACATGTAAATAAATATAATATAAAGTGTGCATATTGAAAAGAGGCACGTTACCACGCAACAAGATCATGCAAGTAGCTGAATATGGAGTGCTTCCGTGGCAGATGGCAATGATAACTCTTTCAAACTACAGCAGGAACACAGAAAAGAGATTGTATTGATAATTTGTAGGATTTCACCTTTTTCCCCTTATTAGCATGACTCATGTGAAGATTAACATTAAGCCTCACTTGAGTTATAGTGCTGTACTTGTATATTGGAGCCATCAATATCACTTCCGGTGAAAGTTTGAGACATGATTGGGCATACTATGTAGAAGTAAAAAATTAAAGATTGAACGCCCGCTGCTAGCAATTCAGTATTTTGGGAAGGAGCTACTCCCTCCGTTCCAAATTGTAGATCCTTTTAGCTTTTTTAGGTTCGTAGATAGCATAATACTATCTACGAACCTAAAAAAAGCTAAAAATAATTTGAAACGGAGGGAGTACTTTTGTTAAAAACAAATCTCTTGCACAACAACAATAGCGCGCATGTTGTGAGCATAACCTGTTGAGCATTGATATGTTCACTGAGTTCACTAAGATTTGAAGATTGATTGGGTACAAGCCTCACATATATTTCCTCAGATATATATAAAACACTGAATAATGGAGATTTAAATGCATGAATTGGAATCCTGATAAGCAGTACTACGAACTTCACACACTACAAGAGAAACACTAACTTACGTTTGTTGTTTAATTACCCACCCAATTCCACAATAATCATTGTTAATATTTTTTTCACCCTACGTCCCTTTGCCCCCTCCTTTCACTGGTAGAAAACTGAGCATTAGTCCCGGTTGGTAAGGGTCATATCTCTCGGATATCCATCCGGGATAAACCAACCGGGACAAAAGGGGGGGTCTTTAGTCCCGGGTATTTTAACCGGGAGTAAAGGACCCCCTTTAGTCCCGGTTGGTGTCACCAACCGGGACTAAAGGGGACCCCTTTAGTCCCGGCTCAATTCCAACCGGGACTAAATTGCGCTTGCATGGCACTGGTGACGCCTGAATTTTTCATGCATGCATCACGTATACGTATAGTAGTACCGCGGCCCTTTTAATTTGTTAACCTTATAGTTGAGATTTTTTTAGAATGAATTAAATCAACTAGTATTTAAACGAATGGGATTTGTAATTATACAACTACTATATATATACACAATCCTTATACACAATTCATATACACAATTCAACTAGCTTAATTAGTACAAATCGATCATATATACAAATAAATCAAAGTATCTTCCTACGATCTTCCCGTCGTGGTGTTGCTGAGAGGAGTGTCTAATTGTCGTCCATCGTAATAAAATTCTCCTCTTGGATTTACCACCTCGTCCATTATGAATCCAATGAGACCTTCACATATTGCCGCTACTCTTTCTTCCTTCAAGAGTCCTTGTTGAATATTTAACATCTATAATTTGGAAATTTGTGAATGTTACATGAACAAATACATATAAGGAGCTAGAAAATAATTAACTAGTAATATATTTATTTTACGTACTTTAAAGTTGTGCGGCGTCATCTTCGGTCCCTTGGGTCCCAAAAAACTGTGCATGTGCTCACAGATGTAGTAGCCACATAGGTTATTCCCGGGTTCCTGTCTTAAGCACTTCAATGCGGAAAAAAATAAGTTATGAAATATTCGTGTTATACAATGTAATAAATTTGCAGACTTCATACGTACCGGGAAGTCTGTGTTCCATGTAAGATTTTCTTTGAATGGACCTTTGTGTGTCCTTATGAATTGTTTCCATGCGCTGCGGATTAGAATAATGAATGACATAGTGTAACAGGGATAAAATTTAGGAAATAAATTTTTGCATAGAGATCAAGGTCCAGAATTATTACAAGCCTAGCATGTCTTGCAATTCTTGGTAGTCCACTGGATCTTTCCGTAACGAATCAAAGACAGTGACGTGGCTTGTTTCAGGCTCAATTATAATAAGGATCCAGTGGAAGCTGCGTGCGTAAAATGTTCATGCATATTAGAGCTAACTAACATGTAGAGATAAGGAAAAAGACATCGAAAGTAGACGGTATACACACACTTACTTGAAGTTGTATGGAAGTAGTATGAAATCCTTGAATGTTTGTTTGTGTAGGAAATTGTATATTTCGGCAAAGGTTTTTTCCGGCGCTAATTGTATCTGTTGTTGGTTAACTACAGATGGATCCATGAAGCCTACATGTAGGTACGCCTCTCGGCGGCATGTCTGAATTAGCATCCTACATGAAATGGAAGATGAAGTTAGTACGGTGACGCACGCCAAAATTTACATGTAGAGATAATAAACGGACACTTACAGAATCCAAGCGCTGATCAGAGAGACGTCCAGGGCATCATGATGGTACACTTCGTATATATCCTTGAAGTCTAGCCACAGCACTTTCTCCCCTTCACCGTGAAAATCTATCGGTTTTACCTTCATGCCGATCATCTCCCTCGATTTGGCGGATGCCGTCATGTACCATTGATGGAATTCGTACATCTTTGTTGACAGCTTCCGTACCATTGCCGGCTTCACTAGAGGCTTGCCTAGCTCATAAGGCCATCTCGGCTCAGGGGGCGGTGTAGTTGGCGTCTCGACTTGCCCTATGCATTCATCAAGTCCCAGACCTGTTTCTTCCATGAACTTCAATATATTTGCTTGTTGATCCAAGGGCATTGCTTTTACCCGTTGAGCATCTTTCTTTGACAAATGGCTGAGGTCGGGGACTGAACCGCTGGAGGATGATTTTCCTTTTCTTTTATCCTTTTCATCAGCCTTTACTAGAGCCCGTTCATAGTTTGACAAGAGTGGTATCCTTTTCTTGGCTCCTTCCTCCATCCTGATAAAAAAGTTTAAATCCCGCCGACTTACTGGCGGTGGCTCCATCTCCCTTGCCTTTTTTAATTCGGCTTGTGTAAGAGGCACTGTCGCCTCGGAAAGCGAACTTCCACGGAACCACCCCGAACCCCCGGCAACGTCCTGGGTGCTCTGGATTACCTCAGGGTCGACCTTTGTTTTCTTCTTTCGAGGCTGTCTTTGCTTGGGAGGCGGTCCTTGTGACTTCTTGAGTGGTGCTGCAGGTTACTTCGAGGGGGCCGCTCTTGGTGCCGGCGACGGTGATCGGGGAGGGGTGTTGTTATTGTCGTCGTCGCTCCCAGCACCAGGATGTGGTGGAGATGGAGACCTTGATATAGATGGAAGCGACGGTCCTGGAGCAGGAGATGCCGGTCTCGAGGTATGAGGAGAAGGTCGCTGCTCGGGATCTACGGGGAGCGGTCTTGAGGTCTGAGGAGATGGCTCCGTGCGGGAAATAATGATGTAGCGTTTCTTCCATAGAATGATCCCA
>NC_028458.1:29197330-29199310 GCF_000263155.2 Setaria italica | reverse complement strand
AGGATTCGACAGTGCTCCAGATTGCGCCAACTCCGCAACTGCGTCGGCCACCCGCCGATTGATTTCATCCATCATTCGTTGTTCGACTTACTGCCGCCACCTCTCCTCCATCTGTTCCTTTCTTCGCTTCCGGCTTCTGTAAGAGGCACTGTCGCCTCGGAAAGCGAACTTCCACGGAACCACCCCGAACCCCCGGCAACGTCCTGGGTGCTCTGGATTACCGAGGGCCAATGTGAGCTCATCATTTTCTCGGTCCACCCTCAACCTCCCAGCCTTGGAATCTTCAATGTTCTTCATGAGATGTTCGGCCTTCTCACGTATTCTGTCATTGAAAATCAGCGTCCCATCCGCTTGGCTTAGGGAGCCTCCATGAGCGTAGTACCAGTTCTTTGATCGTTCGGGCCATTCAATAGTTGCAGGTATGATTCCCCATTCGATCAGATCTTGTTCCATCTTTCTCCACTTGGGAATTGCTGAGCCATACCCACCTCGCCCCAAATGATGGTGGTAGCCCTTCTGACTAGCATTTGCAACGTTGGTCATGATCTTTTTCACACCTTCTTCACTCCTCTTGTATTCAACAAATGCATCCCAGTGGTCCCTCAACTTGGGCCACGCGTTGAAGTCTGGAGTTTTGCCCTTCTTGATGTAGTGGGTGTCCAGCATCTTCTTGAATGTCTGGAATTGAGTAGCCATCTTCTTAAGTGTCCAGGCTTTGACATCCTTCTCGCTATAATCTTCGGGGAATGTGAAATGCCTCTTCACGTCTTCCCACAGCATATTCTTTTCTGTCTCTGGAAGGGCGTACGGATTATCGCTTCTGCCCTTCCATTCTCTGATGCTGATAGGCACGTTGTCCCGGACGATTGCCCCGATTTGACTAACGTACTTCTTTGCGACTTTCTCGGGAGCAACCGGCCTGCCCTCATCTGTAACTTCGGTGATGACAAGTCTCCCTTCCATCACCTTTGTACGACCTCGGGTCTTCTGCCCTTGTGTCGATCCGGAGGGCTAACAGTTTAAGATTCGTTAATTAGTACGTACTAGTAGCGGTGGCGTGAAACAATACAAGAATGGTTGTATATACCTCACCGGAACCTTCCGCCACGGCAAGTTGTTGCTGCGGCTGTTGCTCTTCATTCCCATCGGCAGACATGTTGAGGAACATGTCCGCCTGGGTGCCCTCTTCATCTGTGTATGATAGTGGAACGTTGTCGCCACTACCATCACCAGCGATTATCTGCTCCATGATATACCTTGCGGTCTCATCGTCTGCCATTTCAACTATTGCTGCAAACATACATGGAATCATACATGACAGTCATAGAAATCGTCTTAATACAAATTTGTATATAATCACAGTTCGGAATCATACATGTATATAATGAAATCATAAAATAACATGAATCGTACAAAGTCCGGAATCTTTATAAAAATTTCTATGAATTTATACAAATTTCTATGAATTTATACAAATTTCTAAGAATTTCTATTAATTTCTATGAATTTCTATGAATTTATACAAATTTCTACGAATTTCTATGAATTTCTACGAATTTCTATGAATTTTTATGAATTTCTATGAATTTCTATGAATTTATACAAATTTCTACGAATTTCTATGAATTTCTACGAATTTCTATGAATTTCTATGAATTTCTATGAATTTATACAAATTTCTACGAATTTCTATGAATTTCTACAAATTTCTACGATTTTCTATGAATTTCTACAAATTTCTACGAATTTCTACGAATTTTGACGAATTTCTACGAATTTCTACGGCGGCGATAAGGGCGGCGGAGGCGGGACGGCGGCGGTCAGGGCGGCGGAGGCGGGACGGCGGCGGTCAGGGCGGCGGAGGCGGGACGGCGGCGGTCAGGGCGGCGGAGGCGGTTCACCGGAACCACGGGCAGTGCCTAAGCTACTACGTTGTGATGGGCGGCAGGACGGCGGCGATCACGGCGGCTACTCGGCGGG
>NC_028458.1:29194248-29197230 GCF_000263155.2 Setaria italica | reverse complement strand
TTCATCTGACGCAACGGCCGTCGCATAATTTGATGCCATCTCTGTGAGTACATTTGATGCACGGCGAGGGGCGACGAGGGGCGCCGGCGACGAGGTGGCCGGGACCGGGGGCTGGGCCCGTCGACGGACGAGGAGGGGATCGAGGAGGGCCGCCCGGGGGACGACGACGGCGCAATGCGGGATTTCGACGGCGCAATGGGGGACGACGACGGCGGCGGCCGGCGAGGGAGGCGGACGGGCGGCGACGGGCGGAGAGCGCAGGACTTGCGAAAATTTCGCTAAGTGTGGAACTGGCGGGGGGTAGAAGGGAGTACAGTGCTTTTAACCCCCCCCCCTTTTATCCCGGTTCGTAATGGCACCCGGGACAAAAGGGCCTTTTGTCCCGGGTCCCGTCACCAACCGGGATAAAAGGCCCCCCCCTTTTATCCCGGTTGGTGACGGGACCCGGGATAAAAGGGTGCGCTCCCAGCCCCACCTGGCGGGGGCACCCTTTTATCTCGGGTCCCGTTACCAACCGGGATAAAAGGGTACGTTCGGGCGGGAGACGAAACGTACCCTTTTATCCCGGTTGCCGTTTGACGGCAACCGGGATAAAAGGGGGGCCTTTTGTCCCGGTTGCTGTTAGCACCCAGGACAAAAGGTCTTTTTTCCTATTTTTCTTCTCCCGCCTGTTTTTTGGAAATGGATTTTATTTAACCTTTTCACTGCATTCCAGGATGAAAAACAAAACCTTCTCAGATTTTGTACATGCAAAAATATATTTAATTAACGAGTAAATTGACAATAAGTATGAAGTAATCATTATTTCTATACCAACTCATGTAGCCTGTAAAATATTTATTTTACTGCATTGCTGTGATCAATAAATTATTCAATTAAATTATTTGAATGCGCAGAAAAATCCATGTTAGTATGTGGTCAACAATGTTCATGTATATCTAAAAAATCTTCACCTAACAAATTTAATAACACATGAAATCATACATAGGGTAAATTACAAATTGTATCAATTAATACACAAAGGTCATGCACATTTAACGCATTACAATACAACGTTGTAAAATTTCTTCTTCACGAAAGTTCCTTGATCATGATCGTGGCGTAAGTACGGAGCCTCTTCTTTGGACAGCAGGATGCTTGGATCAACTTCAACGTCGAATGGAGGCATGCCATCAAACTGATCATAATCATCTGATTGGTCTGTTTTATCCTCGACTCCCACGATTTTTCTTTTACCTGGAAGAACTATGTGGCACTTTGGCTCCCATGTCTCTTCTGGATTCCTCTTGGGTTTGCTGCACATGTCCTTCACATAGAACACCTGATGCACATCATTGGCAAGTACGAATGGGTCATCACTGTATCCAGTCTTGCTCAGATCTACTATTGTCATTCCGTACTGATCTTTGGTGACGGCAGTTAGCTTCACCCAATTGCAAAGAAATAGAGGGATGTACAGCGGTCCGTACTCGAGTTCCCATATCTCCTGTATGAAACCATAATATGACTCCTTGCTATTATTTCTGTCCATGGCATCTATGCGGACACCACTATTCTGGTTCGTGCTTTTCTGGTCCTGGGCTCTCGTGTAAAATGTGTAACCATTTATCTCATAGCCTTGGAATTTGACGATTGTGGTAGCAGGTCCCCTGGCTAACCAGGCAAGCTGTGGGTGAATCTCAGAGTTACCCATAAGTTGTTGGCGCAACCAGGAGGGAAAAGTTTCCATGTGATGACGGGTAAGCCAAGCATCGGATTTGGTCGGGTTTTTGGAAGCTACCATCTGCCTGTGCTGCTCGATATACGGAGACACAAAGGATGACTGTTGTAGAACAGTGTAGTGTGCCTTGTCGAACAAATTAGTATCATTGCTCAAACTTGATTTTCCTTCCAAGGGTGCCCATTCCTCGGAGCCTCCCCTCGTGGCGTGAAGTTGGAACCCCAATCGAGTCAATTGAATCAATAAAATCAACACAAAACTCGATCACCTCCTCTGTTCCATATCCCCTGGCAATGCTTCCTTCTGGACGAGCACGATTACGAACATAGTTTTTTAGGACTGCCATGAACCTCTCGAAAGGCCACATATTGTGCAGGTATACAGGTCCGAGAATACCAATCTCTTTTACTAGGTGAACCAGTAAGTGCGTCATAATATTGAAGAAGGATGGTGGAAATAACAACTCAAAACTGACAAGACATTGCACCACATCGTTCTGTAGCTTTGATAGCTTGGATGGATCGATTGCCTTCTGCGAAATCGCATTGAGAAACGCGCATAGCTTTACGAGCGGCAACCGGACATTTTCTGGTAGAACACCCCTCAGTGCAACCGGAAGCAACTGGGTCATCAACATGTGGCAGTCATGAGCCTTGAGATTTGTAAACTTCTTTTGTTTCATATTTATTATTCCCTTTATATTCGAGGAGTACCCAGACGGGACCTTCATACTATTCAAGCATTCAAACATGCTATCCTTCTCCTCCTTGCTGAGAGTGTAACTGGCAGGACGTAAGTAGTGCTGTCCATTATCTCTCTTTTCCGGATGTAGGTCATCTCGTTGCCCCATGGCTTTCAGGTCCTGTCGTGCTTCCAATGTATCTTTTGAGGTTCCATAAACACCCATGAAGCCTAGCACGTTCACGCAAAGATTCTTCGTCAGGTGCATCACGTCTATTGCGTTGCGAACCTCTAGGATTTCCCAATAAGGTAGCTCCCAAAATATTGACTTTTTCTTCCACATGGGTGCATGTCCGTTATCATCGTTCGGAACAGGTTGGCTACCAAGTCCCTTTCCAAAGACTACATGTACATCCTTCATCATCTCGAACACACGCTTTCCATTATGGTGTGCAGGTTTTTTACGATGGTCTGGCGTCCCTTTGAAATGCATCCCGCTCTTTCTCAGCTGGTGGTGAGCAGGGAGAAATCGACGATGACCCATATAGACGACCTTCTTACAGTGCTTCAAGTACATGCTA
>NC_028458.1:29192711-29193956 GCF_000263155.2 Setaria italica | reverse complement strand
GGCATCATAATGAACTTCCGCTTCATGCACAGCCAAGGAGGAAGGTTGAACATACAAAGGGTCACAGGCCAAGTACTATGACCACTACTCAACTCACCGAATGGATTGAATCCATCAGTGCTTAAACCAAACCTTATGTTCCTTGCTTCACTTTCAAAGTCTGGGAATGTTCTATCAATTGATCTCCACTGTGCCCCATCTGCGGGGTGTCTCAGCATCTCATCTTCCTTACGGTCTTCTTTGTGCCATCGCATCAACTTAGCATTCGCCTTGTTCCTGAACAAGCGCTTCAAGCGTGGTATTATAGGGAAATACCACATCACCTTCGCGGGAACTCTCTTCTTGGGAGACTGCCCCTCGACATCACCAGGATCATCTCGCCTGATCTTATACCGCAGGGCTTCGCAGACGGGACAAGCATCCAATTCCTCGTATTCATCACCACGATAGAGGATACAGTCATTAGGGCATGCGTGTATCTTCTGAACATCCAATCCGAGAGGGCAAATAATCTGTTTAGCTTCATATGTTGTGGACGGTAATTCATTATTCTCGGGGAGAATCTTCTTGACAATTCTCAACATCCCCTGAAATGCTTTATCGGACACACCATTTTTTGCCTTCCATTGCACAAATTCTAGTGTCGTACCTAGTTTTTTATGGCCCTGCTGGCAACCTGGGTACAACAATTTTTGGTGATCATCTATCATGCGCTGCAACTTTGCTGCTTCCTTCTCAGTTTCGCAATCTCTATATGCATCTCGTATCACCTGACCAAGGTCATCAGTAGGGTCATTTTCTGCAAACTCATCTTCATCAGCCTCGCCCATTGTAGTACCTGCAAAAGCTTGGCCTGCAACCCAGTCCGGAATGGTGTCATCTTCCTCCTCCTCCTCGCCATCTTCCATTACAACCCCTAGTTCACCGTGCTTGGTCCATTACAAGTGGCTGTGAATAGTCCCCCAGGAATCCTTTGAATACTCCTTCCTGTTATTGCATTGGAAGCATGGACAACATACGAACCCATTCTCTGGCTTGTTCGCTTTTGCCACTTCGAGAAAATAATGCAAGCCATCAATAAACACCTTGCTCCGCCTGTCTGCATTATACATCCAATGCCGGTCCATCTGCATCGTATTACGCACGAAAATGGATTACACTTGACAATGGATTATGCGTGAAAATCGATTAAAGATCCAAACAACATGGTACAATACAACAACATGAAGATCCAAATACACATAA
>NC_028458.1:29189805-29190912 GCF_000263155.2 Setaria italica | reverse complement strand
AGGGCGGGAGCCGGCGGCGGGGTGGTGGCCGGTAGGGGCCGATGGCGGGGCGGGGACCGATAGGGCCAGCGGGGGATTTCATTTTTTTATTTTTTATTACCGTTTAGTACCAGTTATTTCTACCGGTACTAAATTCTCCCTCTTTAGTACCGAACTAGCAATACCGGTTGAGAAACTAGTAATAAAGGGGGTTCCCAATCGGTATAGAAGACCCTTTCCCTAGTAGTGTTTAAGCCGAAAACACACGTAGTCTATATTCTTGTTGAAGGGTACTACGGCTCTGCTCAGCTGTGCTAATTTTTCTAGCTGTAGCTGCAACTGTAGTAGCCACTAAGTAAGCCGCTCGGCTCAGTGTAACGAACATGGCCTCAAATAGGCCATGTGATTTTGGTGATTAATGTGACAACACAGTCATTAGGACTAATGTATTTGCTAGAACATATCTTTAAGGAATTGTAGTTCGTAAGGAAGCAACCACAACCAAAGCAGTGCAAAGAAACGAAGAAATCACGTGCCGACGTATTGCACCGACGCAAATGGGGTGCCACCAAATCAGTCGGTGCTCTGGCATACTGGGTACAAGTTTTGGTCACTGACACATTCGATGGGCATACTGGGTACAAGTTTTGGTCACTGACACATTCGATGGGTCCAGGAACTAGCCACCAAATTAGTCGGTGCAGTAGGCGCAGAAGGAAAATGAAGCCATCGGATAATCCGATGGCCTATGTGGAGAGCATCAGAGTAACCATTGGAGCTTTTGGTACACTGTGCGGACCTCAAGTCAAAAGGGGACCACCGGATGATCTGAGGGCCCAAGTTTTGTACCCATCGAATAAATCGTTGGAGCAAAGAGAAGAAAGAAGGAGGCACCAAGTGATCCGACACTGTGTGTCGTCGACTGTCGGATGAAGCATATTTTCTTCAGAGAACTTCTAGAGAGATTTTTGGCAGCGTCAAGCACTGCACCAGATGATCCGATGGTCATCAAAGAGACCATCGGATGCTCCCGCCGCCCCCTCGCTCCCGTGACCGCTGCTCCCGCCACCCCCGCCCGCCCGTCTGCCCGCCGCCGCTCCCGCCATCCCCGCCCCGCCCACCACGCTC
>NC_028458.1:29158673-29187653 GCF_000263155.2 Setaria italica | reverse complement strand
CCTAGCTCCCGTGAGCTCTGTTCTCGCGAGCCCCGCCCGCCTGTTTGTCTGCAGCCGCTCCACCCTTCCCTGCCAGCCCGGCAAGATCCCGGTGCCCCCCTGCCACAACTGTTGCTCCTACCACCCCCACCCACCGGTCCGCCCACAGCCGCCCCCGCCCATCCGCCGCCGCCGCTCCCACCGCCCTCAGCCATAGCCGCCGCCTCACCTCACCTCGCCACTACTCCTCACTGCCGGTGAGGGGCGAGCGGAGAGGGAGGGGAGGGGAGGCAGATGAGGAGGAGGAGGATGAACGGAGACGGGATAAGGCAGAGGGAGACTGTGTGTGAGAGAGAGGAGAGAGAGATAGATGAGGGAGGAGACAGGATAAGGAGGAGGAGCGGGTAGCCGGGGGGTGGTGGATAAGGTGGAGAACGGGAGTTTTAGTCATCCTTTAGTACCGGTTGGAGTTAGTACCGGGTGGAGGCTCCACCCGGTACTAATGGGTGACCTTTAGTACCAGGTGTAGGCTCCACCCGGTACTAATGCGTGACCTTTAGTATCGGGTGAGCTCCCACCCAATACTAAATAGGGTCATGGGGGACAACTCGGGAACTATCCATTAGGCCTGGTACTAATTCTCACATTAGTACCAGGCCAATACACAACCGGTACTGAGCCTCGGAACCATTGCTCAGTTTTCCAGTAGTGTGAAGTGTGCAAGAGTCCATTGAAGAGCAAGACACATTAAGAACACATCCTAGCCGCCAAAAGTGCTGAAGTGCTCCATCAAAGGCTTAGCACAAGCTTTGGAGAGTGATTAGTGCTAGATAGGCCTAGAGAAGAGAGAGTGCAAGGTGTGCCTACCTTGTGATCAGGTTCTAGATTGAACCACCATTGTACAAGGTGTGCCAGTACCTTGGAGCCTTAGTGGCTCGTCGACAAGTCTTCCGTCCTTCGGCTTAGTGTGGAGCGGCGTCAACAATCGTGTGCGGGGACGTGGAGAATGGAGAAGCTCCTTACTGGAGACAGCATCAAGGTGACCGAGGAACTTGGAGTGAGCCTTAGTGGCCAAGCCTTTGTGGCAAGTGAAGGGGTGTCTCGGAAGAGATTTGGTCACCGGGAAGCAATACTCTTTTGTGAGAGCTTTAACAACGTGGACTAGTGGTGGCTTAGTGCCTACCGATACCACGGGATAAATCTTCGTATCAAGATTTTGCTTCCCCTCATCCCCTCCTTTACGTTTTTGCATTTCATACTTGCAACTTGTGTGCCTTTACTTTCTTAGTATAGTATCTTGCTAGGATTGGCTCTAGGTTGCAAAACTTATTTGGGGATGAGGGTTCCACGCTAGATCAACCATAGAATGCACATCTTGGATAAAATGATTTAGTTTATGTTCATGCAAGATAGTGGAAGCCTTAGGTTAAGACTTTATATTGCTTATTTTATCCCCTCCCCTACTTAGACTACGAGTATTGATTCCTTACACTCAGTAGACTAGCTTCAACCTAAACAAAACATCTCCTCACCTTGCCTACATAGAAATCAAAATGCTTGCGCAGCTGCTAAGTAGTTGGGGAGGATGCCTCCTGCAGCGCTGCACAGCCATCACTTCCAATCACACCGGCTCCCAGCCGGCCACCGACCTAAACAATCCGTCATTTAGACGGAGTATCACCAATCTCTTCCTATATCCCAAACCCAGCAGTCTTCAACAATTAATTTGTGTGCAGCCCAACTAGCTAGTCTGCCAGCGGAACCAGCCAGGATGCTTCACATGTTAATCCCCCCGGCTCTCCATTTTTTTACAGCGCAAACTCCAAGTCCCTAGGTTTAACCCATCTGCTCAGCACATGCGTGGGTTAGCTAGCGAATCGTCTAATCTAGTATACACGTATCGCTCTGCGTGAATCTCAAAGCAATTTATACTGTTTCCTAGCGTTGGGGGCAGGTACGGTACGTGCACGAGGGATTGATTCTTTGAGCAGCTTTCCTGCCGGGTTACGGGAGTACAGGCGGACAACGAAGCACCTTGGGCGGCGCCCTGCCTTTGTGAGACTGCATCAGAATGTAGAGTTCGAAAGGGGGCGCCGCCACCATGTCTCTGCGAGCGCAGATGCCGAGCTAGATCCCCAAAGCCTATGCGTTCACCGACCCTGTATATATTGCTCTCTCTATGCAGTGCTGTACTGAAATTATATCCTGGATTGCATTCGATGAATTTGTACCTGGGTCATCTTTATGTGCGCCTGGCCGGTTTTGGTTCCCATCCATGTAGTATCATCGAATGATCATGTAGGCCCCCTTATTTCATTAAATTCTGTGGCAGCTAAAGGCTCCACATAAATATCCAAATATTCCTTGGATCAAGGAAGATCAGTTGTTTTCGTCAAAAACACGTAACAAAATGGCAATGGAATGGAAGCTCGCTATGTGGCCCTTGTAATCAAAATGACAGCATTCTATATACTCCCTCCATACCTATAAAGGATGTCGTTCTGGGCGAGTGGGACATTTTCATATAGGATGTCGTTCTACACTCGCTGGGGAGTATTTGGACGTGTTTGCCTCTAGCATGCGTTTCGGCTGCCGTTCCGCTGGTCAAAGCATTAATCACGGCGCTTCATTTCACTCGCCTCCCTTCCTTGCCGAACTGCAGCGTCGCCGGCTCGCCTCCCTTACTACAGAGTCGCCCGCTTGCCTCCCTTCCAATCTAGCAGTCTCCCTTCCGCTTGCGCCATGGACTCGGCGTAGAGATGGCGCCGGTCTCGTCGGATGAGATGGCACCGCTGGAGTCAGAGATGCTGGTGGCGCCGGACTCAATGGAAGACGGCCTCAAGCAGGACTCCATGGTCTTTGCTGGCACCATGGAGAGATGACTTCGGACTCCTTCGTGCCAGACTCCTTGCTGCCGGAGTCCCAACCTTCTCTCTATGTTCGCTGCGGCATGTCCCACGCCAACAACGATGACGAAGGCTGCTTCGAAGCTCACCGCCGCGCTTGCAGGTGTGCCCGTTGCAGTCTTCTACATAGCAACTACGATCTTGCAACAAGGATATTGCATGACAGAGAAAAATTTGATTGTGAGACCTACATTCCTGATGTGGAGAAGCTTCAAATAGATCATGACACCATACTTGTGCATGAACACATTATGAAGAAGTTGGACGAGCAATTGAAGATGAAGCAAGATGCCTCCATAGAGATAGTGACGGTGGACGGCGCCATGGAAGATGCAAAGAAAGATCAATAAGGTTACATGTCTCGTTCATTCAACCTAAGGTGCATGCATCTCCCAAATTACTTCTTCTAATTTGCTCCTAACTAACTTGCATCTTCTAATTATTTGATGCAGGAAGACTAGCAATTGCTTCAGCTAGCAAGGACGCTTCACAGGAGGTTTGCAATGGCAGCCGATCTTCTTTCTCTAACTTTTATTTTTGCATGTGAGGAATCTTGATTTTGTTGCATCCTTTAACCTTCATGGCTTCCTTCAAAACACTCTGAAGTATTACGAAAATTTTGTTTTCTTTGTGTGGACAATATTCTATAAATGCCTACGAAATATGTGTTGAAGAAATCAATCAATGAGTGGACAATATTAATATGAATACCTACAAAACATGTGTGAACAATTAATCCATTTACCTATTGCACTGTTGGAACTAGATCTTGTATTGTTTTTGCATTCTTCTTGTATTGAATAGCTTGAATAGCTCGAAAAAACCCCAAGTCCAGAATGTTAAAATCTGGAGAATTGGGTGGTTGACAAATTAGGTGAATGTCAAACCCTTCTGGCTTAGCAGCCTCACAAAAAACAGGATCATTCTCACGTAAATGTGAAGGTGCATTATCTTGTTGTATGAAAATTGGTTTCTTCACATCTTCTCTTGGCCATTTGGCTCGAATGGCAGGCAACACTCTGTTTATCATGAAATCTCTAATCACATCTCTTGTGATTGAAGTTATTGTCTTGATTACTTGTTCTCCAAGAAGATGATTCTGACTTCTTCTTACAGCCGTTTCATAAGTGACAAGTGGAAAAAAACCAATTTTCCCATCAAAAATACACTCTCCATTCCTAAACCTTGGCCAAGCACAAACACACAAAAACATGAGCCTAGGGATTTCATTCTTGTTCTTACAAGTGCGATGTGGTCCATCTTCCTTGGGTAGCAAGTAATATTTCTCAGATTTTTGAGAGAGGTAAAATCATTTTTCATCATGAACATAAAGTCAAAAAATGCCTTAAATCTTGGATCACCAAGCAAACACAGCTCAATCATGTCAACACACCACTTTAACCGAGATCTCTTATTAGCATCTGTGAGGTATGGTTTGATGCTACTAGAGTGGCATCTAAGAAAACTTTTTTCAAATACCTTTGTATCCGCGATTTGCTCATGTTAAGTTTGCTACACACATCTTCTATGGTCATTCTTTGCTTGAGAGGAATGTTGCGTAATTGTTCCAAATCAACAGGGACCGCCTTACGGCCACATGTACCCTTCTTTCGACTAGGAACCACAACCGGAATGTTATGAGCAAGTTGGATTGTAACTCGCTTCCATAAGCGCTGAACTGACCGAATGTGTACTCCAAATTGATCAGCAACAAATCTTGTATCTTTCTTGCCTAGTTTCCCATTCTTGCTTCTAGCCAACAATGCTTGATACACTTGTCTTGTGACTTCTTCTGTCATGTCTTTCCTTCGATGGTTTACTTCAATAACAACATTTTTTATCTAAAAAAATCTAATTGTATCAAAAATTTACCAGCGAGGTTTTGTACAAAATCGAAATCAACTGCACCATATTCGTCTAGTGGCAAGTTCAAATCCAATCCTGTCAAAAAAGGAAACAATGATATGAGAAACGAAACTAATTTGCTCATATGCTGTGAGTATCAAATCAAATCATATGGAAAAGAAAGTAACAACAGACACATTATCATTGTCGTTGTGATCCTCCAATATTGGCTCGTTGAGATTGAAGGCAAGATTGCCGTTGTCATCTTCTTCTATAGGAACATTCAGATCAAAGCTAGGGAAAAAATCAGCCATTGCACCGTAGATGGAAAGAGAAGAGGTGGGAAGAGAAAAAGTGGAGCGCAATAGATGGAAAGACACCACTTAAATAGGCATGCTGTAATCTAAACAACAGATATAAAAACACACCAGAAACAATCACAGTAGGGAGAAAAGCGTGCCATGCAGCCTCCGCGTGCGCCGGGGCAAAAAAATAAAAAACGAGCGCATGCAAAATGAAGCCACCAGCAAAATAGTGTGCCCGCCAAGTATGGAACTCAGCTCCTCAAGGCTCACGCCTTGCTGTACTAACCGATTGAGCTAGGAAATTTTCTCACATGGAATGCACCTGCAACCATATATATTTAATAGGGGCAGACAGGAAAAACTCTACCCTAATCAGTCACTCCTTGGTATGCTAAATTCTGTCCTAAATGACTTTCTTTACAGGTATGCAGGGAGCATATCTGTTGCAATGTCAGCTGCTTCGGAAATAAAGTGGGGATTTCTCTAGGGAATTTGTAAACCTAGGAGCGTTTCTCACATGTTAGGGAGTTGGACTACTGGAAATGTAGATCCGGCAAACAAATATTTCAAAACACCGTCAAAACATGTTAAAAGGTATTTCAGACAACAGGCCTACCTCACCACTCAGCCAAAACAACAAAATCTCAGTCATGCCGCGAAATGCGGCTGGTGGAAACCGAACTCAAGAAATGGACACCAAGATGATTGGAACTACTAAACTGACAACTTAATTATGAAGTACTTATTTTCCTTTTAACTCATTATTGTAAAATATATGGATGAACTACTAAACGGAGGCAACTTAATTAAGAAATAGTTATGTTCTTAAAGTGAAGAATTACAAATATTACGGAAGTATCGCTACTCTCGATGAATAAGTTATAAAGGATCTGACTTAAATAAATCCTAATCGACTTATATTTGGGATAGCAAAAAGTAGCTGGAAAAAATCTCCAACATGAAATTTATTATCATAGACTGCGGCAAACATGATTTTGTCTAAAGGTAGACAGTAAACTTTTGGCGTTTGGCTGGGCAACATGCCGTTGATGGTAAAAACATCATAAGTGATGTGAGCAAATGAACAAAGCCATCTATAGAGGTCAGCGCCATTAAGGTGTGAGCAAATGACATACTCTAATTTATATGTTCTTACACAAAGTGGAACAATAAAAATAAATTCATGGATCTTCCTGCGCCTGATCCTTCGGCGCACTATCCATTTCGTCACAGGAAATTTTGGCATTCTCACGTCGTCGACAATTTTCGCGCGCTAATGTCGTTCATCCTGCCGCTGAATAATGTCTCCATATACTACGGGATAGCGAGAGAGTTTTGCAGTCAAGATCAAGCAACAAAAACGTGAGTTGATGAACAGACTTGTCCGCACACCGGGCTAAATTGGCAGCACATGCACATTCTACATAGTCCACACTCCACACATGTCCCTATGAGTCTAATCCAAAAGGAAAAAAAAACTTCAGTATTTCATATACCCAATAAAATCCAAGCCCGCCATGGCACACGGTAATCAAATGCACCGACCAGGGATTAGTAAACATTAGGTTCGAGACAAGCCCCTCGAGCCCACAACCTGGTGTAATGTTTGATTAGTCAGTATAATTTTTGAAGATTGGAGCAGGAGCATACAAACAAGATAACAGTCTTGCGAGGGATTTCCTAGCTTGTCCCAGCGGCCGGCCGGCGAGAGCTTGCGTTGATTTCTGGTCGTGTTCAGGGGAGGCGTCCCCGCCGTCCAGGTCCCGTTTCCGTCACGGCTCCGACGTCAGTCCTCACCGGATTACCTGGGCATAATAGATGGATGAGACAGGGATACGTCTCATTTGATATCTCCGTCTTTTTCGGTCATCTGTTCTTAGGGCAAGTAGATTAATGTCGTTTAATAGGTGGTCTTATACATTGATACATAATCTTGAGATGACTTGAGATGACTCATCAGGCAACCTCTACAATAAGTTGTCTTATAAGTTATCTGGTAGAGCTATACAATTCCTTAATTTCTGCATATAAAAAAAGGAAATATTATGAGTTGCATGGCAACAATAACTCGTACAATAGTTGTTGAGTTCTCTCGTGATCCTACAATTTAGCTCATGAGTCGGTTGTTTCGCGAAACAATAACCTCTTTCTCTCACCTCGCTCTCTCTCCTGCATTAGGCGACTTATGAGACCGTTGTTTTTTATATATAGGTAGAGTATACTCCATGGCCGGTCATCGAATAGCTTATTTTGTGGCCAGCTCATCCAACGCACTAGAACGGTTACAATAACTTGAATGGTTTCACACAACAACGTAGTCGACTTCCTAAAATTAATATGTCCATTCTTGTATGTCATAATTTACTATAAATCGATTGTACCATAATTTGGACTAGAAGTTACCACAATTATTTAGCATCAAGATGCTTATTTAGTCCAAATTATGGTACAATCAATTTATAGTAAATTACGACATACAAGAATGTACATATCAATTCTAGTAAGTCGATTAGATTATTTTCTAAAACCATTCAAGTTATTGTAACCATTCTAGTGCGTTGGATAGACTAGCCACAGAATAAGCTATTCTATGACTGGCCGTAGAGTATATTCTCTTTATATATATATATATATATATATATATGTATATATATATATATTAAAACATGAAAGCAGAGTTTACAAAGGTGCCTCGAGAAACAAAAAAGGAGGCAAAAAAGATCCAAACAACTAAGAAAGGTTGTGCAACCATTCTGAAATCGCTGGCAGGTATTTCTTCTTGGCTCCCAGGATAACCAGAGAGGATTCTTTACGAAACATAGATTTGCAAACGAGCTTTGTTCTCTCTTGATGATATTGCTAGCTCTTTGCCTCCTGCTACCACTAACATTTTGCAGAAGTATGAGGACGTTTTTCCAGCCGACATACCCCCAGGGCTGCCACCTTGGAGAGGGATAGAGCATCAAATTGATTTGATCCCAGGAGCCACTTTGCCAAACCGTGCTGCTTACATAACCAATCCCGAGGAGACTAAGGAAATACAGCGACAAGTCTAAGATCTTTTGGACCACGGGTATGTACGTGAAAGCCTTAGTCCTTGTGCTGTTCTTGTGCTTTTGGTTCCAAAGAAAGATGGTACTTGGCGTATGTGTGTTGATTGTAGAGCCATCAATAATATTACCATTCGATATCGACATCCTATTCCTAGGTTAGATGATATGCTTGATGAGTTGTGTGGTTCTATAATTTTCACAAAGATTGACTTGCGTAGTGGTTACCACCAAATAAGAATGAAACTTGGAGATGAATGGAAAATAGCTTTTAAGACCAAATTCGGGTTATATGAGTGGTTAGTCATGCCTTTTGGTTTAACTAATGCACCGAGTACTTTCATGCATTTGATGAATGAGGTTTTAAGGGATTTTATTGGTCGATTTGTGGTGGTTTACTTTTATGATATATTAATTTACAGCAAGTCTTTGGATGAACATAGGGAGCATTTGCGTGCTGTTTTTGAGGCTTTGAGAGATGCACGTTTGTTTGCTAACCTTGAGAAGTGCATCTTTTACACCGATAGAGTTTCGTTCCTTGGATATGTTATTACTCCACAGGGAATTGAGGTGGATGGAATGAAAATTGAAGCCATTGAGAGCTGGCCGCTACCCCAAAGCATCACACAGGTAAGGAGTTTTCTTGGTCTTGCACGTTTCTATCGCCGCTTCATCAAAGATTTCAGCACCATTGCTGCGCCGTTGCATGAGTTGACGAAGAAAGGTGTGGTGTTTCATTGGGGAAAAGCACAGGACTCGTCCTTTGCCACTTTGAAGGCCAAGCTTATGCATGCGCCATTGCTGCAACTTCCAAACTTTGGTAAGACCTTTGACTTGAATGTGATGCTAGTGGAGTTGGCATTGGTGGTGTTTTGATGCAAGATGGTAAACCCGTTGCATACTTTAGCGAGAAATTGCATGGTCCTGTTCTGAGTTACTCTACGTATGATAAGGAATTGTATGCTCTTATACGTTCCTTACAAACGTGGTGTCATTATTTGTGGCCTAAGGAATTTGTTATTCATTCTGATCATGAATCGCTTAGTATCTTCGCTCTCAAAACAATATGAACCATAGACATGTTAGGATACGAGGTAGGCTACACTAGCGCAAATCAAAATTTCTACCGCGTAAAACCAGGAAGAACTGCCGTATAAGGATCACGGGATTACCACTCGACGCACTACTGGTGCGGAAGATGTAGATTTGCGTCGATGCAGCGAAGACAATCAACGTAGTCGTACGTAGTCGATCAACGTAGTCATACGTAGTCGATCACGTCAACGTCCAGCAGCTCCTCAGCAGCTCGTCCTCGTGCAGCAAGATCGCCCTCGTGCCGCGGCTCGTCGTCGGCTCGTCGTGGCTCGTCGTGGCTCGTCGGCGGCTCGTCCAAGTGCTGCAGGCGCAACACCTCCAAGGTATCCACACTTGCAGGGAGGAAGTGTCACAAGCCGGACTGCTAGATCCGTGAGTTGCAACAGGCGAGGGCGTGGGAGGCGCGTCAGATGTGTTTCGCCAACAAGGTGTAAACCCTAGGGCGCCCCCACCCCTCTATTTATGGAGGTTCCTAACGGGCCTCTGGGTCCGAGGCCCATTAGTACTTCTAAACCTAATTCAACTCGGATCACATCCGAATTGGGCTTCCAACCCCTTAAGTGTGTGACCCTATGGGTTCGGATACGTATAGACATGGCCCGAGTACTCCTACTCAGCCCAATAGTCGGTAGCGGCCTCTAGCAAAACGTGCCAACTCCTATATGCACACGAAGATCATATCAGACGAACCATCACAACATAATATACATGCTATTCCCTTTACCTCACGATATTTGGTCTAGCTTCAAGCCGACCGCTCTTTCTCGATCCTGTGATTCGTAATCCCTTTGTAGGTTAACTCTTAACCGTACGTAGCATGGCCATGCATTTTCGGATACGATCACTCGAGGGGCCTAGAGATATCACTCTCAATCAGAGAGGGGCAAATCCCATCTTGATTGACCATGTCTCATAGCATGCTTCTTGACAAACCCGAAAGCTACCTTTGTAACTACCCTGTTACGGCGTAGCGTTTGATAGCCCCTAAGTAGGTCGATCCACATCTTGAATACATGCGACAATCTCAGGTCTAAGGACAAAGCGTATATGTTGTTTAAAGAGAGAACTACTTCTCGTGTTGGGTCAGTCCTAGCACATGTCTCCACATGTGCCCACATTATTAGTTCAACATCTCCATGTCCATTACTTGTGAAACATAGTCATCAACTAATACATGTGCTAGTCTAATATTCATGTGTGTCCTCACATGAACTCCGACTAGGGACAACTTTAGAATAACCATACAAGTAAAGAGTTTCACACACAATTCACATAATTGCAAATCAATTCAAGTAGCCTTTGATGGATATTCAAGGAACACAATATACATTATGGATACAAATGGAATATCATCATCTCTATGATTGCCTCTAGGGCATACCTCCAACAGTCTCCCACTTGCACTAGAGTCAATCTAGAAGGTACCTAATACCCATAGCTCTTACATGTGCATCATGCTTAGCCTGCGGGAGTGGTTTTGTCAACGGATCAAAAATGTTTAGATCCGTGTGTATTTTCCATATCTTGATCTCACCCCGGTTAACGAAGTCACGAATGAGATGAAATCGCCGCATTACGTATTTGTTCTTCTGGTGGTTCCTTGGCTCCTTTGCTTGCGCAATTGCCCCATTGTTATCACAGTAGAGATTCAATGGGCTGGACGCATTCGGGAACACAACAAGCTCAATGAGGAAATTCCTTATCCAAACACCCTCCTTCGTGGCTTCCGAAGCCGCGATGTACTCGGCTTCTGTCGTAGAATCGGCCACCGTCTTCTGCTTGGAACTCTTCCAACTAACAGCACCACCATTTAGCGTGAACACAAATCCTGATTGTGACTTTGAATCATCTCTGTCGGTTTGGAAACTAGCATCGGTGTAACCTGTTACAACCAGCTCCTTCTCACCTCCATAGACGAGGAACATATCTTTAGTCCTTCTCAAGTACTTAAGAATGTTTTTCACCGCTGTCCAGTGACTCTCACCTGGATCAGACTGGTGTCTGCTTGTCATACTTAGCGCATATGAAACATCTGGGCGAGTACTTATCATTGCATACATGATAGATCCAATAGCCGAGGCATATGACACTCTACTCATGCGATCCCGCTCATTAGCAGTCGAAGGACACTGAGTCTTGCTGAGATGTATGCCATGTGACATAGGCAAGAACCCTTTCTTTGCCTCTTCCATGCTGAACCGCTTCAACACTTTGTCAATGTAAGTATCTTGGCTTAATCCTACAAGCCTTCTCGATCAATCTCTATAGATCTTAATGCCCAGAATATATGCCGCTTCCCCTAAGTCCTTCATCGAAAAACTATTTTTCAGTGAAGTCTTTACGGACTCAAGCATAGGAATGTTATTTCCAATCAGCAATATATCATCCCCATATAAGATATTAATACTACAGAGCTCCCACTAACCTTCTTGTAAACACAAGACTCTTCTTCGTTCTTGGTGAAGTCAAACCCTTTGACCACTTCATCAAAATGAATGTTCCAACTCCTAGATGTTTGCTTCAATCCATAAATGGATCTCTGAAGCTTGCATACCTTTCCAGCATTTTTCAGATCGACAAAACCCTCAGGCTGTATCATATAGACGTCCTCAGCTAGGTTTCCATTTAGGAAAGCTTTCTTGACATCCATCTGCCATATCTCATAATCGAAATATGCAGCTATAGCTAGAATAATCCGAATGGACTTAAGCATGACTACGGGCGAGAAAGTCTCGTCGTAGTCAACTCCTTGAACTTGTCGAAAACCTTTTGCGACAAGTCGTGCTTTATAGATGTGAACATTTCCATCCATGTCCTTTTTCTTCTTATAGATCCACTTGCACTCTATGGCTTTAACACCATCAGGCAGGTCAACCAAGTTCAAAACTTGATTGTCTCCCATGGACTCTATTTCGGATTGCATGGCACTCTGCCATTTTTTGGAGTCTGGGTCCATCATTGCTTCTGCATATGTCGCAGGCTCATCATTGTCCAACAATAATATTTCCCTCATTTCGCGGAGCCTTGCCGACCTTTGTGGTTGTGGCGGTGCTTCTCTTGCCATGGGTATCTCAACTTATTCTGCTACGTTAGCATCACTCATTGATTCTTGCCCGATCGGCTCATCTTGAACTTCTTCAAGATGCACTATCTTTCCACTCTTTTCTCCTTTGAGAAACTCTTTCTCTAGGAAAACCCCATTCCGAGCGACAAACACTTTGCCCTCTGACCGGTTGTAGAAATAATATCGCAAAGTTTCCTTTGGATATCCCACAAAAATGCACTTATCCGACTTGGGTGTGATCTTGTCCGACTGAAGTCGCTTGACAAACACTTCACATCCCCAAATCTTTAGAAAAGACAAACTAGGAACCTTTCCAGTCCATATCTCATATGGTGTCTTAACTACGGATTTAGATGGTACCCTATTAAGTGTGAAAGCTGCTGTTTCTAGAGCGTATCCCCAAAATGACAACGGTCAGTTCGACTGGCTCATCATTGATCGAACCATGTCTAACAAAGTTCAATTACGTCGCTCGGATACACCGTTTCTCTGAGGTGTTCCAGGCGGCGTAAGCTGTGGAACAATTCCGCAACTCTTTAGATGATTGCTAAACTCATGGCTCAAATACTCGCCTCCACGATCAGATCGTAAGGCTTTAATTTTCTTGCCACGCTAATTTTCAACTTCATTCTGAAATTCCTTGAACTTTTCAAAGGTTTCAAACTTGTGCCTCATCAAGTAGACATAGCCATATCTACTAAAATCATCAGTGAAAGTTATGAAGTATTGGAATCCTCCTCTAACCGTCGTGCTCATTGGTCCGCATACATCGCTATGTACGAGTTCCAACAAGTCTACTGCTCTCTCAGGAAATCCTGTGAAAGGCATCTTGGTCATCTTGCCTAGCAAGCAAGCCTCACATGTCTCGTATGATTCAAAATCAAATGAAGTTAGAAGTCCATCAGAATGAAGCTTCTTCATGCGCTTTTCACTTATATGACCCAAACGACAATGCCATAAGTAGGTAGGACTTAAATCATTAGGCCGAGGCCTTTTAGCACTTACGTTACAGACAAGTGAACCATCAAGATTTAAAACAAATAATCCATTAACAATGGGTGCAAAAGCCATAAACATATCATTCTTAGAGATCACACAACCATTGTTTTCACTCGCAAATGAATAACCATCCTTCATCAAGCATGAAGGAGACAAAATGTTTCGACTTAAATTAGGAACGAAATAACAATTATTCAACTCCATAATGAATCCTGACGGGAGGTGGAGTTGCATCGTCCCGACGGTCAACGCAGCAACTCTTGCATTATTGCCCATGCGGAAATCAACTTCTCCTCTTTCCACGCTTCTACTTCTTATCATTCCCTGCATCGAATTGCAAATATGAGCAACCGATCCGGTATCAAATACCCAAGAATTAATAATTGTATCAGCGAGAAATATGTTGTCTATAACATTAACAACAAGCGTACCTGAGGTAGAAGTACTCTTACTTCCGCCATTCTTCAACGAAGCTAGGTACTGCTTGCAGTTTCTCTTCCAGTGACCAAGTTCATGACAGTAAAAGCACTCTTTGTCTGGAGCAGGTCCAGGTCCAGCTTTAACCTTGGGCGCTGGGTTTGGCTTGGACGTTCCAGCCTTGCCCTTCTTCTTCCAAGAATTGCCCTTCTTCTTAAAGCTAGGCTTGTTCTGTATAGCCATCACATGGCTGGTACTAGCGCTTTTCTTGATGTCAGCCTCTGCTGTTTTAAGCATGCCACACAGCTCATTCAGACCCTTCTCCGTCCCATGCATATGGTAGTTTGAGATGAAGTTCCCATAGCTAGGCGGAAGAGACGAAAGAATGAAATCAGTGGCCAACTCTTGGCCTAGTGGGAAGCCTAGCTTCTCCAACCGTTGAGTGTAACCAACCATCTTGATTATGTGTGGTCCTACTAATGCGCCTTCTGTTAGCTTGCTCTCCACAAAGACCTTAGACACATTGAACCTTTCAGTCCTGGCCTGTGTTTAGAACATGTCTCTAAGCGCCACAATCATATCGTGCGCCTCATGGTTTGTTTCGAACTGCATCAGCAGCTCGGGTTCCATGCAAGCAAGCATAAGGCAGCTTACTTCGAGGTTAGCATCACATGCTTTCTTGTAAGCATTCTTAGCAGCAGGAGGTGCATCATCAGCAGGTTCTTCTGGTAGTGGGTTGTCTAGAACATCTTCCTTTTTCTCAGCCCTGAGAACAATTCTCAGGTTACGGATCCAATCCGAGTAATTTGTTCCATTCAACTTGTCCTTCTCAAGGACCGAACGCAAAGCAAACGGTGTAGTGCTGCTAGGTTCCATTTAGTCTACAACAAAAGTAATGCAAAATATACTGAGACAAACGTATCCATGATAGAGCAAATCACATTAAACTATTTTAACAGAATCTACTCCCACTAAAATCAATATGCCTCTATTGAAACTTAGTGATTCAGGATCCACAACTAACAAGTCTACTAGTGAGCTTTAGCATCACCGCTAGAAAACAAGGTAGATCGATAAGCAAATTTTGCTAATCATATCACATATGACTCCTGTCGTTGGGTGACATCTCTATGTATCGGCACCCAACCTTTATGCCCCAAGGTCCTTAACCGTTAAGATAACCTTGTTAAGCAAACCAACCCTTATGCGTGTAAGTGTCCGACACAAACCCGTCTAGTCAAGGAAAACTAGTGGTACCCTAATTTCATAGACCCACCACTAATTGTACAAGACATGGGACGGTGCAAGTTTTAGTTGGGATGGCATACTAACTTAAACTTTGTGAGGGATCGTTCTAATTCTAACATCACAGCATGCAGAAAGTAAAACATAAACAGAATAGCATTCACACAGTTGTGACACAGTATGGCCCGTTTTCATATGGTGATCTCCATCTCCATAGAACCTGTTCACCATGGTGATCTCCATCTCCATGTGCTAGGACTGACCCAATACGAGAAGTAGTTCTCTCAATCACATTATCCCTCACAATATGGTGATTGTCGATGCTTTGTCTAGAAGATATACTTTGCTATCCCAACCTTATTGTCGTATTTTTGGACTTGAATCAACAGGCACAATATGCGCTTGACCCTGACTTTAAGGATGTGTTGCTCAATTGTAAAGAGGGACGTACATGGAATAAGTTTGTGATCAATGATGGCTTTGTGATCAATGCATTCCAGTTGAATCCGTTCATCTTTTGTTGATGCAGGAAGCGCATGGAGGAGGATTGATGGGGTATTTTGGTGCCAAGAAGACGGTGGACGCTCTGGCCTCACATTTCTTTTGGCCACAAATGAGGAGAGACGTTGAGAGGTTCATTGCTCGCTGCACATCTCAAAAAGCTAAGTCTCGTTTGAATCCACATGGTTTATACATGCCGCTACCTGTTCCTTCTATTCCTTGGGCAGATATTTCTGTGGACTTTGTGTTGGGATTGCCTAGGACTAAGAGGGGTAGGGATAGCATTTTTGTTGTTGTGGATCATTTTTCAAAGATGGCACATTTTATACCATGTCATAAAAGTGATGATGCTATTCATATTGCTGTCCTCTTTTTCAAAGAGATTGTACGTTTGCATGGTATGCCTTCTACTATTGTTTCAGATCGCGATGCAAAATTTTTGAGTCACTTTTGGCGTACTTTGTGGAACAAGTTGGGTACAAAATTATTATTTTCTACCACTTGTCATCCACAAACTGATGGGCAAACAGAGGTGGTGAACCGCACTTTAGGCACCATGTTGAGGGCTATTTTGAAGAAAAATTTGAAGATGTGGGAAGAATGTTTGCCTCATGTGGAGTTTGCATACAATTGGGCAACACATTCAACCACAAAACTAAGTCCTTTTCAGGTAGTGTATGGATTCAACCCCCGTGCTCCTATTGATATTTTGCCTTTGCCTACTAGTGAGAGGATTCATAAGGATGCCAAAGAATGCGCTGATTTTATTTTGCAAATGCATGAAACAACTAAGCACAACATTGAAAAAATGAACGAAAAGTATCGAATTGCTGGTAGTAAAGGTAGAAAGGAGGTTAAACTTAAACCGGGTGATCTAGTTTGGTTGCACCTGCGAAAGGATAGATTTCCAGATTTGACAAAGTCTAAGTTGATGCCTAGAGCTGATGGTCCTTTCAAGATAATTGAGAAGATTAATGATAATGCATACAAACTTGAGTTGCCTCCTGAGTTCGGGGTTAGTCCTACCTTTAATATTTCAGATTTGAGGCCTTACTTGGGAGCAGACGATGAGCTTGAGTCGAGGATGACTCCAATTCAAGCGGGGGAGGATGATGAGGACATCACTTCTCCAGATGCACATGATACTCCGCTGGACATTCTTGATGTGGACTAGGGTCCCGATCTTCCGAAAGGTTCAGTTAATTGACGATTTGGGCGGAGTCGCTACACAATTCGATCCGGCTTCTGAACAACACGTTCCGAACCCCGCAATCGCAGCACAACGTTGCCTCAGGTTATCGACCGGCAATGCATGGTCGACCTCGCCATGAAGGCTAATCCTTGCCTGTGAATCGAGGAACACAAGCAAGAACAAGGAAGAATGCAAACCAAATTTCCAGATGAATGATTAAGCTCACGAGTTTGGGTTTTACAAACCGATGACGGCGAAACTGTTCTTGACAGATTAATCTAAGCAAAACCCAAAACCTAACGAAGGCAATGGCTACTGTTATATAGGGGTTAGGGTCATGGTCGACCCCCTGGATGTGCCCCTAATGGGCCCAACAACGATAGATGGCCCAAATGCCAAAATAAGGCAACGCAGCACCGGGATAGATTCTAAACTTTCCAACCATATATAGAACATCCAAAACAGAGTCCGTATGTGGCCTGGGCGTCCAAATCACTGTGGGCTGCTCCTGGAAACCAAGGTGGACTCGAAGTCGACTTGGCTTGGGCCTCCAACTCGAGTTGTATGTCCTTGCTGGTCCTCCACGCCTCCAAGCCTCTCTCCATGCATCTCCTGGTCCTCTCCTTTGTTCCTAATCAAAATATAATCATTGGATAGCAATCTATTCTTAAAATCATAAAATGAATTGCTTAGGAATGATCTCACCTCTAAAGCAATTGTCATGCGCGAGCTCTAGTGATTGGACCTTGAATGTCCAGCGGAGTATCATGTGCATCCGGAGAAGTGATGTCCTCATCACATGAACTCTGGTGCACTAGATTTCGTACGTGGGCTGGCCCATTATGAATTCTTCCCCGTTCCCCCATCTCTCTTGCTTCTTCCCACATGAGGCCCCAAATTGCTCCGCCTCGAGCTCCTGCGCCGACCACCGCTCTTCCGCCGCACTGAGATCAAGCGCTGCCTTCTAGTGAACTTTGGATCCGACGTCGCCTTCCAGTCAACAGGTAGGTCACCGGCCGCCGAGGAATGGGTAGGTCGCCATATACCAAATCTTCAGTTTATTATATTGTCGGATTCACCGTTAATTGCAAAGAACTACAAATTATGACAGTTAAACAAAAAACACATCTTCCGCTCCATCCACAGTAGAATTCACACGCACAATGTATCCATCATCGATGTAATCATCCGTGTTGTCTTCTTCATCTTCATTTGCTACGTCAATAGTTGTTGGTTCGGGTACGGACTCAGCAAGAGCCTTTTCAATAACAGATGCGTCACCGGTGACACCTTCAACGCTAGTCCTAGTCCAGTTTGTCAAATCTTCATGTGTGCCCAATTCGATCATATCTCCCACTCTGACATCGAGTGAATCAATATCAATTTCTTCCTGGTTGTCTAATTCGGGCATGAAGAACACATTTCTGGGGTTCATTCTAATAACAGTGCTCCAATCTTGTTTCTTTGAACCTTTCACATAAAACACTTGCTGAGCCCGTGTCCCCAAAATGTAAGGTTCATTTAAATATCACAATCGAGTTGTATCGATATCTATAATACCATATTGATCCTTGTTGAATCCTCTACCTTTGCTCCTATTGGCAGCAGGCACATCGTACCAGTCACATTGAAATAGGATGACTTCCTGTTGTGTCAGGAAATCTAGTGTGTAAATTATTTTGACCATACCATACCAGTCGATGTGCCTGTAGTAGGATCACCATTCACAGCACACAAGAATTTTGTGTAGTCAGATTCTTCTCTTCATGAGCAGTTCTGAACAGAAATCCATTGATGAAGCACCTATTGAAAACACGTGCCTGATGGTCCGGTCCCTGAGAAAGTGCATGGATGGCATCACTTGTTTTTCTTTCTGCATAAAGTATGTTGATCTGCAAGAAGTATAAAAGAACAATGTATAAGTACATGAGCACTAAAAGCAATAAAACCTGTGAGGAAATTGTACTTCACCTTACGCTCGAACCAGCTTACAAACTGTTCTATATGACGTTATTCAACATTCCTGACACACTGTTTTCTGAGTAAATCCTTATGCATACTACAGTAACGAGCAAAAAGGGGGGAATGCAAAGTCAACAAAAAAATATGTATGTGCATACTCCAATGTAAGTAAATTAAAGATACTACTTACTTGGCCCATGGAATAACCTCATCACAATTTGTTAATATCCAGTGCCTCATCCGCTGCATATCTAGCCTAGCAATTTGCTCAATTGCAAATCCTTTCTTAGTATAATGAATGTTGCTAAATATGCTTAAACCTGCTGGTGGTTCATTGTAACGCCCGCGAAAATCACTAACTAAAATCACCCGTTAAAAACCGTCTTTAAAATCCTTTTTACCGCTGAGCTCCCGGAAATCGGAACCTCCCCGGTGATTTCGCCGTCCCGGTACCCATGCCGACCCCTACCTATCTTTTTATCTGTGCCCGCGAATCTCGCCGCGTGCCGGTGTCAGACGCCGTGCGCGTGCTCCGACCGCGTGCCGCGAGTGCCGCCGGTCTCTTCCTTTTTCTTTCTTCTTTTCCCTCCCCTTTTTCCTTTTCTTTTTCCTTCTTCTTTCTTTCCCTTCTTTCTTCTTCTTCCTCCCTCCTTCTCTCTCCTTTCTTCTCCTGGCACCCGGCGCCCCACCCACTGGCGCCACTCCTCCGCCTGGCCCGGCGCCATTACTCCCACCGGCGCGTGCGCTCACTGGCGCCACGCCGCCCGGCCGCCTTGGGGCCCGCACCGGGCCACGTGCCGCCGCCGGCGCCGGTTTCCCGGCCGGTCTGGCCCGCCGCCCGCCCAGGCCGACGCGCCATCTCCCCGGTCCCCTACCTCCCGCACGCCGCCGGACCCGCTCCTTGCCGTGCCGGCCACCGCGACGCCACCTTCCGCCGCCCACGCCATCGACTCGGGTGCCCGGCCCCTACCCCGCCGTACGCCGTCCGCCGGCCGGACCCCCACCCCTGCCGCCGGCTTGCACGCCACCCCTCCGGCCTATAAAAGGGGCACCGCCCCGGCCGTCTCCTCCACCCCCGCTCCACCCTCTTACACCGCAAACCACCGCCGCCACACAAGCCGCCGCCGCCGGCACCTCCACCACCCGAGCCACCACCACCGCCGCCAAGGCCCGCCGCCGGCCACACCCCTTCCCCTACTCGAGCCCCCAAAGTAAGTAGCCAAATGGAGCCCCCTTCCACCGCCGCCCCCGGCCCGAGGCTCGCCGCCGGCGGAGCCCCGCCCGCCCGGCCGACCGGCCGCCGGCCCACTCTCCCTCTCTCTCTCCATCTCCAAGTTCCTGGAGAAGAAAGGGAAGACTTCCTTTGATTTTAGATCCGACCCCAAGTTTTCCCCAAATTACACATAAGCCCCTCCACTTCCGAAAGAAATTACAAATAGGTCCCTGGTTTATTCAAAATCAGTCCTAAACCGCCGTTTAAGCCCCTAATCCTTGTTTAACCCGTCATTTCATGCGCCAAACTTCCTCCAATTAATCCCAAAATTCACCACGTCATCCTCCAGAATACTTTCGCCGATCCATATCCAAATTTCCCAAAAATAATCCCTCTACCTATTTTTCGTCCGCATTTTCTGTTCGGAGCTCCCGGTTAAAAACCGTTTTCTCTTTTATTTATTTGTGTGTCTGTTTGTGTGTGCCGTAGATCGCGGATTGCCCGAGGAGGAGCCCGAGGAAGAGTTTGACCACGAACCCGAGCCCGAGGACCAGTACCGCGAGCCGGAACCCCCGGAAGGCTTTGAAGACGGCAAGTCCAATCTCACCCTTTTGATGCATACTTAATACCTAGTTTTTCAAACACAACCTATTGGCCTGTTTTACAAAATGCATATTATTTTATCGCAAGACATGGTTGGATAGCCACCCCTTGATTGTTATGAACATTCCTTGGTATCCTATGCTTATCTCTAAACATGATTCGCTCTGTTTAGTTGATAGCCGCTGTTAGAACGCTTAGGAATCTGTTACTCAAATGCAAACATTATTACAATGATGTATTCAGGAAATTAAGGTGTGTGTGTGTCCAAGTAAGAATAATGGCTTTTTGGTTCGGGAAAGAAACGTGTGGACGGGATGGATGGGTGTTCCTTGTGTGGGATGCCCAGTCGTTGTGCTCGTACCTTGGTGGTTGAGCGATGTTGGGAGATATCCATCCGGTCATAATTAAGGACCGAGTTAATGTGTCATCTTGCTTAATTCCACTATCGTGCAACCACTCGACTGTTGTATGGGCAACGGCTTAGCATAAATCCCACTAGCTGGATGGTTAGTCCTCAGGAGTGCTGGTGAGCAACGGGAACCCACGGAAAAGGGTTAAGATCTTGGTGACTTGAGTCCCGGTTACGGTCTCCTGAATGAGCCGTGGACCCCTTGGGTGTTCCGTGTGAACTAGCCAGTCTTAGCTAAGGTGGGTAATGGCTTTGTTAGGATCCGTACCGTCACTAAGGTGATTGCGTTACGGTACCCTACTTGTGGGAAAAGTGTACACCCTCTGCAGAGTTAAAACCTATCCGGGTAGCCGTGTCCACGGAAATGGACGAATTACGGCTTGGTCACATAACTAGTGTTTGGGCAAGAATATCATGATTGGTGTGTGTGTGTGTGGGTGTGTGGAATTTCAGAAGAGTCCGGCAGTTGTGCCGTGCGCTATGACGGACGGGGAGTCCGATAGCGATAAAAGTCTGGATCCTTTGTGTAGGATCAACCCCACTCAGTATTTCGGGTATTAAAGGGAACTTTACAAAAACCTTTCTGAAAACGATCCCCTGCATGTGTTAAAAATTAGCTTTTCCGCAAAATAAACCTTAGCCTACCCTTGTTATACTTGTGCATAAACTTGCTTGTATCCCCCTCCGTGGATGGGGTTGGACTTGTTGAGTACGTTAGTACTCACCCTTGCTTCATTGCTACAGAGGAAGACCCTGAGTACGTCGCAGAAGACCTCGAGTAGAGGTTGTGTCCGCACCCGACGCTGCCTGTGGTGTTGCCCTGCCCAAGATGCTGCTGCTGCCGTGTAGTCCCGAGTGCTGTCTTTTGGCAGTCGCTTGGTTAGCCGCCGTTATCTATTTACTGTTTATCGCTGCGTGGCTTTCACGCCCACTCCCTCGGGAGTTGTATGGTAATTGATTTATCTGTCGAATAAATGTGTTATCAGCCTCCTGGGACTGATATTTGTATCACATTTAGTCTCTACTTATGTGGGGACGCTTCAGGTGGTATCAGAGCCGTCGTTGGCTGTAGGACGCGACCTTAGGACCGGATTAGCCCTTTTTGACCAAAACAAAAGAATTACAAAATTTCTTCCTACCTTTGCTCTATTGGAAAAACTAATTTGTGCCCCGGATCTTTTCCAGATGGCCGAAGAGGGATGGGTCAACAGTCACTGCCTGGAGGAGCCTGGTTTTCCCAGATTGCCGTTCGCCTGCATGGACCGCCTTGGGATTTACGAGCGTCCGGAGTACACCAGCAGGGAGTACGAGGACCGCGGGACCCCTCGGTGTGAGATGATTATCTACATCGGGCGGAGCAGCCGCTATCCGGATATCCAGCCATGGAACGTGACCGCCACCGGCTTCCGACACAAGGATACCTATCAAGTGGCAGCCCGGAAGGCCCTCCGTTTCCTGTGCCAGATCTATGAGAGGCACATCGGCCGCACCCCGATGAGGTTTTACCCGCCTGTCAAGAAGAACCGCCCGGTTTGGCTGGCCCGGGTACGGACCTTGGAAGGACGTGGACAACGCGACGATGACCCCACTGTGCTACACATGGCTGCCTACCTCCTCACCTTGGATGAGCTCTACGACGAGCAGGCTGCTAAGTTGAAGCAGCAACTCCGTAGGGCCGAGGACGCGGAGATCATGGTGAGGAGGCTTCAGGTGAAGTTAGCCGCTGCCGAAGCTCGAGCCGCGGCCGCTCAAAGCAACGAGGCCATTGCCGTTGAGGCTGTCAAGGAGGCTGAGGATCGGCACACCAAGGAACTGAAGGATGCCCACCTCACCATCCGTGCCAGAAGGAGGATGGTGGCCATCGAGGATGACGAGGCCCCGATCCTCGAAGGGATCCCCATTGCCCCAGGACCCAGTAAGCGGAAGAGCCCGGACGCCACCCCGGCACCACCACCTTCAGAAAGGAACTCCGAGGTGTCGGATGGAGTGGTTCCCGAGACCCCTCCCACGGGCGGGACTCTGAAGGATGAGGTGCTGGCCCTTCTCCTTCCAATGGAAGATCACTCAGTCCAGGGAGAAGACTCGCCCTGCGAGTAGTGTGCCAAGCCAGTATTGCCCGAGGAATGAAGCCGTCATGGTCCGCAGTTAGAGTTGTACCCTCCAGTTGTGTCGTTGTAACCGGTCGTGTAGTGCGTGTTTTGGCCTTACCCCAGCAGTGTTGTACCCCCCCGTGGCAAAATAAATAAAGTCGTTTGTGCTTGTTGCTTGTTAATCTGTGTGTTTGTCGACAGGAGGTGGATTCTGTCTCTTCGAAAATATGAAATAATCACTTTAAAGATCACTAAAGTCCAAATCATACTCTCATAAAAAGGTCTCACTCAATCTGCAGATGCCACCCAAGCGTGCCACCAGGACTTCCCCAAGTCAGGCTCATGCCTCCCCCAGTGCAGAGAGGCAGCCTGAAAGGCAGGAGCCACCCCCGGCGGTACTCCCTGAGGAGCAGGAAGTAAGCCAGCCAGACGGAAGGGGAGAAAGCCAAGTGGGAACACAGCAGCCACCGCCCCCACCGGTCATCGATTTGGTTCAAGTGATGAACAACCAGACCCTTCTGCTGGAAGCCTTAGCCAACGCCGTGACTCGCCAGAGGCCCCGCGGGCAGAATATGAATGAGAAGTTGACAGACTTTCTCCGGACCAAGCCACCCACTTTTGGCGGGTCTGTCAACCCTCTGGATGCGGATGACTGGCTGCGCGTCATCCAGAGGAAGCTGGAACCCTTTGGGTGTGAGAGCAGGGACAAAGTTCTCTTTGCTGCCCACCAGCTCACTGGGACTGCCCTAGCCTGGTGGGAGAACTACTGCTCGGCTGCCCAGGATGCCTCCACTATCACCTGGGATGAGTTCGTGACGGAATTCCGTCGCTACCACATTCCCGCCGCCACCATGAAGTGCAAGGCGGATGAGTTCCGTGAACTCCGCCAGGGCAACCGCTCGGTGGAGGAGTACACCTTCCAGTTCATGGAGCTGGCCCGTTATGCACCAGAGGAGGTGGACAAGGACGAGAAGAAGCAGGACATGTTCAAGAAAGGTTTGAACGCAGAGCTAAGGACCCTGCTCACTCCTCAGATCTACCCCGACTTCAACACCTTGATGAACATGGCCATCTTGACTGAGAGGGCCAAGGCAGAAGAGCGGAGGGACAACAAGCGTCGGTTCCTGGAGAACAAGGCACACCAGCAGGACCGCTTCCAGAAGCCGAGGAGCTTCGGTCATCCCTTGCCCAGATCCCAAGCTCCCATGCATTATCGGACCCAGTCCCAAACACCTGGCTCACATCAGACTGCTGCCCCATTCCGGAGCCAGAACTCCATCAAGGCCCCACAGAGCAGCGCCAGCCAGGTCACCAATAATGGGAGGGCATGCTTCAACTGCAGAGAGCCAGGGCATTTCATCGCCAACTGCCCCTATGCCAACAAGCCAACAGCATCAGCCTTGTCCAACTCAGTAGCTGGGCCCAGGACCGCATTGTCAGGAGCCAACCGTGTGCCAGTCCGCAGCAGTGGCAACCCCAGCAACAACAACAGCCAGCAGATGAGGCCGCCCCAGCAGTCATTTGGTCGAGCCCGCGTCAACCACATCGGCGCGCAGGAGGCTCGCGACGCTCAGGGCGTGGTACTCGGTGAGTTCCTAGTCAGCTCAGTCTTGGCAACAGTACTTTTTGATTCTGGAGCATCACATTCCTTCATATCCTCAAGTTTTGTGGAGAAACATCATATACCTACAGTACTACTAAAGTTACCCCTATTAACCCGGACTCCTGGGGCCGACATTCAGTGTCGACTAGGCTGTTCCCGGGTAAGGATCAATTTAAGTGGGGTAGAATTTCTAGCGGATCTAGTAGTACTTAAGTCTAAGGGGATAGATGTGATCCTTGGTATGGATTGGTTAAGCCTACATGACAGTCATATAGGGTGTGCGGATAAGGTAGTGCACCTGATCAATCAAGATGGTGTGCAAGTGACCTGTCACACTAAGGGAAGTGGCCCAGACCCCATGGTGTTCAGCATGGAGACTAAGACCTTAGAAGGAGTCCCGGTAGTGAGTGAGTACCCGGACGTCTTTCCTGAGGAACTACCTGGAATGCCCCCTGACAGAGACATATAGTTCGTAATTGACCTTGTCCCTGGAACCTCCCCTATAGCCAAGAGACCCTATAGAATGGCAGCCTCAGAGTTGGCCGAGCTGAAGAAACAGTTGGGAGAGTTGCAACAGAATGGTTTTATCAGACCCAGCTCATCCCCGTGGGGAGCCCCCGTGCTTTTTGTCAAGAAGAAAGATGGAAGTATGAGGATGTGCGTGGACTATCGCGCATTAAATGAGGTCACCATTAAGAACAAGTACCCCCTCCCTAGAATAGATGACTTGTTTGACCAACTAAAGGGAGCCAAGTATTTCTCCAAGATAGATCTGAGATCGAGGTATCATCAGCTCAAGATCAAGGAGAGCGACATCCCGAAGACCGCCTTTGTCACCCGCTATGGTCAATTTGAGTTTACAGTGATGTCCTTTGGATTGACCAATGCACCTGCTTACTTCATGAACCTCATGAACAAGGTGTTTATGGACGAGTTAGATAAGTTTGTCGTAGTCTTTATTGACGACATACTTATTTACTCCAAGAGTGTTCAAGAGCATGAACACCACTTACGGGTGGTCTTGGAAAAATTGAGAGCCCACTGACTCTATGCTAAATTCAGCAAGTGCGAATTTTGGCTTGAGAAAGTGGCATTCCTTGGTCATATCTTGACCGCGGAAGGAGTAGCAGTTGATCCTGAGAAGGTGGGAGCCGTCTCCAACTGGCAGCAGCCCACTAATGTTAGTGAAATCAGGAGTTTCCTGGGTTTAGCTGGATATTATCGGAGGTTTATTGAGGGATTCTCCAAGATAGCCCGGCCCATGACAGAGTTGCTCAGAAAGGACAAGAAGTTCACCTGGACCGAGTCATGTGAGCGGAGTTTCCAGGAGCTGAAGAAAAGATTGACAACAGCCCCAGTACTGACCTTGCCAGATATCCAGCGAGACTTCGTCATCTACTGCGATGCATCTCGACAAGGATTAGGCTGTGTCCTCATGCAGGATGGAAAGGTTGTGGCATATGCTTCCCGACAGCTTAAGCCCCATGAGCAGAACTACCCAACCCATGACCTGGAATTTGCAGCTGTAGTGCATGCCCTCAAGATCTGGAGACATTACCTGATTGGGAATAAGTGTGAAATCTACACCGACCACAAGAGCCTAAAGTACATCTTTACCCAACCTGATCTGAACTTAAGGCAGAGGAGGTGGCTAGAGCTGGTAAAGGACTACAACCTGGAAATCCATTACCACCCCGGCAAAGCTAATGTGGTAGCTGATGCCCTAAGCAGAAAGTCCTATGGACAGCCCGGGCCCGAGAATGCCCGACTACGAGAGGAAATGGCTCAGTTGAATGTGCATATCATTCCCCAGGATGCTAGCCGTAGACTAAGTGTCCAGCCCACATTGGAGGATAAAATCCGAAAAGCCCAGAGTTCAGACCAAGATTTAGTAAAAATCCGCAAGCAGACCGGAGAAAATAAAGCCCCGGACTTCAGGGTAGATGACAAGGGAACCTTGTGGTATAAGAACAGAATTTGTGTCCCTAAGGACGGAGAATTCCGGCAGACCATCATGGATGAAGCCCATAACTCAGCATACTCCATTCACCCCGGATCCACTAAGATGTACATGGACTTAAAACAGAATACTGGTGGAACGGGATGAAGGCAGACATAGCCCAGTTTGTCGCCCGGTGTGATATCTGCCAAAGAGTCAAGGTCGAGCACCAGAAGCCAGCCGGCTTGCTACAACCCTTGCCTATCCCGGTTTGGAAGTGGGACGAGATGGCATGGATTTGTAGTAGGCTTGCCCAGAACCCAGAAGGGAAATGACTCCATATGGGTGATAGTGGACCGACTCACCAAGGTTGCTCACTATCTGCCCGTACGGACCACTACGGTGGAGAGAAACTAGCTCGACTCTACGTCGACAACATAGTGAAGTTGCATGGAGTACCCAGCCGGATCGTCTCAGATAGAGGAACTCAGTTCACCTCTAGGTTTTGGAGGAGTTTGCATAAAGCCATGGGAACCAAACTGGATTTTAGTTCAACCTATCACCCTCAGACCGATGGCCAAACAGAGCGAGTAAATCAAATCATGGAAGATATGTTAAGGGCGTGTGTCCTCACCTATGGAAAGGATTGGGAACAAAGTCTACCCTATGCAGAATTCTCATACAACAATAGTTACCAAGCCAGTCTAGGCATGTCACCATTTGAGGCCCTTTATGGTAGAAAGTGTCGGACCCCTTTGATGTGGTCAGAAGTCGGAGAGCGTTCCCTGGTCGGACCAGCTTTTATCAAGGAAGCAGAAGACCGTGTAGCAGAAGTCCGAGAGAAGTTAAAGGCTGCACAGTCCAGACAGAAGAGCTACTCTGACAAAAGAAGACGAGAATTGTGCTTCAATGAGGGAGATTTTGTCTACCTCAAGGTATCCCCGATTCGGGGTACGCGAAGGTTTCAGGTGCAAGGAAAGCTAGCCCCTCGGTATATTGGACCATACCAGGTGTTAAAGAGAGTTGGAGCCGTAGCCTACCGCATCCAACTGCCCGAAGAAATGTCGGATATACACCCGGTATTCCATGTCTCCCAGCTAAGAAAATGCTTGAGAGTACCGGAGGAACAAGTACCGGTGGAAACAATAGACCTACAAAAAGATCTTCGGTATCAAGAAGTACCTGTCAAGATTTTAGACACTGTCACCAGAAGAACAAGGAATACAGCAGTCCGGATCTGCAGAGTACAGTGGAGCAGGCATGGCGAAGAAGAGGCCACGTGGGAACGCGAGGACGCGTTAAAGAAGGAATTCCCCCATCTCTTCAGGACTCAGTCGAATCTCGAGGACGAGATTCAATTTAAGTGGGGTAGGTTTGTAACGCCCGCGAAAATCACTAACTAAAATCACCCGTTAAAAACCGTCTTTAAAATCCTTTTTACCGCTGAGCTCCCGGAAATCGGAACCTCCCCGGCGATTTCGCCGTCCCGGTGCCCATGCCGGCCCCTACCTATCTTTTTATCTGTGCCCGCGAATCTCGCCGCGTGCCGGTGTCAGACGCCGTGCGCGTGCTCCGACCGCGTGCCGCGAGTGCCGCCGGTCTCTTCCTTTTTCTTTCTTCTTTTCCCTCCCCTTTTTCCTTTTCTTTTTCCTTCTTCTTTCTTTCCCTTCTTTCTTCTTCTTCCTCCCTCCTTCTCTCTCCTTTCTTCTCCTGGCACCCGGCGCCCCACCCACTGGCGCCACTCCTCCGCCTGGCCCGGCGCCATTACTCCCACCGGCGCGTGCGCTCACTGGCGCCACGCCGCCCGGCCGCCTTGGAGCCCGCACCGGGCCACGTGCCGCCGCCGGCGCCGGTTTCCCGGCCGGTCTGGACCGCCGCCCGCCCAGGCCGACGCGCCATTTCCCCGGTCCCTTACCTCCCGCACGCCACCGGACCCGCTCCTTGCCGTGCCGGCCACCGCGACGCCACCTTCCGCCGCCCACGCCATCGACTCGGGTGCCCGGCCCCTACCCCGCCGTACGCCGTCCGCCGGCCGGACCCCCACCCCTGCCACCGGCTTGCACGCCACCCCTCCGGCCTATAAAAGGGGCACCGCCCCGGCTGTCTCCTCCACCCCCGCTCCACCCTCTTACACCGCAAACCACCGCCGCCACACAAGCCGCCGCCGCCGGCACCTCCACCACCCGAGCCATCACCACCGCCGCCAAGGCCCGCCGCCGGCCACACCCCTTCCCCTACTCGAGCCCCCAAAGTAAGTAGCCAAATGGAGCCCCCTTCCACCGCCGCCCCCGGCCCGAGGCTCGCCGCCGGCGGAGCCCCGCCCGCCCGGCCGGCCGGCCGCCGGCCCACTCTCCCTCTCTCTCTCCATCTCCAGTTCCTGGAGAAGAAAGGGAAGACTTCCTTTGATTTTAGATCCGACCCCAAGTTTTCCCCAAATTACACATAAGCCCCTCCACTTCCAAAGAATACAAATAGGTCCCTGGTTTATTCAAAATCAGTCCTAACCGCCGTTAAGCCCCTAATCCTTGATTAACCCGTCATTTCATGCGCCAAACTTCCTCCA
>NC_028458.1:28872577-29158573 GCF_000263155.2 Setaria italica | reverse complement strand
CCCGTTTCCTGTTCGGAGCTCCCGGTTAAAAACCGTTTTCTCTTTTATTTATTTGTGTGTCTGTTTGTGTGTGCCGTAGATCGCGGATTGCCCGAGGAGGAGCCCGAGGAAGAGTTTGACCGCGAACCCGAGCCCGAGGACCAGTACCGCGAGCCGGAACCCCCGGAAGGCTTTGAAGACGGCAAGTCCAATCTCACCCTTTTGATGCATACTTAATACCTAGTTTTTCAAACACAACCTATTGGCCTGTTTTACAAAATGCATATTATTTTATCGCAAGACATGGTTGGATAGCCACCCCTTGATTGTTATGAACATTCCTTGGTATCCTATGCTTATCTCTAAACATGATTCGCTCTGTTTAGTTGATAGCCGCTGTTAGAACGCTTAGGAATCTGTTACTCAAATGCAAACATTATTACAATGATGTATTCAGGAAATTAAGGTGTGTGTGTGTCCAAGTAAGAATAATGGCTTTTTGGTTCGGGAAAGAAACGTGTGGACGGGATGGATGGGTGTTCCTTGTGTGGGATGCCCAGTCGTTGTGCTCGTACCTTGGTGGTTGAGCGATGTTGGGAGATATCCATCCGGTCATAATTAAGGACCGAGTTAATGTGTCATCTTGCCTAATTCCACTATCGTGCAACCACTCGACTGTTGTATGGGCAACGGCTTAGCATAAATCCCACTAGCTGGATGGTTAGTCCTCAGGAGTGCTGGTGAGCAACGGGAACCCACGGAAAAGGGTTAAGATCTTGGTGACTTGAGTCCCGGTTACGGTCTCCTGAATGAGCCGTGGACCCCTTGGGTGTTCCGTGTGAACTAGCCAGTCTTAGCTAAGGTGGGTAATGGCTTTGTTAGGATCCGTACCGTCACTAAGGTGATTGCGTTACGGTACCCTACTTGTGGGAAAAGTGTACACCCTCTGCAGAGTTAAAACCTATCCGGGTAGCCGTGTCCACGGAAATGGACGAATTACGGCTTGGTCACATAACTAGTGTTTGGGCAAGAATATCATGATTGGTGTGTGTGTGTGTGGGTGTGTGGAATTTCAGAAGAGTCCGGCAGTTGTGCCGTGCGCTATGACGGACGGGGAGTCCGATAGCGATAAAAGTCTGGATCCTTTGTGTAGGATCAACCCCACTCAGTATTTCGGGTATTAAAGGGAACTTTACAAAAACCTTTCCGAAAACGATCCCCTGCATGTGTTAAAAATTAGCTTTTCCGCAAAATAAACCTTAGCCTACCCTTGTTATACTTGTGCATAAACTTGCTTGTATCCCCCTCCGTGGATGGGGTTGGACTTGTTGAGTACGTTAGTACTCACCCTTGCTTCATTGCTACAGAGGAAGACCCTGAGTACGTCGCAGAAGACCTCGAGTAGAGGTTGTGTCCGCACCCGACGCTGCCTGTGGTGTTGCCCTGCCCAAGATGCTGCTGCTGCCGTGTAGTCCCGAGTGCTGTCTTTTGGCAGTCGCCTGGTTAGCCGCCGTTATCTATTTACTGTTTATCGCTGCGTGGCTTTCACGCCCACTCCCTCGGGAGTTGTACGGTAATTGATTTATCTGTCGAATAAATGTGTTATCAGCCTCCTGGGACTGATATTTGTATCACATTTAGTCTCTACTTATGTGGGGACGCTTCATTCATTCACTGCAGCCCTTTCATGACGCTCTAGATGATTAATCTTTGTGTCCATGTCATCCAAAGAGAGAGAAAAAGACATGCACTCCTCTAGTATATATCCCTCTGCTATTGAACCTTCAGGATAGGCTTTGTTCCGCACATAGCCTTTCAACGTACGTAGATACCTCTCTATTGGATACATCCATCTATAGCATACAGGTCCTCCTAGTTTAGCCTCTTCAGCAAGATGAACTAGCAAATGCATCATGATATCAAAAAAACCTGGTGGGAAGATCATCTCCATACGACAAAGTGTCTCTCTAATCGAAATGTTCAATTTTTCTAACTCTTCGGTGCTCAACTCCTTAAAACATATTGCATTGAAGAACCTACTAAGCTCAATCAGTGGTTTAACAACCTCTTGTGGCAGTATGTTACGAACCACAATGGGTAATAGTTTATGAAATATAACATGGTAGTCATGAGTTTTAAGTCCAGAAAGCTTACACATCAGCACATCCACACATCTCTTGATATTAGACGCGTAACCATCAGGCATCTTGACATCTTGCAGAAATTTGCATAGATATACCTTGTCATCTTTACCCAAACTGTACAACGCTGGAGGCAAAGTGTATTTGTCATTCATCACCAAAGGATGTTGATCCTTCCTCATGCCCAAATGTTGCATGTCCAAACGAGCCTTCTGGCTATACTTAGATTTTCCTACGATGTCAAGCAAGGTCCCTAGTATGCTCTCACATATATTTTTTTCAATGTGAATCACATCCAAATTATGCCTTACGAGCAACTTTTCCTAGTAAGGCAGTTCAAAAAAAATACTCTTCTTCCTCCAATTGTGACATCTAGTGTCCTCTTGACGTTGCTTCCTCTTTTTAGTCGTGTTTCCAAATGTCACTTGCTCAAAGCTTTCATACTGTTTCAGTACACCTTCCCCATCCAGTGGCACTGGAGGCTCCCTGGTTTCCACCTGGTTGTTAAAGCTAATCTTGTTGCGGCGCCACCTGTGATCCATTGGTAAAAAGTGGCGATGACCCATCAATGCTTTGAACCAAATTTTAGCCATAAATAGTCAGTATCCTTGTGGCAGTATGGACATGCAAACTTGCCTTTTGTGCTCCAACAAGATAGCATGCCGTATGGTGGGAAGTTATTAATTATCCAAAGTAGAACAACACGCAGAGTGAAATTCTTCTTTACCTTTGCATCCCATGTGTGAACACCGTTGAGCCAAAGATCTTTGAGCTCATCAATAAGGGGCTGTAAATACACATCAATGTTATTTCCTAGAGATTTTGGCCCCTGTATCAACATTGACATCATCCAGAATAGTTGTTTCAAACACAACCAAGGAGGCAAATTGTAAGGGATTAGGATCACAGGCCATGTAGTGTATGTCACGTTCAACATCCCAAATGGATTGAAACCATCAGATGCAAGACCCATCCTAACATTACGAGGATCCAAAGCAAATTCCTTATAAATTTCATCCACATGTTTCCATGCCATGGAGTTAGCAGGGTGCCGCATTTTTCCATCTTAAACAAGTCCCTCCTTATGCCAACGCATATATTCAGATGTGGTCGCTCTCATGTATAACCTTTGCAGACCAGGGGTCACTGGAAAATACCTTAGGATTTTCTGTGGAACATGCTTGTTAGGTGTAGCATCACCACTAGCTGCCTCCTCAGTTGAACCAACAGCTTTCCATCTAGTCTCTTCACATGTTGGACATTTATCCAAGTCAGCATATTGTTTTCTAAATAAAACACAATCATTGATACATGCATGTATATTTCGTAGTCCAGCCCAAGATCACAAACTACCCTTTGCACTTTATCCAAACTATCTAGAACACAATGACCTTCAGGGACCACAAGCGAGAATAGCTGAAGCACAGCCTCCAGAGCACTGTTACTGAGACCAAACATGCACTTAATTTGAAATAGCCTGACAATGAATGAGACCTTAGTAGCCTCCTTGCAACCTAGATATAGTTCCTTCTGCGCCTCAGTTAATAACTTAAAGAATTTCTTAGCGCTTTCATTTGGCTCTTCAGTTTGGATTTCTCCATGTATTGCACCACTGATTAGTGAGGAAACCAAATCATTCATAGATGGACCATCCCCTGATTCACCATCATTGCCAACTCCTTCAGCGATGCTTGCATATGAATCCTTTTCTTCTCCTTCCCCTTGGATGAAACATTTAGAAAATCCCCTAAAAAGCAAATGACTTCTAATTTCCTCAACTGTTCTGTATGACATGGAACAACATCTTGAACATGGACAAGGTGCCGTATCTCCTTTACAAGTGCCTGCAAATCTAGTCTCCATAAATGTCTTCAATCCTTTTCGCCACTGATCTGATACTTGTGGTAGCCGCATCCAACTCCGATCATCACTATGCGACATTAATCTCATGTATATACAGTTAGTTGCTCATATCAGTACGCTAATAAGTCACTACTTTCTCCATCTATATATAATTAGCTCCACATCGTCTGACGTCCGGCCATCACTGCCCTGCTGCCGCTGCAACCAGACCCTGCTGCCATCACCGCCCTGTTGCCACCGTATCCAGACCCTGCTGCCGTCGCCGCCCTATAATTACCCTAGGGCAACAAAAAGGGTAGCGACGCCAAACAACAAGCACAAATGCAACGACCAGGGTCATAAGATAATGCAAAGCCCAGCACCACGAAAAAACTAAAGCCCAACCCAACCATTTTTTCCTCCGACGCCTCCCCTCCCGTCCTCATCCAATCCGCCTCCTCTCGTCAAGCCCAGACCTTGCAACTAGAATAACTATCAAAGCCTTGCAACATTGCCTACCTATTGCAACGGATTTTCATAGAATTTATTTCTGTAACTAACATAGAATTTATTTCTTTTACTTCGGCTCCTATCCATCACCCAACTATTGCGTAGCGTGGTGGTGAGGTGCTCGAGTCCAAACTTTGGAGACCCTGGTTCGATTCCCTCATTGCGCATCTTTTAATTTTTCCATTAAGTAAAACTCGCAACCATTTTTCAACTCGTGGCGACAACACCTATCTATTGCAACAAATTTCTTGTTGTTGCCATGGGCTATGTGGCAACGTAACAAATTCGTTGCAATATTGCTTTCTACTTGCAACATTACATATTTCGTGGCAATAACCCTTACATATTGCAACGCAAAAAAAAACTTTATAACAACGCAAAAAAACCGTGGCAATTTATTCAGCAACTCACGACCATTTTCAACTCGTTGCGACAACACCGACCTATTGCAACAGTTTTCCGTTATTGCCTTGGGCTATGTGGCAACGTAACAAATTCGTTGCAAAAATATCAAAGCCTTGCAACATTGTGTATTTCGTGGCAATAACCCGTCGATATTGCAATGAAAAAATTAATTATTGCAACAAAAAAACACATGTGGCATTATCGCCTACCTATTGCAATGAATTTTCAAATGGTGGCAATAACGCCTACCGGTTGCAACGAAAACTCAAAATTGTTGCAATAACCCCTACCTCTTGCAACGAAATTTGAGTTGATGGGATGATGGCCATGGCAATAGCCCTAAAATCTAGTAGTGGGCCCACATGCAAGTGAAAATAAGACTTCAAAGCACTAGAGAAGACTCAGAGATTAAGGAGGACGTGAGGGGCCAAAAGGAAGGCCCAAGTCGACCAGCCTAGACCCTCCTAGGCTGATCATCCTATGGGTTTCCTTCGCCCCCTCACCTTCCATTTTTTGCCATGCGCTCTCTGTACTATAAATACCCCAAAATCCACCGAGCTCCAGATCCAAGATGACGTACTTGACATGAAGCAGTAGAGAAGCAAAAGAAGCTTGAGGGACACATCTCTAGAGAGCTGAGGGCCGTGCAGTTGTCAGAGGCTAGCGTAGGCAAACCTCTGCCAGCATGATCACCCTGCGAGGAAGATCACGCTGGAGTTCTGGAGCTAGGAGTCATCAAGATCAAGGTAGGATCACGGTGGTGATCTTGTGATGTACAATCATTCATGGTGAAGTATAGATGTGTTCATGTTCTTAGTGATTTTAGTATCTTCTTTGATAGTTTTATGCTTTATTGGGTTTGCCTGCTTTCCAATCTATGAATAGATGATAGATTGCCTAGGGTGTTCTTGTGGTTGTGGTGACCAGATTTGCATGCATGATCTACCAATGAGTATCACATGTTCTTATGATCATGCCCTTAACCTGCTTGCGCTGATAGAGGTGATCGTGACAGGATTTTTCTTGTGTAAGGTGGGGGATTTCAAGATCTGGACTGGAGGTGTAGATTTATTTGAACTGGAGGTGTAGATTTAAGGATGTTTTTTACTAAGATCATATATGTGTTACTTTTCTATCCATGCTCAGAATTACAACATATGTATAGTCTAGGTTTCTCTAGATTGGTTACCCTTCCTCTATCTATATTCTGTCAATAAATGCTTAGTAGATTGGATCTGAATCTCTCATAAACACCCAGCTAATACTAACAATGCTAGTTGAAATAGATCTTGTGCTATAAGTTCCATGGATTCATAAACCTTGGGGGAACACTCTGAGGGATGAGCTACAACTGATCTGTACGCTTGCGGTTCACAACTTGGCGTGCTAAGAGCCATCAATAGCCGGGGAACTAATAGTCAAGTTCTAGTTTAACTATGCATTTGTAGATATAATTTTTTGTTCATGATTTTTCAGTCTTTTCATTTTAATCTTTTTGCTTTTGTGCAATCTCAATCAAAATTTCAGATCTAGTACTTGTATATATGTGTTGGCTTTCAGTAACGCTAACAGGAGATGGACGGCTACCTCTCCAACAAACCGGAAAATTTTGTGCATGATCAAGAAAAACTTTACAAGAAAGGAAAATGTTTAGCACAAGCAAGAGAGCTGGAGATCAAAGGTTTAGTTGTTAAGGAAGAATTGGAAGTGTTGGAAACATCATCGTCATCATCATCTACTTCAAAGTCTACACCACCAGCAAGCATCTACAATGGGAGATCAACAACTGGAGGGAGAGCCTACTGTGAGAGAACTTTGCATCCCGAACATCAATGACTTACCTATCCATGAATTGGGTGGTGTTGGCCGACCGTTTGGGATCGATACTTCAAGATTGAGGATCTTATAGAGTTCATCTTTCACGGGCAAGGAAGATGGTAATCTTCATCTACAAGCATTTACGTAGCTATTCAACACCTTTGATGTGGATGGAGTTACTCAGAATCAACTAAGGGCAAGGTTGTTCCCTTGCTCTCTACTTGGAAGAGTGCTTCAATGGTTTTACTCTCTACCAGTGGCAACAATTCAAAATTGGGATGAGTTGATGAAGGCTTTCTTAACTGAACATTATTCACCAGCCAAGACTCAGAATCTCAAAAGCAGTCTAGTTACCTTTGCTCAATATGCTTCCGAGATGAGTGCTGAAGCTCATGAGCGCTTGAATGACTACGTCCGTGCAGTTCCACATCATAAGCTCCCTAGGGAGGACCTAGTCCAGAAGTTGTATCAAGGGCTGACACCAGCATCAAGGGCAGTTATCGACGCATCAGCTGGAGGATCAATTATAGACCTCACCCCAACTCAAGATTTCAAGTTATTTAAGAATGTTGCAGACAACAATGCGTGGGCATCGTCTGGGTGCTTATTCCCAGCTCAACCTACTGAAATACACAAGGAGTGTTGCAGGGGGAGCGTGATCAATTACTCGATGGAAAGATTGACTCGTTGATGAGGAGACTGGAGAAGATGGAGATAAAGGAAGCTCAAGCTATAGACCTGAAGGCAGCAGAAGCAAGATCAACATGTGAAGGGTATGGCAACTACGGCCATGTCGGGAAGAACTGTCTTGAGGAAGCAAAGTTGCTAGACTACATGAAGAAGGGAGAGTGGTTTCCACCATCCAACTATCGGTATGGACAGAATAGACCTCAATTCAATGCAAGCTCATCCATCTAGAACACAGTGCCTCTACGCATTCAGATGAAGGAGTTCATGGAGGAGCAAGGCAAGATTAAGAAAGACACTATCACTAAGTTCAATCTATGGACAAGATTCTGGAGAATATAGATAGCAATGTGATAGAGGTTGGAAGTTCGAACCACCAAGTGATGAACATGTTGAAGATGATGGAGACTCAAGTTGCATAGTTAGTTGTGCATTTTACAAGAAATCAAGGGAAATTGCTAGGACAACCGATGAATCCAGAGTCAGCTAAAGCTATTCAATCTCGCATAGGCAAGGAAACAGAAGATCTAGAACGTCCGGCGGGAGTTAGGAAGCCTAAACCATCTACAGAAGGAGAGATGACTTCAAAGGAGAAGACACCTACCCTAGCTCTAGAGATGGTCGATCAAGATGACACAAAGATTCTACCAGAGAAACCACGCCATCGTCTACGTAAAACTGATGAACATTTTGAGAAGGTTATTGAAGTTGTCCGCTTGTTGAACATCAATATGCCACTGCTGGACGTTCTACAAGTTCCAACCTATGCTCACTACTTCAAGAATATCCTGACAACCAAGCAAGAGATTCTGCAGTTCCCTACAGATCACATCAAGATGACAGAAGACTGCAGTGCTGCAATTGCAAATCAAGCTCCCAACAAGAAAAGGGATCCTAGATGTCCAACCATCCCAGGTTCAATTGGAGTGCTAATATTCAAAAGGGCATTATGTGATCTTGGCGCAAGTCTAAGCATCATGCCCAAAGATGTGTTCGAGAAGCTATGCCTGCAGGAGACAGAACCGACTGCTATGTGCTTGGAGTTGGCGGATAACACCGTTCGCTATCCTGAAGCCATTGCTATAGATGTACCTATGAAGATCGGGAATCACTTTGTCCTTGTTGACTTCATGATACTCGAGATGGGAGAATGAGCTAAATCCCCACTCATCCTGGAAGGCCATTCCTAAAGACCGCAAGAGCAATCATAGATGTTGGGAAGGGCGAGATCAAGTTTGATATCAATGGCACAATGAGTGCATTCAAGTTTCGCCTATGCTTTGAGGTATGCAACATGATTTCTAGGAAGTATATACCGCCACATCATCGTGTCAAGCAGGAGGAGAAGAACAAGAAGGCAGAAGAAAAGAAGCTAGTAGAAAAAGTTGCTATCATCTAGAAGAAGGAAGAACACCAACCTGTGAAAACCAAAAAGATAGGCAAGCCTGTGCCTACATCAAATCTAAAGATGGTGAAGAAGTGGGTGCTACAGACTGTAGCACTGACACTAAGTGCTGGTCCGAAGTGAAGAATTGAAGAGTCTAGCTATAGACTATAAACGAAGCGCTATACGGGAGGCAACCCGATCATCGAGTCAAGAATAAGCTATTGGGAGGACAACCGTGGAGTCATTTGAAGAGTCAAGTAAGTGAGTCCCAGATTTTGCTACATCATACCTGATGAATATTTAATAAGTTGAACCTTTGGTTAAGACAATATTTGGAGTTTTATTCGCTCAGTCATTTTCTATTTCTCTCTTCTTCATAAACCAATGACATGATACATCCCAATTTTTATTTGATTTTTCTTGGAAAATAAGAATCATATATCCCTATCCTATAGACTTTTCATCTTGACCATGATGTTTAGCCTAATTTATTTTCATGATAAACACATTAGTAGAGCCTGCGTTGTTCTTACTTTGTAAAATTTTGATGCATGCTAGGACTCGCACGACCATAGGATTTTGGTTTGCTTAAACTTGAAAAACTCATCGGTTTTCGTAGAATTAGAAATTTTTCTGAGCCATATTTATTTTTTAAATTCAAAATTCCCCTATCACTTTTGGCCAAAATTAGAACCTAAACCCATTACGCCGCGGTTGAAGTTGAAATTGCTTCATCTTGATTCATGAGAATGAACAGTACCGGTGCAACCAAAATTAATGTAGTCAGAAATCCTTTCGACTTACAAATGTTTTTGATGCTTCAAAACTCCTCTAATATTTATTTGACCTCATTGCTAGCTCTGAGTTAATTTTTAATTTTTAAATTAGAGGAGTATTAAGCATTTAAACATGATTTGGAGGGTTTATGAGCTTCATTTACTTTAATGGTTGATTTTGTGATCACGGGAACAATCATGGAGGCACTCTCACTTACCACACATGCGTAAAGAAACAAAGAGTGGCCTGTTGAGGGATATGGGTTCCCCATGGGTCCCTACCGACCAGGATACTAGCCTGACTTGACAAGTGGGCCCGTCCAACCAGGGCATGCAGGTCAGGGACATGAAGTTACTTGGAGTTCAAGACAAGGCAACTAGATAGTTCAAATCTGCCCGGATATCATGAAACGCATATTATAGTCTGACTCAGATTACCTTCCATGTAACTATCATGTAGATTAGATTCAAACCGACTTGGAACCCTAGGTCGTTAGCCTATATAGCAGCCTCGGGCACACCCTGAGGGTATCCCAATTATTCCACGCACCATTGCAAAACAGTACAATTCAGCATACAAGACATAGGGTATTACTCCTCGGAGGCCCAAACCTATCTAAAACCCTCATGTCCCTCGTGTTCTTGTGATCACCTTCGAGTTCATGGTTTTGCAATCGCCGTCACCTAAAAATCAACCAATTGGGTAACCCTCTGGTGGACTGTCGGGCTTATAAATCTAACAATTGGCACGCCAGGTAGGGTGGATTGTGAGATCCTCCTAGCGACCTCGATGGCATCCCGCCCCAGCATTGTTTAACCCAAGAGCATGAAGGGCTACCCTGCCAACCTGATCCAAATTCACTTCAGGACCATGTTGGCGGATTCCATTCCCACAACCTCTTCCATTGACTTGGCAGTCTCTGTCGACTCAGCACCCACCACCAACTCGTCGTCCATTGGATCTACTCCAGCGGAGCGAAACCTCCACCCAAGGATCATCATGCCGCTTGCCCAGCAGGTTGGTGATCTCTCTCTCTCCGAGAGGGTTCTAATCTACTTGCTTTGGCCCACCTACCCACACCCTCCGACCTGATCGTGGGGCTAGATCGCATCAGTAACACCATTGCTGAGTGCATAGATCTATCTGAGGCGGTGCTACGCTTAACAAGGTCGGCGCAGGGTCCGTCCCGCGCCCCCTTTGGTCTATGGAACTCGGCTACCATGTACTCCGCCAAACTCGACCAGGCTTTCTAGATCTAATCTGGAGACCCGCTCGAACCTACCTAGTTTCCGGACTGTGGTGAATTCCAGGTGCCCCGCATCGTCCTGATGCCAAATCCCTGTGAAAGCGATCATGAGAGCAACTCCTTCATGCCAAATCATGAAACCTTCATGGTCTCCACCGATGAGCCACCTAGGGATGGTGAAACTTCTTCTTAGGAAGGAGGCTGCAACGCTAGAAACCAGAACCACGCGACATGGTGCTAACAGGAACAAGCCAATGCCCAACAGCAACTTGCTGCTAACGCGGAGGCAGCAAGTGACCAGTGCCAACCACCGCGCAACAATGGCGACAACGCCGACTAGAGCGGTGCCCGAGACAGACGCATGTGCTCGTAATCTACTAGCCGACCTTGAGGAGGCTATCCATAGTGTCATCACTACACCCTAGGCCAACCTAGTGGCTACGTTTGCCAAATTGGAAAACCTTCCAGACTTCGAGTAGATATAGCGGATCCGAGCGTGTATCCATGTCGCTAACGCTCAGATCGAGGAGCGGGCCCACAGCCAGTCCGCACACTCTCGGTCCATAGCTACCCGGCACTCTCGGAGCTGATCCGGCATAGCAGATGCGACCACCACCGAGGCGACTGCGCAGGAGGTCGGATGGAGCCAATCTGTGAAGAAGAGTTGGAGCAGAACACCAACCCACCTACCAACAACAACGTTAACAATGTCGACAACAACAACCACGACATACTTGTTTGTTGTAGCTCAAAGGATAAAGCATTGAGTGAAATTGAGGAAACAACAAGGCTATGACACATAGGTGCATGATTTTCAACAAAATGACAATATAAAGGAGTGGAGGAGATTTCTTGGGCGATGCATTCACGTGAAAGACCTGAAAATTCAGTGCAATGATGGCCAAGCAAGCATGGGAAGAAAAATGACAAGCAAATGAGGTGGAAAACCACTAGGCCGATTGTCTTGGTGTGCCTCAGGCCGATCGGCCTGAGGTCTTTTAAAGCCTCCAGGTGCCCCCCTTTGGTATGTACCCCCCCTCTCACTTGTTCATCATATTTTTCATACAACACACCAAGAACACCTCTGAATAACTTCTGAATACACGAAAGTGCTTTGAGGCGGCACTGTGTCTCTGAGTCACTGCGAGGCATGGACGTTGACATAGCACCACTACACAATGATCGTATGTTGCTTGGTGGGATGAATACACGAAACTCCTCCATTCGGTTCGATAAATGTGTGGAATTCCTGAAGTCGCACTAGACACTTCAACGATAGCAACTCGCTCTGCTTGGGGCTTCATCAAAAAGAACTCGGCATACAGCTTCATGATAAAAAGCAAGGAGGAGGAAGAGCGGCTGAAGAATATTGAAGGGAGAATCGTCACCAACCATGACTTCAACAACGACTTTCTTCAGGATATTAGATTTCATAATGATATTTACAAGCTCCTGGGAAATATTGGGTGGGTGCAATTCGGTATTAATTGCCCCATCAGTGTACACAAGGATGTGGCCGTGGAGATGTTCATGACCATGAAGAGACAAATGAAGAAATTCCATGCCTATCCTTTAGAATAAAGGATGAAGTGAAGATTATTACATATGGAGCAATCACAATACTACTAGGTTTCAATCCAAAAGCCCAATATATGGAGAAGTGGAAGAAGAAGATTTAAAGGAATTCTGGAAGAAAACTGCCAAGGAAGAAAACAGGCAACGGAAATATATTTGCAATCCCATACTAGAAGTATTTCAGTATTGGATGAGCCACCGCGTCTCGGGAAGAATGAAGGAGACCAAAATTATTGACTCCAAGATGAAGTGACTTTATTGTGCGGTAGTAGAAAATAAAGTAACTGACCCCTCCTTGATGAAAACCCAAGAGCCGAAGACAAAGGTCATGCTTGCTTTGAACGTGACTATTGGCTTGATGATGACTTGTGCCATCGAGTTCTCCATTACATTTTCGGCGAGGCCCCTTACCTGGCGCACCATCTATCGGTGTTTAAACTCGGCAACCTACCGAGGGGGGTGCCCAAGGTATTGTTTTGTTTAGTGGGGCTCGCCGAGATCAGGAACTCGAAGTCAAAGCAGACACATGATTTAGACAGGTTCGGGCTGCTAGATTGAGTAATATCCTATGTCCTGTGTGTTGATTGGATTGAACTTCTTTGGAGGGGGTCCTTGCTATTGTCCATACATCTATGAGCTCACCAAAAGGTTTGGACAGTCCTACAATATGGGGCTGTACACCGAGACGTGTCAGATATGGAGATTACAGTGCAGGATGGCGTGGTCTATGTGGAGGACAAGAACTAGTCGAGGATTAAGAAAACTACTTGTAGCAATTAGAGTAGAATTCTCTAATGCAATACGACTAGTATTCTTGTAAACAACCGACATGTAACTCTGTCCCTGGCAATATAAGGTGAGATAGGGACCCCCTCCAAAGAAGTTCAATCAATACAATCCAACCGACACACAGGACGTAGGGTATTACGGGACATAAGCAGCTTGAACCTATCTAAATTGTGTGTTCGAGTTCACCTTCGAGTTGCTGATCTCGGTGAGTGCCACACATAAAACACTACCTCGGGTACCCCCTCGATAGGTTGCTGGGTCTAAACATTGACGGTCAGCACGCCAAGTAGGGGGTCTCACCAAAGATCCGCTGGCGAACACGATGGCTCAAGTCATCATCAAGCCCACCGTCACGTTCGAAGCGGGCGCGACATTCGTCTTTGACTCCTAGGTTTGCATCACAGGCGGCGCTGGAAACTTCCACCGCCACATTGCACCGGCCCTAGAGGAGAAGTAGTATGACATCGACCTTCATCGCCAAGCTTTGGAGGATTTCGTTGAAAAATTCAATGAAGTTTTTGACCCCTTCTGAGGATCGAGGGATGAGTCTAAGTACAACTCGACTTCTCCCACCAGCCGGATTGGTTCCCACGAGCTAGTGCTCAAGCCATCGTCTGAATTGGTCTACAACACAAGTCGATTCCCATACGAACTCCGAAACTCGAGTCATGTCTACAAAGACACCCTGTCTTGATCACAATTCAACTCGGATTTGATCAAGGACCCTGACTACTACTCGGATACAGACAAGGAGACTCCATTATCAGGTCCACAACATGGCCTAGTCATCACCTCTACTCCATTGTCGCCTACCTTGATAATCTCCCATACTAGGAGGGAACCCCTTTCTCGCCTATATATGAAGAAGATGGCTCCACAGAGGTCATCACGTCAAGTTCTAGTAGTTTCTCTCTAGAGTGAGAACTCCTCACCATCATCGCTGCACAAGATGGTGAAGGTGAAGAACCACCAGAAAGGAATCCACGATACGAACGTCACCCAGATGATGTCTTGCTGGATGAACTCACCACCAACATGGAAGGAGAAGAGACTAAATCTCAAAAGAATCGTTGGTGAGCAAGAAGCGCTGCAAGGGCAGAGCGTCGCTGCCGCCTTGCAAACAAACTACCCATCATGAACTTGGATCATGTGTTTGAAGCAGTTCAATCGCATCAGCGTCATACCCCTCTCACCACCATTACATCTATTCACCTGATTACTCGGGCAATGCCTCAAGACAAGTACACCAGGCAACTGGCTCACCTAACGGAGCGTGCGAATGAACAACTCGATCAGCAGAGCCCGATACACTCAGTTCGATGGACCACATCCCATCACGACAGTAGTGCCAGACCAAGTAGCAATGATGGTGGCAGACCAAGTCGAAACAAATTACCCAGACTCGAGAACCCTAGACCAAGTCAGCACAAGGGTAGAAAGTTGTCAGGTAGAACCCTTAGGAGGCCATGGCCACTGTGGGCTCATCAAGAGTCTGAAAGCCTAGTACATGACCTGAGTAATAAGATCGACAACAATCATGATGCTTGTAACATTATCAAAGGGCACTGTCGTGAGCGCGAGCAGGAAGCCAACTACTTAGGAGAAGATTCTGACAGGTTCCCCACCTTCTCCAAACGAGTACAAAAGACGGTCCTAGTAGACAAGTTAAGCCTACAGGTATCTGTTGGAGGTATGCCCTAGAGGCAATCATAGAGATGATGATATTCCATTTGTATCCATGATTTGTATATTGTGTTCATTGAATATCCATTAAAGGCTACTTGAATTGATTTGCAATTATGTGAATTGTATGTGAAACTCTTTACTTGTATGGTTATTCTAAAGTTGTTCCTAGTCGGAGTTCATGTGAGGACACACATGAATATTAGACTAGCACATGTATTAGTTGATGACTATGTTTCACAAGTCATGAACATGGAGATGTTGAACTAATAATGTGGACACATGTGGAGACATGTGTTAGGACTGACCCAACACGAGAAGTAGTTCTCTCTTTAAACAACATATACGCTTTGTCCTTAGACCTGAGATTGTCGCATGTATTCTAGATGTGGATTGACCTACTTAGGGGCTATCAAACGCTACGCCGTAACAGGGTAGTTATAAAGGTAGCTTTCGGGTTTGTCAAGAAGCATGCTATGAGACATGGTCAATCAAGATGGGATTTGCCCCTCTCTGATTGAGAGTGATATCTCTGGGCCCCTCGAGTGATCGGATCCGAAAATGCATGGCCATGCTACGTACGGTTAAGAGTTAACCTACAAAGGGATTCCGAATCACAGGATCGAGAAAGAGCGGTCGGCTTGAAGCTAGACCAAATATCGTGAGGCAAAGGGAATAGCATGTATATGATGTTGTGATGGTTCATCTGATATGATCTTCGTATGCGTATAGGAGTTGGCACGTCTTGCTAGAGGCCGCTACCGACTATTGGGCCAAGTAGGAGTACTCGGGCCATGTCTATACGTATCCGAACCCATAGGGTCACACACTTAAGGGGCTGGAAGCCCAATTCGGATCTGATCCGAGTTGGATTAGGTTTAGGAGTACTAATGGGCCTCGGATCCAGAGGCCCATCAGGAACCTCTATAAATAGAGGGGTGGGGACGCCCTAGGGTTTACACCTTTTGGCGAAACACACCTGCCGCGCCTCCCACGCCCTCGCCTGTTGCAACTCGCGGATCTAGCAGTCCGGCTTGCGACGCTTCCTCCCTGCACGTGTGGATACCTTGGAGGTGTTGCGCCTGCAGCAATTGGACGAGCCATCGACGAGCCGCCGACGAGCCACGACGAGCCGACGACGAGCCGCGGTACCGGAGGCGATCTTGCTGTGCACGTGGACGAGCTGCTGAGGAGCTGCTGGACGTGATCGACTACGTACGACTACGTTGATCGACTACGTACGACTACGTGATCGTCTTCACTGCACCGACGCATATCTACATCTTCCGCACCAGTAGTGCGTCGAGTGGTAATCCCGTGATCCTTATACGGCAGTTCTTCCTGGTTATACGCGGTAGAAATTTTGATTTGCGCTAGCGTAGCCTACCTCGTATCCCTACAGTGGTATCAAGAGCCGTAGCTGCTTAGTTTTGGATTCGGGATGTGTGCATATGGAGATATGCGAGTTCTCTGTTTGATCTATGTCCTGATTTCGTGCCCTTGCTGCAATGGTAGTGTAACGACATACTCCTACCGGTCGGTTTCCGCCATCGGAGTTAAGTGATACACGTAAATCCAGTTGCAGTGAGGGAAGATCAATATGATTGGTCAAATCGAGATCCAGGGTCATACGCCAGGCGCATTAGATGTGCAATAGTAGATGTGATCTACTGTCGGGGTTGGGAATTTTGCCGTATGCGCATGCTTCGGTAAATCAGCCGTAACTTTTCAGTACAATCTCGGATCGGGGCAATTTCTATACGAAAATTGATCTACAAAAAAAGTTACACATGAATTTCAACCGCTTCGCCATTTTCGGCGAAATTAGATTTCCCAAATTCGGCTTGGAAGATGGAGTTTCGGGCCTCCCAAGTTTGGAACGTTAGGACGCCTAACTCTGTTTTGCAGGATGTATGTATGTATCTTGTGATTAGTATGGCCCCCTTGTGTATGAGATGCATGTGTGTAACTCATTCGTGACCTGCGTGTCACGCGTACGGCAACACGGCAGGAGCCATATGTGTTGTCACTTTATTGTATTTAATGGTCTGCGTACCAATCTGTGATGATCCAAGCAACTATGTAATCTTCATTACTAGATTCTTTAACTAGCTATTAGGCGTAATAGCATGCTCTAGTTCTTGGAGGACTCATCACCAGGAGGATGGCGCACATGGAACATGGAGATGGAGATCACCATGGTGAACAGGTTCTATGGAGATGAAGATCACCATATGAAAACGGGCCATACTATGTCACAACTGTGTGAATGCTATTCTATTTTATGTTTTACTTTCTGCATGCTGTGATGTTAGAAGTAGAACGATCCCTCATAAAGTTTAAGTTAGTATGCCCTCCCAACTAAAGCTTGCACCGTCCCATGTCTTGTACAATTAGTGGTGGGTCTATGAAATTAGGGTGCCACTAGTTTTCCTTGACTAGACGGGTTTGTGTCGGACACTTACACGCATAAGGGTTGGTTAGCTTAACAAGGTCATCTTAACGGTTAAGGACCTTGGGGCATAAAGGTTGGGCGCCGAGACATAGAGATGTCACCCAACAACAGGAGTCATATGTGATATGATTAGCAAAAGTTGCTTACCGATCTACCTCGTTTGCTAGCGGTGATGCTAAAGCTCACTAGTAGACTTGTTAGTTGTGGATCCTGAATCACTAAGTTTCAATAGAGGGATATTGATTTTAGTGGGAGTAGATTCTGTTAAAATAGTTTAATGTAATTTGCTCTATCATGGATACGTTTGTCTTAGTGTATTTTGCATTACTTTTGTTGTAGATTAAATGGCACCTAGCAACACCACCACATCGTTTGCTTTGCGTTCGGTCCTTGAGAAGGACAAGTTGAATGGAACAAACTACTCGGATTGGATCCGCAACCTGAGAATTGTTCTCAGGGCTGAGAAAAAGGAAGATGTTCTAGACAACCCACTACCAAAAGAACCTGCTGAGGATGCACCCGCTGCTGCTAAGAATGCTTACAAGAAAGCATGTGATGCTAACCTCGAAGTAAGCTGCCTTATGCTTGCTTGCATGGAACCCGAGCTGCAGATGCAGTTCGAAACAAACCATGAGGCGCACGATATGATCGTGGCGCTTAGAGACATGTTCCAAACACAGGCCAGGACTGAAAGGTTCAATGTGTCTAAGGCCTTTGTTGAGAGCAAGCTAGCAGAAGGCGCAGCAGTAGGACCACACGTAATCAAGATGGTTGGTTACACTCAACGGTTGGAGAAGCTAGGCTTCCCACTGGGCCAAGAGTTGGCCACTGATTTCATTCTTTCATCTCTTCCTCCTAGCTATGGGAACTTCATCTCGAACTACCATATGCATGGAACGGAGAAGGGTTTGAATGAACTGTGTGGTATGCTCAAGACAGCAGAGGCTGACATCAAGAAAAGCGCTAGTACCAGCCATGTGATGGCGATACAGAACAAGCCTAGCTTTAAGAAGAAGGGCAATTCTTGGAAGAAGAAGGGCAAGGCTGGAACGTCCAAGCCAAACCCACCGCCCAAGGTTAAAGCTGGACCTGGACCTGCTCCAGACAAAGAGTGCTTTTACTGTCATGAACTTGGTCACTGGAAGAGAAACTGCAAGCAGTACCTAGCTTCCTTGAAGAATGGCGGAAGTAAGAGTACTTCTACCTCAGGTACGCTTGTTGTTAATGTCATAGACAACATATTTCTCACTGATACAGTTATTAATTCTTGGGTATTTGATACCGGATCGGTTGCTCATATTTGCAATTCGATGCAGGGAATGATAAGAAGTAGAAGCGTGGAAAGAGGAGAAGTTGATTTCCGCGTGGGCAATAATGCAAGAGTTGCTGCTTTGACCGTCGGGACGATGCAACTCCACCTCCCGTCAGGATTTATTATGGAGTTGAATAATTGTTATTTTGTTCCTAGTTTAAGTCGAAACATTTTATCTCCTTCATGCTTGATGGAGGATGGTTATTCATTTGCGAGTGAAAACAATGGTTGTGTGATCTCTAAGAATAATATGTTTATGGCTTTTGCACCCATTGTGAATGGATTATTTGTTTTAAATCTTGATGGTTCACCTGTCTGTAATGTAAGTGCTAAAAGGCCTCGGCCTAATGATTTGAGTCCTACCTACTTGTGGCATTGTCGTTTGGGTCATATAAGTGAAAACCGCATGAAGAAGCTCCATTCTGATGGACTTCTAACTTCGTTTGATTTTGAATCATACGAGACATGTGAGGCTTGCTTGCTAGGCAAGATGACCAAGATGCCTTTCACAGGATTTCCTGAGAGAGCAGTAGACTTGTTGGAACTCGTACATAGTGATGTATGCGGACCAATGAGCACGACGGCTAGAGGAGGATTCCAATACTTCATAACTTTCACTGATGATTTTAGTAGATATGGCTATGTCTACTTAATGAGGCACAAGTCTGAAACCTTTGAAAAGTTCAAGGAATTTCAGAATGAAGTTGAAAATCAGCGTGGCAAGAAAATTAAGGCCTTATGATCTGATCGTGGAGGCGAGTATTTGAGCCACGAGTTTAGCAATCATCTAAAGAGTTGCGGAATTGTTCCACAACTTACGCCGCCTGGAACACCTCAGAGAAACGGTGTGTCCGAGCGACGTAATCGAACTTTGTTAGACATGGTTCGATCAATGATGAGCCAGTCGGACCTACCGTTGTCATTTTGGGGATACGCTCTAGAAACAGCAGCTTTCACACTTAATAGGGTACCATCTAAATCCGTAGTTAAGACACCATATGAGATATGGACTAGAAAGGTTCCTAGTTTGTCTTTTCTAAAGATTTGGGGATGTGAAGTGTTTGTCAAGCGACTTCAGTCGGACAAGATCACACCCAAGTCGGATAAGTGCATTTTCGTGGGATATCCAAAGGAAACTTTGGGATATTATTTCTACAACCGATCAGAAGGCAAAGTGTTTGTCGCTCGGAATGGGGTTTTCCTAGAGAAAGAGTTTCTCAAAGGAGAAAAGAGTGGAAAGACAGTGCATCTTGAAGAAGTTCAAGATGAGCCGATTGGGCAAGAATCAATGAGTGATGCTAACGTAGCAGAACAAGTTGAGATACCCATGGCAAGAGAAGCACCGCCACAACCACGAAGGTCGGCAAGGCTCCGCGAAATGCGGGAAATATTATTGTTGGACAATGATGAGCCTGCGACATATGCAGAAGCAATGATGGACCCAGACTCCGAAAAATGGCAGAGTGCCATGCAATCCGAAATAGAGTCCATGGGAGACAATCAAGTTTGGAACTTGGTTGACCCGCCTGATGGTGTTAAAGCCATAGAGTGCAAGTGGATCTATAAGAAGAAAAAGGACATGGATGGAAATGTTCACATCTATAAAGCACGACTTGTCGCAAAAGGTTTTCGACAAGTTCAAGGAGTTGACTACGACGAGACCTTCTCGCCCGTAGTGATGCTTAAGTCCATTCGGATTATTCTAGCTATAGCTGCATATTTCGATTATGAGATATGGCAGATGGATGTCAAGACAACTTTCCTGAATGGAAATCTAGCTGAGGACGTGTATATGATACAGCCCGAGGGTTTTGTCGATCCGAAAAATGCTGGAAAGGTATGCAAGCTTCAGAGATCCATTTATGGATTGAAGCAAGCATCTAGGAGTTGGAATATTCGTTTTGATGAAGTCGTCAAAGGGTTTGACTTCACCAAGAACGAAGAAGAGTCTTGTGTTTACAAGAAGGTTAGTGGGAGCTCTGTAGTATTTCTAATCTTATATGTGGATGACATATTACTGATTGGAAATAACATTCCTATGCTTGAGTCCGTAAAGACTTCACTGAAAATAGTTTTTCGATGAAGGACTTAGGGGAAGCGGCATATATTCTGGGCATTAAGATCTATAGAGATAGATCGAGAAGGCTTATAGGTTTGAGCCAAGATACTTATATTGACAAAGTGTTGAAGCGGTTCAGCATGGAAGAGGCAAAGAAAGGGTTCTTGCCTATGTCACATGGCGTACATCTCAGCAAGACTCAGTGTCCTTCGACTGCTGATGAGCGGGATCGCATGAGTAGAGTGCCATATGCCTCGGCTATTGGATCTATCATGTATGCAATGATAAGTACTCGCCCAGATGTTTCATATGCGCTAAGTATGACAAGCAGACACCAATCTGATCCAGGTGAGAGTCACTGGACAGCGGTGAAAAACATTCTTAAGTACTTGAGAAGGACTAAAGATATGTTCCTCGTCTATGGAGGTCAGGAGGAGCTCGTTGTAACAGGTTACACCGATGCTAGTTTCCAAACCGACAGAGATGATTCAAAGTCACAATCAGGATTTGTGTTCACGCTAAATGGTGGTGTTGTTAGTTGGAAGAGTTCCAAGCAGGAGACGGTGGCCGATTCTACGACAGAAGCCGAGTACATCGCGGCTTCGGAAGCCGCGGAGGAAGGTGTTTGGATAAGGAATTTCCTCATTGAGCTTGGTGTGTTCCCGAATGCGTCCAGCCCATTGAATCTCTACTGTGATAACAATGGGGCAATTGCGCAAGCAAAGGAGCCAAGGAACCACCAGAAGAACAAACACGTAATGCGGCGATTTCATCTCATTCGAGACTTCGTTAACCGGGGTGAAATCAAGATATGTAAAATACACACGGATCTGAACATTTCTGATCCGTTGACAAAACCACTCCCGCAGGCTAAGCATGATGCGCATGTAAGAGCTATGGGTATTAGGTACCTTCTAGATTGACTCTAGTGCAAGTGGGAGACTGTTGGAGGTATGCCCTAGAGGCAATCATAGAGATGATGATATTCCATTTGTATCCATGATTTGTATATTGTGTTCATTGAATATCCATTAAAGGCTACTTGAATTGATTTGCAATTATGTGAATTGTATGTGAAACTCTTTACTTGTATGGTTATTCTAAAGTTGTTCCTAGTCGGAGTTCATGTGAGGACACACATGAATATTAGACTAGCACATGTATTAGTTGATGACTATGTTTCACAAGTCATGCACATGGAGATGTTGAACTAATAATGTGGACACATGTGGAGACATGTGTTAGGACTGACCCAACACGAGAAGTAGTTCTCTCTTTAAACAACATATACGCTTTGTCCTTAGACCTGAGATTGTCGCATGTATTCTAGATGTGGATTGACCTACTTAGGGGCTATCAAACGCTACGCCGTAACAGGGTAGTTATAAAGGTAGCTTTCGGGTTTGTCAAGAAGCATGCTATGAGACATGGTCAATCAAGATGGGATTTGCCCCTCTCTGATTGAGAGTGATATCTCTGGGCCCCTCGAGTGATCGGATCCGAAAATGCATGGCCATGCTACGTACGGTTAAGAGTGAACCTACAAAGGGATTCCGAATCACAGGATCGAGAAAGAGCGGTCGGCTTGAAGCTAGACCAAATATCGTGAGGCAAAGGGAATAGCATGTATATGATGTTGTGATGGTTCGTCTGATATGATCTTCGTATGCGTATAGGAGTTGGCACGTCTTGCTAGAGGCCGCTACCGACTATTGGGCCAAGTAGGAGTACTCGGGCCATGTCTATACGTATCCGAACCCATAGGGTCACACACTTAAGGGGCTGGAAGCCCAATTCGGATCTGATCCGAGTTGGATTAGGTTTAGGAGTACTAATGGGCCTCGGATCCAGAGGCCCATCAGGAACCTCTATAAATAGAGGGGTGGGGGCGCCCTAGGGTTTACACCTTTTGGCGAAACACACCTGCCGCGCCTTCCACGCCCTCGCCTGTTGCAACTCGCGGATCTAGTAGTCCGGCTTGCGACGCTTCCTCCCTGCACGTGTGGATACCTTGGAGATGTTGCGCCTGCAGCACTTGGACGAGCCATCGACGAGCCGCCGACGAGCCACGACGAGCCGACGACGAGCCGCGGTACCGGAGGCGATCTTGCTGTGCACGTGGACGAGCTGCTGAGGAGCTGCTGGACGTGATCGACTACGTACGACTACATTGATCGACTACGTACGACTACGTGATCGTCTTCACTGCACCGACGCATATCTACATCTTCCGCACCAGTAGTGCGTCGAGTGGTAATCCCGTGATCCTTATACGGCAGTTCTTCCTGGTTATACGCGGTAGAAATTTTGATTTGCGCTAGCGTAGCCTACCTCGTATCCCTACAGTATCACCAAGTACGATGGCAAGCAAGACCCTGTCCAGTGGCTGAGGTGCTACTCATTGTTAGTACAAGTGGCAGGAGGAAATGACGACACAAAAGTCATCTACTTCCCCATCTGCATGGAGTCAGGGCCACTCAGATGGCTCGAATCCCTAGAAGTCAACTAAAGGTGGCATTCACAAACAACTTCACAGGAGCAATGCAACATTCTGGCAACAGAATCAACTTGTCTCAAGTCAAACAACAACAAGGCGAGACCTTGCGTAGTTATTTACACTGTTTCTTCAACAAGAAGGCCACTATCGTAGACATCACAGAGAGGGATGCCATAGATTGCTTCCAAAACGGTCTCTACGACTGCCGGATGTTCCAAGATTTTGGTAGGAGGCACCCGAAGGATATCAAATCTCTCAACATCATGATACAAGCCTGGGCGGATGAAGAAGAGAAAGAGATTGAGAGGTTCGAATGTAGTTGTAATAGAGGCTAGAACAACAACAATCAGAGCAATGACCAATGCAACGACAAGAACCGCAACGATCGCTCCAATAACGACAACCGAGGCAACTACTCGGGTGGTCAAAATCGCAAGAGAAAGCCAGACAATACTATCGCGGTGATGTCCTATTCTTCAAAGAAAGGTGGCGGGAACCACGAAAGGACTCCGTTCAAGGAGCTCCTAAAAAAGCAATGCCCATGGCACCCACAGTCTAAGCACTCTACGATGGATTGTTATATCCTTCACATAGTCATGATAGATCTGCCAAAACCTTCTAGAGCAAAGGACAAGGGCAACGCCAAAGAAGATGAAGACGTTGACGACAACGGCAAATTCTAGAACCCGTCCAACACCATCAACGTCATCTTCGACGGCACACCAGGTACTACTACAAAGTGGTCCCAGAAACTAGACCTCCGAGAGATCATCTCCATTGAACCAGTAATGCCTACATTCCTTAAGTGGTCCGTGGTGCCAATCACCTTTTCAAGGAAGGATCAATGGACTCATTTCTCAGACCCAGGGCGTTACCCTCTTGTCCTGGATCCAATAGTCGTGTGCTCTCGACTCACCAAGGTCCTCATTGATGGCGGTAGTGGTCTGAACGTACTCTTCACCAAGACTCTGAGGAAGATGGGCCTAGATGTTACGGATATGCTTACCCCGATGAATCTCCGTTTTACGAGATTGTCCAAGGCAACGTGGCCGTACCCCTTGGTCAGGTGGTTTTACCAATTACCTTCGGGACCAAGGAACACTACCAGACAAAGTATATCCGATTCGAGGTAGCCGATTTCGAAACTTCATATGACGCTATCGTTGGAAGACCTGCATTGGACAAATTCATGGCCGTCCCACATTATGTGTACATAGTACTTAATATGCTGGGATCCAAGAGACTTGAAAAGATCCTACAACTGCGACACAGATGCCGTGGAGCTGGCAGCGACTACTCAAGTGCCAAATTCCATGATGCAAGTCTTCGCCACCTCCAAGAAACTGTCCCTGACAGAACTCAAGATTCCAGAGAAGAAGTCAGGGGAAACCAAGGTCAAGCTGGTAAATGAAGTCGATACAAATCCATTGACCTTAAGACTGGCGATAGCTCCAAGACCGCCCTAATTAGCTCAGGGCTAGACCCCAAATACGAAGATACAACCGTCAGCTTCCTCTGGGCCAACCGAGACATCTTTGCATGGAAGCTATCTGATATGCTGGGGGTGCTTAGGGAGTTAATCGAGCACTCACTAAATGTGGATCCCAAAGTTATGCCCAAGCGACAATGACTACATTGATTCGCCCAAGATAGAAGGGAAGCAATCAAAAAAGAGTTGGCCAAACTACTCGCGGCTAGCTTCATAAAAGAAGACTACCATCCAAAGTGACTGGCTAATCTTGTCTTGGTACGAAAATGGAACAACAATGAGTGGAGGATGTGTGTCGACTACACGGACCTCAACAAGCACTGTCCAAAGGACCCCTTCGGGCTCCCTAGGATTGATCAAGTCATCAACTCGACGACTGGATGTGCTCTAATCTATTTCCTCGATTGCTACTCAAGGTATCACCAGATAGCTCTCATGGAAGAAGACCACATCAAGACCGCATTCATCATCCCGTATGAAGCTTTCTGCTATACTACAATTTCCTTTGGGTTGAAGAATGCATGCACCACATACCAATGAGCCATCTTGGAGTCCTTCGAGAAATAACTACACTGCAATGTAGAGGCATATGTGGATGACATGGTCGTAAAGACCAAAAATCCTGACAACTTGATTCTGGATCTGGAAGAAACCTCTGCAAGCTTGCAAAGCTTCCGGTTGAAACTGAACCCAACAAAATGCGTGTTCGGTGTACCCTCTGGAAAACTACTTGGGTTCATCATCAGTCATCGAAGAATCGAGGCTAATCCTGAGAAAATCGCCGCCATCACAAATTTGCACGCCCCATCGTGCATCAACGACATCTATAAGCTGACTGGATTCATGGCAGCCCTCAACAGATTTATCTCAAGACTTGGAGAATGGGAACTATGCTTCTTCAAACTAATAAAGTGGCAAGATAAATTCCAGTAGATCGAGGAGGCAGGTCAAGCTCTTCAACAACTAAAAGACTTCTTATCAAAGACACTGGTCCTCATGGCACCTACTCCCAATGAAGACTTGCTGCTCCACATCATCGTGACTACTAATGTTGTCAGCACGACGATCATGGTCAAAAGACCTAAACCAGGCCATGTATACAAAGTACAGAGGCCTATCTACTTCATCAGCGAGGTGTTGTCAGATTCCAAAACTAGGTACCTGCCAGTTCAAAAGCTGCTACATGCAATACTACTCACCTCGTGGAAGCTATGACACTACTTCTAGGAACACAACATCTCCTCCACAATCGAGATGCAATAGGAAGAATCTCTAAATGGGTAGTAGAACTCGGAGCATTATCCTTGGAATTCAAGGCAGGGACTGCCATCAAGTCGCAAGCACTAGTCGATTTCATGGCAGAGTGGTGGGAAAATCAAGTTCAAACACCAGCAGAATGCCCAGAGCATTGAGTCATATACTTTGATGGATCACTCTAGCTCCAGGGCGCCGGCGCGGGAGTACTCTTAATATCTCCCAAAGGTGAACAACTCAAATATGTGTTGCAAAGCTTTTGGAGGTATCCAACAATGAAGCAGAATATGAAGTGCTTCTGCACGGGCTCCGCCTGGTAGTTTCGTTGGGAATCAAGCGGTTGTTGGTCTATGGCAACTCACTGGTGGTCATAAATCAAGTCAATGATGACTGGGATCACCACAAGGATAATGGATGCGTATTGTCTAGAAGTACAAAAACTAGAGACAAGTTCTCTGGTCTGGAGTTCCATCACGTGGCTTGTGACAACAACATAGCCGCAGACGTCTTATCCAAGCTCGGATCTACTCGTGCTCAAGTTCCAACTGGGGTCTTCATCCATGAGCCACACAAGCCATCCATAATAGAGCTAGCACCTCCAAAAACCACCGATCAAGGCCTCAGTGCGCTAGATCGGGAGGTTATGTGTGGCGGAACCGCCCCGATTAACCCGGCTAAAGTGTACTCAACCTCGCCTCAAATGCGAGCAGACACATTAATCAAGTTAAACTAGCAGTCTATCGGGTTATACCCAATAAACCACTTAACTTGGATCAAAGTCAAGCATGCTCACACGAAGGTGAGGGTTACAGAGATTACAACATTCCATCAATATTTAACATAAGTCTGAATTCATTATTACAACATAAGTTCGAAATTCAAACAAGGTTTTCAGAGTGTTCAACAGCAGAAGATAAAAGTTCAACGGAAGCTAACATCAATACAGGATATCATGGCGAAGCCAACCATGACATCAATAACCACGATCCTCGCCGTCCGAGGATGGGTTCGACTCGACCGTCCAACCCATAGAGAGCTGGGACAGCCGAGTCACACTAGCAACCAAGTCAACAACAAACCTGAAAAGATAGCCACAAGCAAGGCTGAGTATACTAATACTCAACAAGGCTTACCCGTCAGGTGGTAACTACTCCACCGACTTCAAGACATGCAAGGCTTTTTGGCTGAGGGGTTTGTTTTGCCAAAAGCATCTAAAGTGGGTCCTTACTTTCAATTTTTAGCATTAGGTTCTAGTTGATTATCCATTCTAGGTAAGCACTTATTCTAAGCAAGCATGTGATCAAGCAATTTAATTCAAGCATCAATATATTCATCATCCTTTGTTCCTCTTCTTACTCAGTGTAGAAGTGTAGTCAAGTAGTCTCAAACTGTGAGAGGCAGATGATTCGAATCGAGTTTTCAAACCTTGCAAGGTGAACCTAACCCCACGACATCTGCGTAACACGCCAGGTTTGCTTCACTTGTCAACCGTCCCCATCAATCCCTGACACATGGCTAGGTCCCACTTGCCTTGGCATACAATGCCCAACGATCCCGGAACGACGCCGTACCGAGACTATTTTTATTCCATTTAACTAGCTTTAACTTCAAAAGTGTTTCTGGTTGCATAAAGTGTGATCTGGGGCTGAAAATGTTTAAGAGGCTTCTTAAAGTCATCAGTAAGTTACTCTAAAAAATTTGGGACTCATTGGACTTCTACAAAAAATATTAAAATTCAAACAGTACCCTGTGGCAGATTGTAAGGATCTATTTTTAACTCAGGTTTCAATGACAATCTGAATCTACAGGTTTTACAGAAGGTTCCCAAGTCTTAACAGAGGCTACTGTAATTTTTCCAACATTTATTGAGCATTAACTATTTATCATATTTTAAGTTTATTTAACCACATCAAGGAAGAACCTTATTAGAAAAAGTGTCGAATATCCTGCTGCCATTTCCTTTATCCAGTGGTCATTTTATGACTAACCAGGACTAAGCAAATTTGCAAGATTAAGTTACTAACTTACACTACTCGAGTGATGAGGTATGGCAGCAAGGCTAGGAAGGTCATCATAGTAAAACATAGGTTCTACTAAAGTGTTAAGATACCTTAGAAGAAACTCATAGTGACGCCTAGTTACGCTTTCATTTTAAACAGTAAGCGACTATAAGCTAAGTGGTTGGTCTTAATTCTTTTTGGGTTCAAGCTCGATTTTTATGCCGGCCTTGGCTCAAGGTTTACGTTCTCCGATAATTTGCTCTCTAAGGGAATGAAATGTGTGTATGCATTAGAGAGGATGCTAATGAGTGCAAATACTCATGAAATGCATGGAATGATAAAAGAAATAGTAAGAAATCACTCAGTAAGAAAACAACCTTGCTAACAACAATACGAAATCACACAAGAACGACGAAAGAAACCATTTTACACAATAAGCTAAACAAGCATGAATTTGTAAGATTCAAGTCTTTTGATGAGAAATAAACATGAAATAAATCTCACTAGCAGGCGACAACAACACAAAACTATGTGAGGTGGATTCATTTCAAAATCAATTTTTAATGTGTAGATATAGCTTAAACAAGTTAAACTACCATTTAACATATTAAATCTAAAAAGGCATGTAAATCAACCATAAAGGTACCCACATCATTTTCCCTAGATTCTAGATGTAAATTAACCATAAAGGTACTCAGCTCTAAAATGAACTAGACTTCACAATGAATCCAATGCAACAAGAATCATATTTTTAGCTTGTTTGTACTAGTTTCTATGCATTTTCAAAGTTGTCAACATTTTAAAACTAGCCAATTTGAAACAAGTCCGAGACTATTTGCAAGCTACTCCCTGAAAAAACATTTCCCTTCTCAGATCTACCCTTTTTCTTCTGCTGCACCCTCCTCGTATTGCTCGACTACTGGAGATTTCCACATGACATCGGCGAGGAGGACGGCTTCTATTCCGTAGACCAGGAAGTAGGGTGAGTACCCTGTAGGCTTGCATGGCTGTGTGCGAAGCCCCTAGAGGACATTGGGTTACTCCTTGAGCCACTTGCCACCTTTAGTGTTGCTAATGTCGTGTAGTCTTTTCTTCAGAGCTTCTAGTAACATGCCATTGGTGCGCTCAACCTGGCTGTTGGCCCGCAGATGAGCGACAGAGATGTACCAGTCATCGATCCCGCTGTTCTCACAGTACTCCCAAAACTCGTGGTTGTTTAAATTCGAGCCCAGGTCTGTGATGATGCAATTGAGGAAGCCGTAGCGATGGATGATCTCGTCGAGGAAGTCGAGTACTCTATTTGCCTTCGGGTAGGTCACCGGCTTCACCTCGATCCACTTGGTGAACTTGTCGATTGCTACAAGTACTCAGTTGAAGCCCCCAAGCACCATAGGTAGAGGACCAATCATGTCTAGCCCCCAGCATGCGAAGGGCCACGAGGGTGGTATGGTGATTAACTTGTAGGGAGGGATTTGTTGTCGCTTGGCGAAGAATTGACACCCTTGGCATCGGTGGACTAGTTCTTTGGTGTTAGCAAGAGCTGTAGGATAGTAGAAACCTACTCTAAAAGCCTTGCCCACGATCATTCTTGAGGATACGTGGTTGCCACATATGCCGTTGTGGATCTCCTCCAGCATACTTTTGCCATCTTATCGTGAGACGCACTTCATGAGTACTCCTAACGATCTGGCTCATTTGTATAGTTTGTCCCCAACTAGAATGTAGTTCTTGCCGTGCCACGAGACTTGCTCTACTTCTGTCTTCTCTAGAGGTAACTTGTGCTCCTTGATGTAGTCGATGAAGGGGGTTCTCCAGTCTACGTTGATCATCATAACCTCCCGATCTGGTGCATCATGACCTTGATCGGTGGTTTTTGATGGTGCTGGCTCCACTATGGATGGCTTGTGTAGTTCATGGTTGAGTAGATTCGAGCTTGAACAAGATGTCTGCGGCTACGTTGTTATCACAAGCCACGTGGTGAATCTATAGACTAGAGAATTTATTGTCTAGCTTACTTACTTCCAGGCAGTATGCATTCATGTTACCTTGTGGTGATCCCACTCATCATTGACTTGATTGATGACTACCAGTGAGTCGTCGTATACCAACAGCCGCTTGATTCCCAGCGAGACTGCTGGGCAGAGCCCGTGCAAAAGTGCTTTGTATTCAGCTTCATTGTTTGATACCTCCCAAAAGATTTGCAACACATATTTAAGTTGTTCACCTTTGGGAGAGATTAAGAGCACTCCTGCACTAGTGGCCTTATGCTTGAGCGATCCATCAAAGTACATGACCCAATGCTCTGGACGTTCTGCCAATGTGGGTACTTGACTCGCCACTCTGCCATGAAATCGACAAGTGCTTGCAACTTGATGGCAGTCCTTGACTTCAATTCTAGGGACAAAGCTTCGAGTTCTACTACCCATTTGGAGATTCTTCCCATTGCATCTGTATTGTGGAGGATGTCTCCTAAGGGGAAGTCTGTGATGACGGAGATGTTGTGTTCCTATAAGTAGTGTTGTAGCTTTCGCGAGGTGAGTAGTATTGTGTATAGCAACTTCTGAACTGGCGGGTACCTGGTTTTGGAATCTGACAATACCTCACTGACGAAGTAGATCAGACTCTATACTTTGTATACATGGCCTGGTTTTTGTCTTTCGACTACGATCGCCGTGCTGATGACATTAGTAGTCACGGCGATGTAGAGCAGCAAGTCTTCATTGGGAGTAGGCCATGTGAGGACTGGTGGCTTTGATAAGAAGTCCTTTAGTTGTAGAAGGGCTTGATCTACCTCCTCGATCCACTAGAATTTATCTTGCCGCTTGAATAGTTTGAAGAAGAGTAATCCACGTTCCCTAAGTCTTGAGATAAATCTGTTGAGGGCCGCCATGCATCCAATCAGCTTCTGGACGTCCTTGATGCACGATCAGGCGTGCAAATTTGTGATGGCAGTGATTTTCTCAGGATTAGCCTTGATTCCTTGATGACTGATGATGAACTGAAATAGTTTTCCAGAGGGTACACCAAACACGCATTTTGTTGGGTTCAGTTTCCATTGGTATCCTCGTAAGCTTGCGAAGGTTTCTTCTAGATCCGCAATCATGTCGTCGGGATTTCTGGTCTTTACGACCATGTCATCCACATATGCTTCTACAATGAGGTGTAGTTGTTTCTTGAAGTACTCTTGGATGGCTCATTGGTATGTGGCGCCAATGTTCTTCAACCCAAAGGATATTGTAGTATACCAGAAAGCTCCATACAAGGTTATCAACATGGTCTTGATCTGGTCTTCTTCCTTTAGAGCTATCTGGTGATACCTTGAGTAGCAATCAAGGAAACAAAGTAGAGCAGATCTAGTTGTCGAGTCGATGACTTGATCAATCCTAGGGAGCCCGAAGGGATCCTTTGGATAGTGCTTGTTGAGGTCTATGTAGTCGACACACATCCTCCACTCATTGTTGTTCTTCTTTCACACCAAGACAGGATTAGGCAGGCACTCTGGATGATAAACTTCTTTTATGAAGCTAACCATGAGTAGTTTGGCCAACCCTTTTTTGATTGCTTCTCTTCTGTCTTGGGCGAATCGTCATAGTCATTGTTGTTTTGGTGTGGCTTTGGGATTCACATTTAGTGAGTGCTCGATCAACTCCTTGGGCACCCCCAGCATATCAGATGGCTTCCATGCAAAGTTGTCTCGGTTGGCCTGGAGGAAGCTGATGAGCGTGACTTCCTATTTGGGATCCAGCCCTGAGCCAATCAGAGTTGTCTTGCAGCTATCACCGGTCTCACGATCAATGGCTTTAAGATCAACTTCGTTTGCCGGTTTGACCTTGGTTGCCCCCGACTTCTTCTCTAGAATCTCGAGTTCTGTTGGGGCTAAGTTCTTGGAGGCGGCGAAGACTTGCATCATGGAATTTTGCACTTGAGTAGTCGTTGCCAACTGCATGGCTTTTGTGTCGCAGTCATAAGATCCTTTCAAGTCTCCGCGCAGGGAGAGTACTCCGTTGGATCCTGGCATTTTGAGTACTAAGTACACGTAATGTGGGATGGCCTTGAACTTGGCCAGTGCAGGTCTTCTGAGGATATCGTGATACGAAGTTTCAAAATTAGCTACCTTTAATCAGATATACTCTGTCCGGTAGTGTTCCTTGGTCCTGAAGGTAACTGGCAAAATCACCTAACCAAGGGGTACAGCAGCGTTGCCTAGGACAATCCCGTAGAACGGAGAGTTCATCGGGGTAAGCATATCCATAATGTCTAGGTCCATTTTCCTCAAAGTCTTGGCGAAGAGTACGTTGAGACCACTGCTGCCATCGATGAGGACCTTGGTGAGTTGAGAGCCTGCGACTACTGGATCTAGGATGAGAGGGTAGCATCCTGGATCTAAGAAATTAGTCCATTGATCCAGCCTTGAGAAGGTGATTGGCACCTCGGACCACTTGAGGAACATAGGCGTTGCTGGTTCAATGGATATAATCTCTCAGAGGACTAGTTTCTAGTATCGCTTCGTAGCAGTACCCAATGTGCTGTCGAAGATGACGTTGACAGTGTTGGATGGGTTGTGAAATTTCCCATTGTCATCATCGTCTTCATCTTCTTTGGCCTTGCCCTTGTCCTTTGCTCCAGAAGGTTCTGGCAGATCTTTCATGACTCTACGAAGGCTATAGCAATCCATCATAGAGTGCTTAGAGTGTGGGTGCCATGGGCACTGCTTTTTCAGGAGCTACTTGAGAAGTCCTTTCTTGATTCCTGTCACTTTTCTTGGAGGATTGGAATATCGCCGTGACAGTATTGTCTGGCTTTCTTTTGTGATTTGGACCCCCCGAGTAGTTGCCACGGTTGTCATTGGGGTGATCATTACGATTCATGTCATTGCGTTGGCTATTGCTCTAATTGTTATTTTTCTGGCCTCTGTTACAACTAGATTCGAATCGCTCGATCTCTTTACCTTCTTAATCCACCTAGGCTTGATCATAATCTTGAGAGACTTGATGTTTTTAGGGCATCTCCTGCTAAAATGTTGGAACATCCGGTGGTCATAAAGACCATTTTGGAAACAATCTATGGTGTCTCGCTCTGTGATGTCCATGATAGTGGCTTTCTTGTCGAAGAAAAAGCGTAGATAGTTGCGCAGGGTCTCGCCTTGTTGCTGTTTGATTTGAGATAGGTCGATCCTGTTGCCAGGACGCTACATTGCTCCTGCAAAGTTTATTGTGAACAACACTTTGAGTTGAGTCCATGTGCTGATGGAGTTCCCTCCTAAGGATTCAAGCCATGTAAGTGGCCCTACCTCCATGCATATGGGGAAGTAGATGACCTTGGTGTCATTATTTCCTCCCGCCGCCTGAACTGACAATAAGTAGCACCACATCCATTAGACTAGGTCCTGCTTGCCATTGTATTTGGTGATACCTAGAGGTTTGAACTTGTCGGGTAGAAGCGTCGTGCATCTCATCTTGAGAAGGCGGGGAACCCGTCAGAATCTTCTCCCATGTACTCGACTTCTTGTTCGCGCTCACGGTGGTGACCTTCGATGATGTCACAAGAATCGCGACTTTTGTTGATCTTCTGACGGAGGTCACGTACTGGGCGTTCAAGCTCTGGATGGGGCCCATGGTGGCCACAGCCTCCCGAGGATTCCACCCGACTACTTTCTGCCCTGTGCTAACTTGTTCTGGGGTTCTCGATTCTAGGTACTTCATTTCAACTTGGTCCACCGCCCTCATTGCGACTTGGTCTGGCACTACTGTTGTGATGAGATGAGGTGCGTCGAACCAAGTGATCGGGCTTCGCTGATCGAGTTGTTCGTATGCACGCTCTACCAACTGAGCCAGTTGCCTGGTATACTTATCTTGTGGCATTGCCCGAGTAATCAGGTCAATGGAAGCGATGGTGGCGAGAGAAGAGTGATGCTGACACGATTGAACTGCTTCAAATGCGTGGTCCAAGTTCATGATAGGTAGGTCAGATGCAAGGTGGCGGCAATGCTCTGCTCTAGCAGCGTTTCTTGCTCGCCGTCGATTCCTTTGACTTTCAATTTCTTCTCCCTCTACATTAGCGGTCAGCTCATCTTCTGACACATCATATGGATGATGTTCGCGTCATGGATGCCTTTCTGGTGGTTCTTCACCTTCACCGTCTTGTGGAGTGACGATGGTGAGAAGTTCTTGCTCTAGAGAGAAACTATCCGAACTTGACGTGATGCCCTCTGTGGAGCTATCTTCTTCATAGATAGGTGACAGAGGGGTTCCCTCTTGGTATGGGACATTATCAAGGTAGGCGACAAGGTGTGACTCATCATTCTTGGTGAGAGCCGGTGACTTCATGTTGGGCTAGTAGATGAATCTTCCTTGTGGAGTGGACATGATAACCAAGCCTAGCTGCGGACCTGATAAAGGAGTCTCCTCATCCGGATCTGAGTAGTAGTCGGGGTCCGCGATCAAATCCCAGTTGAATTGTGATCTGGACAGGTTGTCTTGGTAGAAAGCTCCTGAGTTTCAGAGTCTAAAGGGGAATCGAATTGTATTGTAGACTGATTCGCATGATGGCTTAAGTGCCAGCTTGTGGGAACCAGCTCGACTGGTGGGAGAAGTCGAGTTATACTCGGACTCGTCCCTCGAGCCTCGGAAGAGGTCAAAAATTTCATTGAATTTTTCAACAAAATCCTCCAAAGCTTGACGATAAAGATTAATGTCGTAGTGCTTCTCCTCTGGGACCGGCATGCTGTGATGGTGGAAATTCCCAGCACCTTCTACGACGCAAAACTAGGAGCCGAAGATGAACACCGCACCAGCTTCGAACGTGATGGTGGGCTTGATGATGACTTGAGCTATCGAGTTCACCGGTGGATCTTTGGCAAGAGCCCCTACCTAGCGTGCCAGCTGTCGGTGTTTAGACCCGGCAACTTACCGAGGGGGTACCTGAGGTAGTTTTTTATGTTTGGGGCTTGCCGAGATCAGAAACTCGATGGTGAGCTCGAACACAAAATTAGATAGGTTCGGGCCACTAGTCTTGTCCTCCACGTAGACCACGCCATCCTACACCGTAATCTCCAAGTCTGACATGTCTCAGTATACAGCCCCGTATTGTAGGACTGTCCAAACCTTCTGGTGGGCCCATAGATGTATGGCCGACACATTGCAGCCCAGCTCGCCCGGCCAGTGCCCCCTCTCTCTCCTCTGCACTCACCTACTCGCTAATACCACCGGCAGCAAAGAGAAATTCCCTCACCGCCGCCGCCACATCCCGCCGCTCCACTGTGCTCCGCGCTACTGCACCATGTGCAGCCCCTCTCCCCGTGCATTCCTCCTCCCCCCTCACTGCCTTTGCCCCTAAGCAGGCTCACCAATCCCCCTTTCCTCCCTTATCCCCACCATGCCGCGTCGTCGTGCCACGCGTCCGCGCCAATGCACCAACCCTAGCTCGCCTTCGCCCCCAAGCGAGCCATCTGCACTCTCCTCCCTTATCCCCGCCGCACCACCCCTCTCGCCATATGTTGCCCCCAGCCATCCTTCCTCTTGCCAGCCATCGTGCGCCACCCCCTCCTTTCCCTATAAATACCCACCCCACTTCTCTGCTCACTCCCAAGACCCACACCACACCCACCCGGCCTCAAACAAAGCTCAAAAGCTTGAGCTTCCTGCCCACTGCAGCCACCCTATCTCTAGCCCTCCCCTCACCTCTCAAACACCCTAGTTAGACTCCTCATGAGCCCCGCTCCCTCCTGGCCCTAGTCGCGAGGCTGGCGGCGATCGAGAACCCCATTCTGGCGAGTTCCTTGGCACCATAGGTGCCTTGGCAGCGGCACCCGCCCCGATGGCTGAACCAGTACGCCATCCCCCTTCATCATCTCCCTCTCTCTCACTCAAACCCGACAAGTGGGCCCAACACCTAACGAGGCCACCCATGTCATCCACCCTCCCACCCTTGCCTGCGTGCACCTAGCACGCATACACCACAGACTCATCCACACCCTCAATCCACGACCCCGTGGTCAACGGACTATAGCATAGTAACCAGCGGACCCTGCTGCTTGCGCCAGCCGTTCCGAAAATGCTACACACACCTAGCCTTGTGTAGCCCAAACATCATCCAGAGACCTTCCCAAGCTCCAAAAAATCACCAAAATTCACCAAAAATACAAGGAATTATTCTAAACCTACCCATGCCTTCCTTTTTCATTGTTCGTCTCATATGACCACTTTTCCAAAATATCTACCTCACACATCATAGAAATGCCCTATTAAGTGTACACCAATAATTGCTTTTCTCCTTATTTCAATTCGAAAAATTCCCAAAAAATTCCTAAAAATACTACAAATCCATCCAAACCTATTCCCATACCTATCTCTGGACGTCTTGTCCAAGCTTCACCCTAGTGGCCGAAATGAATTTGCCTAGCAAGGTCTAGCCTCAATCTATGACCCGCTTGATCATACCTGGCCTCACCTGCAGCCGTGTAACTATCCCCTAGCACCGGGTCAGGTCGAAGATGTGTCTGCCAAGCAAGCTCTGAAGGTTCTACTGTCGCCGTAGGATAAGGAACTTGACCGAGCTCCACCTATCGTAGGGCTAAGCCCCTGGTTGAAGCCGAGCTCGCCATACAAGCTTCTTAGCCTTGAATTATATTCCTACATCACCAAGCAACCCCAACTCATGCCTAAATCATTCCTAGGATGAATCCAAAATTATGTTCTATCATAAAACCTAACCATTATGCTGCCCAACCAAAACCCCGAATATTGTCCAAGTATCGCAAGAATGCTGCCCGACCAAAATCTCAATTATCATCCAAACCTAACCGTTGTGCTGCCCGACAGAAACCTCAAAATCCCTAACGAAGTAACCAATAATTTCCTAGAATTTCCTCAAAAACCTAACTACCCAATCCATTAATCATTTAGAAATATATTTCTAAATAATTAATAAATCGTTCAGCAATTATCCAGGAATTCACCTTTAGATGTTAGGTAATTCCCAGAATACCCATCATCCTACTTCTTTCCAATTCTTTAGATATTTAATTGATTGATTGATTGTTAGATTGGTTGTATAATTGTACGCTGTGTAGCCGGTAGTACGACCAGGCTCTACCCTAAAGCCAAGGATCCAGAAGACGTGAAGCTAGGACCTAGTCGACCTAAAACACATGTTAAGGATCTTCAACAAAGGCAAGTCTAGACTCCTAAGTCATACTTATCCTATTGAATGTGAGAGTAATAATATTACCAACATAAATTAATTTACTACATTTCTTTTAAAAGTATTTCAAATGCATGGTTGCTAGATAAAACCTAAAGGACTTAATAGTTCTTTTTGCTATTAAAAAGCCACATGCTGTATCCACCCTAGGTAAAACTACTTATCCTACAAACCCTTCCTACATAGACATGCTTGACAAGTCTAGTCACGCCCCGTATATTGGGATAACACTTACTAGATTCTGTACAGAAAGGATCCAGCCCCTTTTTATAAAAATACCATGCTTTTACAACATGATAGATATAGGATACATCTTTTGGGTGAAGTGTGAGTTAAAAGATGAAAACTAGTAATGGAATCCCTAGTGTGTGTTTTGGACATGGCAGTACGAGGACAACCTCAATGGAGGATCTCCTATCTTAGAGCTTACTTCGTTTGCATAAGGACCGGTTTATTGGGAAAGTCTTTCTTGTGAAGCGTACAACCAAAAAGGTGCAGCCTTTGGGAGTGCCTATTTATGTGAGGTCTTGATTCAAACCCCGCTAGTTGAACCTAGTATCTATCCCAAGGGGTCAAGGTGGGCAACGGATATGCTGGAGCAGGACCTTTGCATAGACCCAAGTCTGGTCAGCACGAGTTGACTGTTGAGAGCCGGAGGCCCTAGTTGAGGGGGCCAAGGGCCCTGTTTAATATTCTATGGATGCATTTTCTCGGGATGAGGTTCGTGAGTCAGATGGTTAGTGGCCCCTATTTAGATCCCAGTGTATCTATTGATGGACCTAGGGAATAGTGTCTAAAGATAGACGCGAGCAGGTATGGATCTTGTAGGTCAGTACCGCCCAAGAACAGGCTATGGGCTGATCGAACGTATGGGGAAAGTGTACACCTCTGCGCAGAGTATAATCTATTTGAATAGCCGAAGCTCACGATCATGAGCTCACTAAGTCAAAGCCCCCATGATTAAACTTTTGGAAGCTCTTGGAAAAGGGAATAGCTTTTGGAAATACTGGAGGAAAGTTGTTGGACTGGACTCCAGAGTAAAACTTGGGGACTGGTAGGGGATGTAGATTTCCCCCTCCAAGACCACCACTCTTATTATATAAAATAATGAATTTGCTAAAGAGTATTTTCAAAACCCTGACCTTACAATCCACCTTGCATATGTGAGATGCTTTAGGCATAGGATTTACCCTTCAACCTCTACACCTTGTCCACCTCCCAAATTGCATGTAATTACTTAGTTAATGTTAGGATTTGCTGAGTACCAACCATAAATGTACTCAGCCTTATTTTCGTTGTGCAGATTAGAAGTTCCAGTTCTAGATCTCATTCTTCCTATGGAGTGGGCAACCGCGCTACGCACCACTAAAGAATGAAAACTATTTTCATTAGTATTATACGTCTTTTATTGTTTTAATGCTAATCTGTGATGAAAATTGTATCAGCTACTGATCCAAGGACTGGGATTTCTAGAAGGAGGTCCCTACACTAATGGACTAGATAACGCTGTAAAAAAATCTACGCAAAATAAAAAATTAATTAATCTATGGCACAACTCTTATTGAAAGGAGAATCCAGAATTACAGTTCAAAAAAATAAAAGCAACCTCTCCCATCTATCGGGTTTTAATTCATCAACATGGCAACCTCCTCTGATTCCAGCGTACAAGCATTTCGGCCCATTTAACAAAGCAACGTACCATTTAATTTGCTCCTTCCTCAAAATGCAAAGTTTGTTCTTTCTTTACTAATTTTTCCGATTCATTTTTTCATACAATTTATATTTAAGTAAATATTGTTTTGCATATAAATTATGTGCATAATTTTCTAACAGCATTTTTGTAAAGTTATGTGGTAAATGTTATGCATATAAGTTATGTATATCAAGAAAGTTTTGTTACAAATGTTATTACGTAAGTTTTCATTTTAAAGAAATTATACATATAAATTGTGTGTGTAAGTTCTAACTTTATAATAATAAAATTCGAAGTTGTCCTTTAGTAACAGTACGTAGACACTACTAGAGAACTGACTTTAGATACCACCCCCTTTAGTCTCGGTTTAATTTCAGCCCGGGAGAAAAGAGGGTGCGCCACGGTAGGTTGGAATGGGGCGCACCTTTACTCTCGGTTAAAACGGCTAGTTTCCGGGCACTGACGGCGCCACCCTTTACCCCCGGTTGGAGCCACCAACCGGGACAAAAGCTTCAACCTTTTGTCCCGGTTGGAGTTACCAACTGGGATAAACGTTTTACTCCCGGTTGGTAATTCCAACCGGGACAATAGGTTGAAGCTTTTGTCCCGATTAGCGTTACCCACCGGGAGTAACCACCAACCGGGAAAAAAGCTCTAATCTTTTATCCCGGTTGGATTTACCAACCGGGATAAAATCTTATCTACAAGTACCCTTTCTTCTTCCTCCTCCACTCCACAAAGACAGAGAAGTGAATCCTCTCCATGGCACCGAAGCAAGCCTAGGGGAGGTGCTGCTAAATTTTTTTTCCTCATTTCCGTGGGAATATCACCCATCCAAAGTGTTGTGAAGATTATCTACTTCATGCTTTGTTCATTTATTGTTGTTAAGCTTTGTTTTATACTTTAGAGAGGGAGAAAAATTAGTTTGTTTGTTGTTAAGCATGTAGAGGATTTGTATTTATACATGTTTTTGAGCTACAATGTGATGGATAGTTAGAATGTGAGGGAAAATGGATAGTAAATGTGAGGTAGAATTGAGATTATTTCAATTTTATGTATTAGGGAAAAATTAGAGTAAATGTGTTAACACTTATAAATTAGCCATATAAATTGTAGGTGTAATTTGATACTTTAATACTTTAGTACTTTTCAGATAGAGGTATGCAATTAGCCATTTTTAGAATAAGTAAGTTATGTGGAAAATATTGAATTTTTTAATAGTTTAGTTATTTGTAAATTAAATATGAGCTAAATATTTTGTGGTACATAGAGATGGCTTCTGATGCTGGATGTAGTGGCGATGGTGGGGGATATCGTCGTTCCTCCCACGGCAAGGGGAAAACCATAGTTGGCCCTCACGATAAGCTGAAGAAAATGAGTGCATGGGAGAAAGCAATGCTTCGTTATTTGCAAAGATGTCATGAAGATGCTGTTGCGGCGGTCAGGAACCTCCTTTTGGTGGTCGTTATGCTCCACCGCAATCCCGGGTGTTTTAGGTCCACTTATAAGTACTAACATTGCAGGAGGTACAAATAAACCACATGATGAGGCTACGTCAGCGAAACCTTCGTCTTCACTTCCAAAGGATGCTTGAAGTCCTTCTAGATAGTACTTAGTGGATGGTTTGTCGTAGTGTATCATGTTGTTGTTGCTCTCAAGTTTAAATTTGTGCATTTCTATGTAAACTTTAAGCAATATTTGAGTTTTTCATAGTGTATCCTGTTGTTTGCTTTTGAAATTTTAATTTGTGTATTTCTATCTAAAATTTTAGCAATGTGATGGATAGTTTTATTTTAATTTTTGCTTCATGAAATCCAGCGAAACCCGGTGAGATCTGATGCCTACAAGTTTCAACCGGCGAGAATAAATTTCCAAATAGAAGCAAAAAGAAATACTACAGAATTTATGACTAAACAAACTTGCTAATTTAATATATTTTTGCATGTTTGAAATATGTAAATTTCTTATTTTTTGCTTCCTGAAATCCAGTGAAAACATAAATCAAATAAATTTCTAAATAGAAGCAAAAAGAAATAGTATAGAATTTATGACTAGTTAAAACTTATTGCAAACAAACTTGCTAATTTAATAGATTTTGCTTGTCTAAATTTCTTATTTTTCGCTTCCTGAAATACAGTGAAAACATACATCGAATAAATTTCCAAATAGAAGCAAAAAGAAATAGTATAGAATTCATGACTAGTTAAAACTTATTGTAAACAAGCTTGCTAATTTAATATATTTTTGCATGTCTGAAATATGTAAATATCTTATTTTTTGCATCCTGAAATCTAGTGAAAACATAAATCGAATAAATTTCTAAAAATAAGATGAAAAACAGGAGAAGGCCCCCATTTATCCCGGTTATAAAGTAGAACCAGGATAAAATGGAATTTTCGATTCCTGCCTGGAAGTACCCATTTATCCTGGTTGATCATAAACCGAGATAAAGGGGGGATCTTTTATCGCGGGTGATCATAAACCGAGATAAAAGGTCCCCCTTTTATCTCAGTTTGTATTAGGAACCAGGGTTAAATGTCCTTTAATCCCGGTTGCAATTCCAAACCGGGATAAAAAGGGGGGTCCTGCATAAAAGTTACAGCGTCTTCTACACTCCCCCGCCTAACACTTAGCGAAATTTTCACTCATCGTCCTCATCCTGCCCGTCGCCTGCCTCCGCCGTCGCCGCTCCCCATTGCCGCCATCGGCCCATCCTATTCACCAGCCTCCCCCGTCATCGCCGCGCGTCCTCATCGCCGACGCGCCCACCTCCAAGTCCGGCCGTCCCCCCGGCCCGAATTAATTTTAGAAATTTGGTAGATTACTTCTAATTATTTGTGGAATATAGTTGTATACTGGTAATTAATGCTTAGAAATTAATAGAACTTTGGTACACATGTGTACAAATTTAGTTGAAATTTAGTACAATTTGTACATTACATTTTGTATGTTACATTTTTTATATTACATTTTGCATAGTACATTTGTATATTACATTTTGTATATTACATTTTGCCTAGTACATTTTGTATATATTACATTTTGTATGTTACATTTTTTATATTACATTTTGCATAGTACATTTTGTATATTACATTTTCTATGTTACATTTTGCATAGTACATTTTGTATATTACATTTTGTATATTTCAAAAAAAAATTGTTGAAATGAATTTTTTTTCATGGTTGTTCTATATATGATTTCATGTACAAAGTAGTTGATATCGATGGCAGACGATGAGGTCATAAGGTATCTAATGGAGGGGATTATTGTTGGTGATAGTAGTTCCAAACTTCCCATAGCGTACACCGATGAAGACGGTAGCTAGGCAGACATGTTTCTCAACCAGTCTACCGAAGGCAATAAAGAGCCGGAGCCCCAACAAAATGTTACCGTGGCATAAGGTTCCGACGAGGTATAGATCATATTTTAACCCTCTGTATATATAATATATGATGTTATTCATTATTACTATGTACTAATTAATTAATGAATCTTAAACTCTTAGCCCTCTGGATCGACGAACCATCGTCCGAAGCCCCGAGGACCTTCCAAGGTGAAGACTGGAACAAAAAAGGCTATCATCACGGAAGTCACAGAAGAGGGCAAGCCGATTGCTCCCCAAAAAGTGGCAACACAGTACGTGAGTCAGATTGGGGCAATCGTAAGGGAGAACGTGCCCATCAGCATAAGGGAATGGAAAGGCAAAATGACTAATCCATACGCGCTCTAGGAACCAAGAAAGAATATGCTGTGGGAAGAAGTTAAGAAACATTTCACATTTCCCAACGGATATATTGAAAATGATGTGAAAGCGTGGACACTGAAGAAGATGGACACACAATTCTAGACATTCAAGAAGATGTTGGATACCACCTACATTAAGAAGGGCCGAACTCCAGATTTTACTGTGTATCCACAGTGTAAGGACCACTAGGAGGCATTTTCACAATACAAGAGCACCGAAGACAATAAGAACAAGGTCACCCAGAACACAAGCAATGCGGGGGGAAGGAGTACCATCATAAGCTAGGGCGACGTGTTTACACCAAAGCAATTCCCAAGTGGAATCAGATGGAAAAAGACCTGATTGAGCGGGGTATCGTACCAGGAACAATTGATTGGCCCAAACGATCGAAAAATTGGTATTACGCTCATGGAGGTGAGATAAACCCAGATGATGGGACGCTGGTCTTCGATAACCTATTACGTGAAGCGGCCACAAAGCTTGACAAGATTATTAAAGATGTTAAGGATGGGACGTTGATGGTGTGCCGAGAGAATGATGAGCTCACAAGGGCCCTCTGGAATCCCGAACACCCAGGACATACCCGAGGGTTCGGGCTTGTTCCATGGAAGTTCGCATTCCGAGGCAATTTGGACAAGTACACAAGCTAGAACCGAAGAAAGGAGCAAGAGGATGAGAGGTGGCGGTGCACGATAGAATCCAAATTGCAATCTGTAGAAGTAAGAATGCAAGAGGGAGGCAGTAGACGAATGGCTGACGTAGTTGGCAGCCCTTCTCAACACCTCGGGAGCAGTTGTGCGTCCACAGGGCTCCCTGAGCCACATACGCTAGGATTACCCATGGAAGAGCAACTATTCCCTGTGGATGCCATCACGCAACGCACCACATGTGAGCTGCATGTACCGATCGGCAACCTCAGCATTAAGGTACGTATATATACATAATATTTATGCACCGGAGTCTCGGGAGTGCTTTGGCAATTTGAAGTTTTAGAACTTCATTTCTTTTATATATCCAGGTGGCGTACCAGAGTGCATTGCCAATCCTGCCAAATCATACATGCCATGGCATGGAGCTTCCACCTGGCTATGCTAGTGTTAGCGTAGAGGCAATCCCTAATAGCCAATTTGAAGGTCTAGAGCTCGACTTCCCAGCAAGCGACGGGTCAACAAGACTAAGAGAAGTGGTTCACGGGGTCATTCTATGGCGCAAACGCTACATCATCATCCCCGGCGTGGAGGCACCTCCTCAAAGCTCAAGACCACTCTCCACAAATCCACAGCAGCAAACATCTCCTCAAACATCCAGACCATCATCTCCACCACAACCTACTCCACGATCAAGGTCTCCATCTCCACCACATCCTGGTGGTTGTAGCAACGACGACGACAACAACACCCCTCCACGATCACCTTCGTCGGGACTAAGAGCACCATTTAAGAAGTCGTGACTACCGCCTCCCAAGACAAGATAGCGTAAGAAGGAAACAAATGAACCTGAGGTGACTCCTGAGGAATGCTGGGAGGCAATGACTCATGAGGAACAATGGACCGAAATCCATGCAAGCTAGTGAGTGGTTGAGGGAACAGAGGGAATTAAGAAAAGCAAAGGAGATGGAGCCACCGCCAGTAGATCAAAGAGAATTATATAAATTCATCAAGATGCAAGAACAAGCCAAGAAGAGTCAACCAATACTATCAAACTATGAACGGGCATTAGTAAAGGTTGATGAGAAGAAAAAAAGGAAAAGAGTCAAGCTGCCAGCTGCACCGCCAAGTGAACCAAAATGAACCTTTGAGCTAGGCAAGCCTATGGTTAGCCTTGATTCGTTAAAGAAGCTATCAACAAAGATGTATGAATTCCATCAATGGTACATGAAGTTGTCTACTGACGAGAGGGAGATGTTGAGCCTTAAGATAAAACCAATAGATTTTCACGGCGAAGGTGAGGCAGTCCTGTGGCTACGATTCAAGGATATATACGAAGTGTACCATCATGGTGCTCTAGACGTCTCTCTGATGAGCACCTGGACTCTGTAATTGTCCGTTTATATGTACATGTAAATATTGGCTCATATCATTTTCTTATGCATGCGTCGCTGTACTAATTAACTTCGTCTTCCATTTTATGTAGGATGCTAATTCGGACGTGCCAACATGAATCGTACCTCCATATTGGCTTCATGGATCCATCCATAGTGAACCAAGCCCATATACGAGATTTTCTAGACAAAATGTTGCTGGCAGTATACAATTGTTTAGACAGACAAAAATTAAAGGATCACATACTACTTCCATACAACTTCAAGTAAGTGTGTGTATACCGTCTATATTCATTTTCTTTTTCCTTACCTGATTAATGTTAGTTACCTCTAATATATATGAACATTTACGTACGCGGCTCCCACCGGATCCTCATTATTATTAACATTAATCGAAGTCACGTCACTGTCTTCGATTCGTTGAGGAGAGATCCGAAGGAGTACCAAGACGTTCAACACACGCTAGACATGTAATAATTCTGGACATCTATCTCTATAACAAATTTTGTTTCCTAAATTTTCACCTAACACTATATCATTCATTAATTTAATCCGCAGAGCATGGAGAGAATTCGTCAGGGCAGACAGATCAGGTCAATTCAAAGAAAAACTTACATGGAGAACAGACTTCCCGGTACGTATGAAGTCTGCACATTTTGTACATTCTATAGCATGAATATTTAATAACTTAATTATTTTTCCCTACAACAGTGCTTAAGATAGGAACCTGGGAATGATAATCTATGCGACTACTATGTCTATGAGCACATGCATAATTTATTGGGACACAAGACCAGCAAGGCCACGAAGCACGAATTTAAAGTATGTAAAATAAAACTATTAATAGTTATTTATTTTCTACAATTGTTCGTGTAAAATTCACATATATGTATCCAAATTACAGATGTGGAATATTCAATTGGGACTCTTGAAGAAGGAAAGAGTAGCGGCAATATGTGAAGGTCTCATTGGATTCCTGGTGGATGAGGTGGTAAATCCAAAAGGAGACTTTCATTACGATGGACGAAAACTAGACGCTCCCAGCACCTCAATGGGAAGATCATCGTAGATATATATAGTTTGATTGAGTTTGTATATATATGTAATACGTACGCTAATTAGATTAGATTTGTATATATATATAGTACGCTAAGAATTGTATACTAAATACTTGTTCGATTCATTTAAATAATTGTTTGATTCGTTTAAATACTAGTTTGATTGATTTCATTATAAAAAAAAGTTCTCAACTACTAAAGGTTAACTAAAGGGGTACGTGAGATATGCACGAAATTATAGGCGCCATGCAAGCACCTGCATGGTGTTGTACGCACACACTTTAACAAACCGTGACTAAAGAGGAGATCTTTAGTCCCAGTTTGTAACACCAACCGGGACTAAAGGGGTCTGTCCACCACCTAGTTTTACAAACCGGGACTAAAGGAGGGTTTTATATCCCGGTTGAGGGACCCATGATAAAAGACCCCCTCCCCTTTATCTCGACGGATTAATCCCGGATGCATTTTCAGGAGATATGCAGCCTACGAACCGGTACTAATACCGAGTTCGCTAGTAGTGAGAAGTTGTACTCATAAGATCTGCACACCATCAAAATTGTGCTAAAAAATTATTTCTTAAGAGTTAGTAGCATGAAGTTATGCATCGAAAGTGTATAAATTGTGATATTTAAAAATAAAAAATTGCGGAAATTAAAACTTTCCAAAAATTTGAAGTTCCCGGGGGAGTGCGGCTAGCTGTAGGGAATCGATGGCCGGCGAACCTCCCAGTGAGCGTGCGCTTATTTAGTTGGCCTCAGCCAGTATTAACCTAAGACGCAAAACGCTAAACGGACGGTGAACATCCGCCGTTCAGTATTTAAATAGTTTAGATGAAAAAAATAAATGGTTTAACCAGTTTGCACTATAGTAGTAAATATCTTAGTTCCATACTATATAATTGCAATTTGAGGAATGCATATATCACATAATGATATATTATTCTCATATAGTACATGACAACTACATACTCCCTACTATAGATTCTTATTTTTTTCCCCTAACACGTGCATGTGGCCCCATATTCTGTCGCCTGCGTCCAATTATCCCTCCAAAGCATGCTCCTTATTGCCTACACACGGCCGTCTAAACATGTGTTTAAGTGTGTAGGTAATCTAAGCATGTGTTTAAGTGTGTAAACATGTTTGATTCCTTTTTAATCTCACTGTCTACACCGTTTTTTTGACTAGGTTGACCGTCTACACGCGTCTAGCGTTTAATTCAGCGACTAGACCTTAAACTACACGCATACCCTCTACACCTGTTTAGGCGAACACTGGCCCTAGCTGAAGTTGACAGCCAGCCACGAACTGCAGAGAAGCAGCCAGGCAGCGGTCTGCATGCGCGCGGCTAATACGCTAAAGGCGCCCGCGCGTGCCCGACAAACGTGGATTTCCGTAAAAGAATGGAACTAAATCGCGAATGTGAGCACACAAAGTGGGCACAAATTTGGCCAAGGCGTGCCAAAAAATAACTGACAACCAAATTGGACTAGCGTTGGAGTTCGGAGATACTTCAGGAGCAATTACATTGGTGTTGTCTATGCGGTCTCATACATTGACACGTAATTTTGAGACGACTCAACAAACAATATGTGTAATAGGTTATCTTGTCTCATAGTAATTTTATTTTCTTAATTTATACATAGAAAAAAATATATTATAAGTTGCATGGCAACCACAACTCATACAATGGTAGAGTAACCGTCTCATAGTCCTAAAATCTAACCTATGAGGCAGTTGTTTCGTGAAACAACGACCTCCTACTCTCTCCTCACCCTCTCTCCTCCACATCAGTAAAAATCCTATGTGGCACTGCATAAGACAACCTATAAGACTACTAAGGTATAGTAATGTACTTGCTCTTAGAGCCGGAAAGTATACGGCCTCGCTGCAAATCTCAAAACAAAAATAGTTGTTTTTGGGCATCCAAATTGAATAACGCACCAAATATTTTAAGTGTAAGGTTAAAGAACTCAGTAGCCAAGTTTGAATTAAAATGGTGATGTGATGCACATTAATTAACGAAAACGGTGATTTCTTTTTATGAAATATAGGAGGGGTTAGCCCCTCCTGTATATATTATTACATATATAAATTTAGAAAAGAAATACAACAAACCGTTCTCAAGAAATAAAGAAAGAGATCAAAAAATAAAAATTAAAGAAAATGTCCGCAAACTTTTTGCTGAAAAGGGGCTCGACAAATTTGGATCGATGGTTGAACATTCCTGAATAAGAGGTTGTTTCGTGCCATTATTCATATGCTGTATCCTTAAATTTCCTTTCCGTCTTGTACAATTGCCTAGTCTGAAAGATCAGAAACATCTAGACCTGACGATTGCAAAATGTCGGAAAATCGGGGGAAGCGTATCACCGAGTGATCCAGATAGCGCCAGCCACTCCCTACTCCAACGACTAAAGGGCACGCGGCGCAGTCTGCTCTTGGGCATGCATCTACACCCTTCCGATTCTGCCACAGCCAGAGAACGGATCAGGAAACTAGAAAGCACAAGAAGTCACTATTGTCAGTTGGAATATCTATTGCTTGAGTGGAGTGAAAAGTTTTCAGGTCGCTTTCGAGTGGCAAGCTCTTCCCGATGACATACATGTGTATATATCTGTGTTCATGTGGTTTTGCCCTTTGGGGCAATGTAACGGACCAGTCCTTTCTTTTCTACCTCTAATACAAAAAAGACACAAAGCACTCCTGAGTGTTCAATAAAAAGAACTAAACACGATAGTTGCCAACACCAACTGTTCCTCCCTAGCATGCAGTGATGATCCAAATGAATTCTGAAGAATTAATATCAAGTTAAGAGAACAAAACCAAATGGCAATACATCTGCATTTCCAGATCAAATTTCCAAGCAATTAGCCTTTTATTAAACCCTCCTATGATGTGCTAGGCTCAAAAATGAAAGGGAAAAAGTACAAATTACTACCCTCAAGTATAGCCAAAGTCTAGATAACCCCCTAAAGTATTTTTTATTTCAATATACCCCCTAAACTATGCGTTCAATTTACCCCTTAACACAATTTATTTTTTTTTCTCCATACATAATTTGAGTTTCAATTTAAATTTTTGCAAGGTGGTAGTGCACACCACAATGTATGTCAAAAAATTATATTATGAATTTATTATTATTATTTTTGAATAATTTTGTATTCCAAGAATTAATTAATTATTAAATATCATACCCTGTCAAAATAATGATAAAAAATTCATGATGAATTTTTCTAACATGTGTTATGATGTCTGCTATCATCTCTCAAAATTTTAACTTTAAACTCCACCCGTGCATGGAGAAACAAAAAAATACAAATTGTGTTAGGGGATAAATTGTACTAGATGGCATAATAATCTGAACCAAGAAATAGATTAAGGGTTTATCCAGACTTTGTGTATAATTGAAGGGAGTAATTTGAACTTTTTTCAAAATCTGACAACCATTTGTAGTAATATGCAATTGTCACATCTTGACATCAGAAAGATTTCTATTAACCATATGCGCATCTACTTTGGATCATGCGCTGGCCTCCAAAACACGAGCATCATCCCTAAATGTTTTGATACAACATGTTTCGCATCCAGATAACTAGCAAAATCTACCCTTCAGTCACAAACAAACGTCCTTTCCATCTACACAATCCAAAAACATAATTTGACTAGTACCTATTGTACTATAGTTGTAAACTGTAAGTGAACTATTATGAATCTATTTTCAAGGCAAACCTTTGTGCTAAATTTGTGTAAACTGTAAGTGAACTATTATGAAACTATTTTTCAAGGCAAACCTTTATACTAAATTTGTAAGTGTACTATAATCAAACTAGTTTTCAAGACAGCCTAGTCTTAACATTTTCAAATAACACATATAAATGATTTCAAATCAAATTCTAACACTAGTAGAGAACTGACTTTCGATGCGCCCCCTTTTATCCCGGTTTAAAGTTGGCCCAGGACAAAAGGGGGTGTGCCATGGTAGGCAAAAATAGAGGGGAGATTTACTCCCGGTTGGTATTTGCAACTGGGACTAAAGGCCCCCTTTAGTCCCAGTTGCAACGGCTAGTTCCGAGGCGTCGGTGGTGTGACCCTTTTGTCCCGGTTGGAGGCTCCAACCGGGATAAAAGGGTGGACCTTTTGTCCCGGTTGAAGCCTCCACCCGGGACAAAAAGTTTAGTCCCTGTTGCAGCTTCCAACTCCCTTTTGTCCCGGTTGGAAGCTCCAACCGAGACTAAACTTTCAACCGGGACAAAAGGTGTTCCTTTTTGTCTCGGTTGGAGTTTTTAACCGGGATAAAAACTCATCCCCATTATATACCAAGACAGAGGTCTTTCTTCCTCCTCCAGCCCGAGCCAATCCAACACATAGACACAGAGCTAAGCTTCACCTACAATCCGGTGGTGCCGAAGCAAGGGAGGTGCTGCCCCGAATTTTTTTCCCTCATTTTCGTGGGAATTTCACTCAGCCAACACAAGTGTTGTGAAGGTTTGCTACTTCATCCTCGTGTTATGCTTTGATTTATGCTTTGGAGATGGAAAGATTATTTGCTAGAATGTGATGAAGTAGAAAATGGAGAGGTATTTTGAGCTAGAATGTGAGGGAGATTGATGTGTCATATATAGTATGTATTCTTGCAGTGGTTTAAGAAATGATGCTACCTTGTCTAGACGGTTTATCTTATGAAATTCAATAAGGTTTTTCAAAGTCATACTTGTTGAACTTGCATACCGTGTTCATCTCGGCGAGGATGTTCTCCGCCGAGCAGCAACGTATGTCAAGAAGGAGGTTCGATTCTACGAGAAAGAGTGGATACGGACATCGTGACCATGTCCCCTTTTCTGTAGAATCGAACTTCTTTCATGACGAAGTGCGATGCCGCCCAGTTGAGAACATGCTCGCGAGATGATCACAGTCTTCAAGTTCAACAACTTCTGCAGTGTTAAGGTAAGAATTTTTGTACATAGATGGCTTCTGCTACTTGTTGAACTTATCAAATTCAATATGGTTTTTCAAATCCATACTTGTTGAACTTGCATACCGTGTTCATCTCTACGAGGATGTTCTCCGTAGAGCAGCAACGTATGTTAAGAAGGAGGTTCGATTCTACGAGAAAGAGTGGATACGGACATCGTGACCGTGTCCCCTTTTCCGTAGCATCGAACCTGTTTCATGACGAAGTGCGGTGCCACCCATTTGAGAACATGCTCGCAAGATGATCACAGTCTTCAAGTTGAACAACTTTTGCAGTGCTAAGGTAAGAATTTTTGTACATAGATGGCTTCTGCTACTTGTTGAACTTATCAAATTCAATAAGGTTTTTCAAATTCATACTTGTTGAACTTGCATACCGTGTTCATCTCGGCGAGGATGTTCTCCGCCGAGCAGCAACGTATGTCAAGAAGGAGGTTCGATTCTACGAGAAAGAGTGGATACGGATATCGTGACCGTGTCCCCTTTTCTGTAGAATCGAACCTCTTTCATGACGAAGTGCGGTGCCGCCCAGTTGAGAACATGCTCGCGAGATGATCACAGTCTTCAAGTTCAACAACTTCTGCAGTGCTAAGGTAAGAATTTTTGTACATAGATGGCTTCTGCCACTTGTTGAAGTTATCAAATTCAATATGGTTTTCAAATCCATACTTGTTGAACTTGCATAACGTGTTCATCTCTACAAAGATGTTCTCCGTCGAGCAGCAACGTATGTTAAGAAGGAGGTTCGATTCTACGAGAAAGAGTGGATACGGACATCGTGTGGCGGAACCGTCCAACTTAAACTGGTTTAAATGCGCCTAATCGCTGCCGATGCAGCAATTATCCGAAACGCACTTAAAACAGTATAAGTCCGGTCGTCCGTCGAGTGTCCCAAGGACTCCTCAAAAGATCCACGTCGTGTCTCATAGCCATACATTAGGATTGTATCCGCGATGGGATAGCATCAACAAATATTACATTTTTTACATACATACATGAGGTACGAGTTATTACAAGTCATAGTTTAAACATAAACGGTTCAGGTGGAGATGAGCATTTAAGATTGCTTCTAAGGGTATTGTGAGACTCATAACAATACCCTAATTTTTTGGGGCTTCCTCCTCGGTGGATTCCTGCGGTGCCTCTGAAAATAGCCACAAGGGATAACCCTGAGTACGAGGTACTCAGCAAGGCTTACCCGACTAACCAATATAATAGTTTTTCGTGGAACGATGTGATAGCTTTTTAGTGTACTTGGCTGACATATTTTTGGCAAAAGAGCTTACTAGGAGTGAGACCTTAGCTTTATCTTTTATTTTGATTAAGTTATTACCTAACCATTCTAAATGATGATAAAAGATTGAATGCAATCAACGAGGTATTAAGTCATATACCAAAACATTAGTGGAAAGATATAGCAGTCATGAATTTATGCTACGATGCTTAACAGTGATCAAGTGCATTCATAACCGAGAATTGCGGCGATCCGGATCAAAATACATCCTGCAGGAGAGTACCCTGATCACCAACTATATATGACTGTCCAGGTCGTACGTAACGACTTTTCGATTAGAAATCCAATGATTGCGAATAAGACTACCCGGACCCAGGGACGCACCCCCACATAGGACCCCACGTCTGGTCCGATCACCATGTGAGTTTCAGGCTACGCCCCTACTAATCTCCAGCATGTCAAGCGCGGGTACGAAGTATTCCCGATCAGAGGGTTTACTAACCTACTGGGCTTTACTGGTCCCATACCCAGTAAGTGATCAGATGTCTTTCACTTGATCAAAGGTTAAGACAACGAATCGGGCCTTAACCAGATTAATCTAGCAGACAGAACTACATCCCTAGCTTCTGTCCGCTTCTTGATTTCCAAGTTATCTTTCCATAATTAATATGCATGACTCAATATTTACCTTAAGGTTTGGTAAAGCAAGTGTTTGAGCAACTAAGCAATTCTAGACTTGGGTTGTCTACTAAATGTTTGAACAAGTGGCAAAGATGTCCTTAAAACAAGGTGTGATAATACACAAGAATGGGTTTCAAGCAACTCCTAGACTTAGTGCATACATAAAGCAAATAACCGATAATTGGACACATGAAATATCGACTCCAAAATAATAGGTATAATGCACCGGGGCTTGCCTTGTTCGCTAAAAAAGTTAGCATTGTCTGAAGGGTTGGCCTCGTAGGGAACCAATTCAAAGACTTCCTCAAATTTCGGAGATCCTTCTGAATATTCCGAGAAATCCCCTTCTGGTGCTTCGGTGTCTAAGACAAAGCATATGCAGGGGTTAGGAATGCAACTTTTTGAATATAAGACTATACAACTTTCCTTCATGATAAAGTTGCAAGCCAACAAGGACTATACAATTTATCATGATAAAGTTGCAAGGCAACACACAAAAACCCGAAAAGATTAAACCAACAATTTTATTTCCTTAACTAACCTTACCTAGGGCTTTTTCTTTTATTTTTAGAAAATGTTATAATTATTTTTCTAGCCTTAAAATCTAATTTCCTATGAGTTAATAATAATTTGTGATTATGAAAATGTTATTCCATATTTTATGCATTTAATTGATTAAGTATTTATTTAAATACCTTAAAAGAAAGGTATTAAATAAATACCCAAATTTTTATTATTTTTCTAGGGTATAAAAATTTTAATGCATAAAGGAAAATAAAATAAGCCTAACAAAATTGGTTTCACTAATTTTGGACACCCCTAGAAATTTCTGTGATTTAAATGGTGAGATTCAGATTTAAACTATTTATTCTATAAAGCAAATCTAACTTTTTCCCGAAAAACCCCCGGTTTTACTTTTCTCACGCGTCCCTACTCTACCCCCTCTCTCTTACGCTGGGCCCACGGCTCGGACCCACCCCTTCCTCCTGTTCACCTTACCCGCCGGCCCCTTAAACCTCTACTTGGGCCTACTGGGCCATATTCTTTTTCCTTCTCCCTTTCTCCACACCGGCGATGGCCCGACGGCCCATCTCTCCTTCTCCTCTTCTCTCGCGAGGCCGGCCTGCTGGACCCCTGGGCCTTTGGCCTTTTCTTCCAACGGCCGCTCGCACCGGCACCTGGGCCTACGGATCTCCGGCCCACTCGACGCTTCTGCCCGGCCTGCCTCCTTTCTCTCTTCTCTTCTCTGACGTGCGGGCCCGCGGCACCAGCGCCTTCTTCTTCCTCCCGCCAAAAACCTGAGCGTAACAGGGGGTGGCGCGGCTCGCCGGCCGGCACCTTACCGGCGATGGGGCTAGGCCGGGGAAGCATCCCCATGCTCTAACGCACCCGTGCGCGGCGATAGCTCCCCGGGAGATGGCCGGAGCCATTCCCTCCACGGCGGCGGGCGGGGGCGCCTACAGCCGGTCGTGGCTAAGCACGACGACGGCTCGGTCTACCCCGACAACTCCCTCAACGGCTTTCTAGCACCCCAAGGACCCGCCTACGACTACCCATAAAGAAAGAGAACAAGAGCAAGGAGGTACGGCGACGGCGGATGGAAACGACGGCACGTACAGGTTCTTCGGCAAGGATGCGGGGCAACGAGTTGCTAGGGTTGCTGGTGAGGTGTGAGTGGAGGTGTGGACGGAGGGAATCGACGAGAGTTGCGGTGTATTGGAGGAATTTCACCCGGCGGCGGCGGCGTGACAGAGAGGGCGGCGGCGGTAAAAAGATGGCACGGTAGAAACGGTCGGCAGGAGCGGTAGATATTCAAGGGACTTACCGCGCGCATGGGCGACACCGTGGTCTACTCGTAGGCTTGCGTGGTGAGGAGGTGGCCTAGCTATTTGAGCTGGACAACGGCAGAAGCATTGGCAGCGACACGTCCTGCTTGCTCTGTCGTCCCCCCCCTTCTTGTTTTTGTGATGCCCGAAATTCAGATCCAAATCACGGTCGATTTTGAATCCGACGGCTCCCCGGTCCTTTAAGCAAAGTTATAGATAAATTTGAACTCTCCAAGTTTTATTTTTGCCCTGACCCGAGATAAACATCCTAGCACAGTTGAATTTTGAGTTTCCTTTCTCCTTTTAACTGAATTACTTTGAACTCGAAGTTCAGTTCGTCAGTCTTTCGGCAGAGTCATTTACCCCACTTTGTAAATGATTTTAGTGATCCAAATCCCTTCCTTTTAGTCCAACTACTTCCCATTTGTGTTCTACAACCTTCAAGGATTCCATTTTGCCCAAAAACACCTATACCCTTTACATTATATTCTTCTGAAATCGGCTCCAAACTCAGCTACTTTTGCTGTTTCAGACTTAGGCAGATTCAGCAATGCTGTCTACCGTGACAAAGTGCTGACTTTGAGCTTAATTTTGAATTTGTATCCCTTATTGTTCCTGATCAAAAACACACAAATCTTTTTTTCCAAAGTCCATACTTCATCACTATGTAGTTGTCTTGGTCCACTTATTTGGAAAATTGGTCAGAAATTAATTTCCAAAATGGACTCTGCTGCTGTTTTTCTAAACTTCTTATTGTCGGATGGTGAATAGTAACTTCGGTTTTTAATTTCTTTCTTTGATTTTCTTGAGGTATTTAGGACCAGATCTTGTCCCAAATCTTGATCTTCAAGTTCTAATCACTCTTATACTTCCATTCCATATTTTTGCCAAATTTTTTCAGAATTTCGAATTCAAAATTCAAATTTCGGTCAAATTTGACCCGAATTTGATTTTTAGCCAATTTCTTCTCCCTTTTCTTCATGATTTGCTTCCATTTCTTTAGAATTACTTTGATGGCTAACATGGCAGGTGTTACAGCCTCTCCCCCTTAATAGAATCTCGTCCCGAGATTCCAGGGGTTAAACTCTTGACTTTGAGAATGGAAAAGGAAACTGCTTCAGGTCAATTATCTTCTTCTTTTATGTACAAGGAAAGTAGGGTGGTGGCTTCTGTTCATTTGATCCTAACGGTTTCAAATAACTCAGGATATTTAGACTCTAGGTCTTCAGCCTGTTCCCAAGTAGCTTCATCTGGAGTATGATTTTTCCATTGTACCTTGTAAAACGTAATCCTCCGAGTTCAGGTATCTCTTGTCTTTTGATCCAGAATTTTAATAGGCCTTTCTTCGTAGGTTAGGTCTGGTTCGAGCTCAATTTCTGGATCTTCTAGAATCTCTTCTGAAACTCTCAAGCACTTCTTAAGCTGGGATACATGAAATACATCATGTATAGAAGTAAGTTGGTCTGGTAACGATAGCTTGTATGCTATCGGACCCTTTCGTTCCAGAATTTCATAAGGACCAATATACCTTGGGGCTAATTTACTCTTTATTCCAAAACGTTGTACTCCTTTCATTGGGGATACCTTCAAGTATACAAAATCTCCGATATGAAATTCCAAGGACCGTCTCCTTTTATCTGAATAACTCTTCTATCGAGACTGGGCTATTTCCAAATGTTTACGAATTTTCCGGACCTTTTCCTCGGTCTCCATAACCAAATCTGATCCCAAATGTGTCCTTTCTCCTACTTCCGACCAATTCAAGGGGGTTCGGCATCTTCGACCATACAAGGCTTCGAAAGGTGCCATTTTAATACTAGCTTGATAGCTATTATTATAGGAGAACTCGGCTAGGGGCAAACATTCATCCCATAGCTTAGAGAAGGTAAGGACACATGCTCTTAACATATCTTCCAAGATTTGGTTGACCCTTTCCGTCTGTCCTCCGGTCTGGGGATGATAGGTAGAGCTTCTGATTAGAGTAGTGCCCATGTCTTTTTGCAGTTGTTCCCAAAATCTGGAAACAAACTGGGAGCCTCGATCGGAGATAATTGTCTTCGGTACTCCGTGCAAAGATACGATCCGGGCTATATAGAGTTTGGCATATGTCGACACTGGATAGGTAGTCTTGATGGGGATGAAGTGGGCTGACTTAGTAAGTCGGTCGACAATAACCCATATGGAATCATATCCTTTTGAAGTAGTAGGCAATCCAACTATGAAGTCCATGGAAATATCTTCCCACTTCCAGATAGGGATTTCCAAAGGTTGAAGCAAACCCGCCGACTTTTGTAGTATTGGTTTAACTGTCCGGCAGGTATCGCACTCGGCTACATATCTTGCAATTTCAGGTTTCATCTTAGCCCACCAGAATCTTTGCTTTAAATCTTGGTACATTTTATTGCTTCCGGGATGAATGGCGAGCTTAGATAGATGTGCTTCATCTAAGATCAATTTTCTTAGGTTTTCTTCCTTAGGAACTACTATTCTTTTCTTGAAATATAGTCCCACATCCTCTTCTTGAGTAAGTTCAGAAATCTTCCCTTCCGCCTTCTGTTGATAAAGCAACTTGATCCAAGGATCTTCTTTTTGGGCTATTATGATTCTTCCCTTTAGAGTGTCTTGCACAATAATGTTCTGAAGGGCGCCTTGTTTTACCATTTCCAGGCTTAAATCTTCTAATTCTTCACATAGGGTCTTAAGGTTAGACTGAATAGTAGTGCAGTGGCATTGGGCCTTTCTGCTCAAAGCATCAGCCACCACATTGGCCTTACCAGGATGATAGTGGATTTCTAGCTTATAATCTTTAATTAGCTCCAACCACCGTCTCTGCCTCATGTTCAAGTCCATTTGAGTGAAGATGTACTTTAAGCTTTTGTGGTCAGTAAAGATACGACATTCACTACCTAAAAGATAGTGTCGCCATATCTTTAATGCATGGACTACAGCAGCAAGTTCTAAATCATGGGTAGGGTAATGCTCTTCATGACGCTTCAGTTGACGAGAAGCATAAGCAATAACTCTGCCTTCTTGCATAAGAACACACCCGATCCCTGTCCCTGAGGCGTCACAGTACACGTCAAAGGGCTTCTCTATATCAGGTTGAGCTAGCACTAGGGCTGTAGTCAGTAGCTTCTTTAGGGTCTGAAACGATTCTTCACATTCGGGGTTCCACCCAAATTTCACTTCTTTCTTTAATAACTCTGTGATTGGTTTGGAAATTTTTGAGAAGTTGGGGATGAACCTACGATAATACCCAGCCATTCCCAAGAAACTCCTTACTTCATGTACCGAGGTTGGTGATTTCCAATCCAATATGTCCTTGACTTTTCCGGGATCTACTTCAATTCCTTTTTCGGACAGTATGTGCCCAAGGAATGGAACTTTCTTTAACCAGAATTCACATTTGCTGAACTTGGCATATAACTGGTGTTCCCGGAGTCTACTTAGAACAATACGCAGGTGTTGCGCATGTTCCTCTTCATTTTTAGAAAAGACGAGGATATCATCTATAAAGACGACCACAAATTTATCTAATTCTGGCATGAACACCGAATTCATGAGGTACATAAAATGCGTTGGGGCATTTGTCAGTCCGAAAGACATAACCAAGTACTCATACAATCTATATCGGGTTGAGAAGGCTGTTTTAGGTATGTCTTCGGGTTTTATCTTAATCTGATGATATCCTGACCGAAGGTCGATTTTTGAAAAGACCTTGGCTCCAGCTAGTTGATCAAATAACAAGTCAATCCGTGGCAACGGATACTTGTTTTTAATGGTTACCGTATTCAAAGGGCGGTAATCCACACACAACCTTAATGTGCCATCTTTCTTTTTAACAAATAGAGTAGGGCAGCCCCATGGTGAAGTGCTAGGTCGGACAAAACCTTTATCTAGCAATTCTTGGAGTTGTACTTTTAATTCTGCTAACTCCTTAGGTGGCATCTGATACGGCCTTCTCGAGATAGGAGCAGTGTTGAGTTCTAACTCAATAGTAAACTCTACCGCTCTATCAGGCGGTAGTCCAGGAAGATCTTCTGGAAATACATCTACAAACTCATTAACCACAGGAATAGATTCTAGAGTCACTGCTCTAGTCTTTTTGACCATCTGGTCCAAACAGGGATGAGCGGGTAATTGGAGCTCAAAAGGATGGCCTTGGTCATCTCTCATACTAACGACCCGATTATCCATATCGATTTGAACTTTGTGTTCCTTCATCCAATTTACCCCCAAAATAATATCTATTCCTTGATCTTCCAGAATTAAAGGATAAGCACCCACCTTATTTCCTTCTAAGTTCAAAATCACATTGCGAGCTACCTGATTTGTATTTTGAGTAGCTCCAGTAGCTTGAATAGCATATTTGACATTTAAGGTGTGCACTTCTAGTTGGTGTTGCTTAACAAACTTTCTACTTCTAAAAGTATGTGATGCGCCCGAATCAAATAAAATCATGGCAGGATAATTATTGACAAGGTACATACCTGCCAGAATAGGTTCACCTTCCGGAATCTCCTCCACATTCATATAATGAGCCTGCCCCGTCTTGGTGTTCAGAAATTTGCGACGAACAAACTTATGTCCGGTGCCCTGACCAGAGGTTTGAGCCCTTAAATTCGCGTTTCCCCCAACTTTGGGAAAACGACAGTCCTGGGCAAAGTGTCCCAGCTTCCCACAGTTAAAATAAACCTGTGGATTCCCCGGAGGAGTAGGGCTGCGAAATCCAAGAGGTGGCGCACTTCCAGGACGAGGAGCATTAATAGGAGTTCTGACATTCCAGGGCTGAAAGGGCCTTTGCTGAAAAGAAGGCCGATACGCGGGTCGAGGAGGACCTCGGTATACCACCTTCATCCTCTGTGGGGCACTCCCGAAGGTTCCAAAAGGAATATTCTTCCTCTTCAAGGATTCCTCTTTCTTTAAAGTTTCATCTAAGATTCCCATCTTCTCTTCTGCAGTAATGGCTGTGCTTACCGCAGAACTATAATCAGCAAAGGTGCAAGTAGACAGCTTCTCCTGCATCCATGCATTAAGCCCACGAAGATAACAGTCTTTTTTTCTCGACTCCGTGTTCACATGTTCTGGTGCATACTGGGCCAAGTGATCAAACTCATTGGTGTATTCCAGAATGCTACGGGTTCCTTGCTGCATCCCTAAGAATTGCTCCAGCTTCATTCGCATAATGCCTTCTGGCACAAACTGTGTTCGGAAGGCTTCCTTGAAGTTCTCCCACGTAACTTCCCTTCCAATCGGTTGCCTTGCCAAATAGCTGGTCCACCAGGTCCTAGTGGGACCTTGGAGTTGGAGTCCAGCAAACTCTGCCTTCTGGGTGGTGGTGCACTGGGGGATCACCCGAAATTTCTGCTCCATCGTCTGAAGCCATTCATTAGCTTCTAGTGGGTGCTCAGCTTTCAGGAATATTGGAGGACGAGTTTCCAGAAACTGGGTGTAGGATACACCCCGTTCTGGGTCCCGTCGATTTCCACCATTGCTGGTGTTTTGCACGATCATCTGAAGCAGTCGAGCCTGTTCGGCTCCTGAATTCATGAGGCTGGCTATGGCATCAGCCAGTGTTGGGGCTCTGGGTAAATTCTCCTCGTGGCCTCCTGACCCCAAAGCTCGAGGACCTCTCGGATCCGTCATGCTGCCAAAATCAAATAGAGTATTAATATCTATGGTACAATTTACCAACAGTTCCATGTGCACACTAGTATTTCACACATCACAGCATGACTATTGTAATTACACACAAACCACACTTATATACATAATTATTCATATTACATGACTTGAAGTTACTTTTTTTACAAAACCACCATACTACTTCGTCCACTGCGTTCATCTTACATAAATACCTATAACATCTTTTGATTAAGATCTTGCTTCAGCCATCGTAGGGGTAGATGCCTAGCTCTTCAGCATTTAGTCCTAGCCGGGCCATCGCGGCCTGCAGAATATCCTGGTCCACCGTCATCAACGTCTGTCCTGGAGGAGCGATAGGTGGGGCCTGATTCACTGAATTCTCACTTTCCGACTCTGGCCTGGGGTCACTTGAAGTATAGGAGGTATATGATGCAGAGGTACTAACTCCAGAATTCCCCTCCATTTCTTCTGGGTCTTCTTCTTCTTCCCCGCCTTCCTACTCAGCTTCACCCCACTGCTGCATAGGTCCGTAGCCTTGTGGATCTAACCCATCTGCGTTTGCATCGGCCCAGGCAAATTGATGGTTTTCCATTGGAGCTTCACCCAGATCATCTTCCATGTCGACATCAAAACTAGGTACGACACCAAAAATTGTTGTACTCAGATTGCCAGCAGGGTCATAAAAAACTAGGTACGACACTAGAATTTGTGCAATGGAAGGCAAAAAATGGTGTGTCCGATAAGGCATTTCAAAGGATGTTGAACATTGTCTAGAAGATTCTTCCCGAGAATAATGAATTATCATCCATAACATATGAAGCTAAACAGATTATTTGGCCTCTCGGATTGGATGTTCAGAAGATACACGCATGCCCTAATGACTGTATCCTCTATCGTGGTGATGAATATGAGAAATTGGATGCTTGTCCCGTCTGCGAAGCGCTGCGGTATAAGATCAGGCGAGATGATCCTGATGATGTCGAGGGGCAGTCTCCCAAGAAGAGAGTTCCCGCGAAGGTGATGTGGTATTTCCCTATAATACCACGCTTGATGCGCTTGTTCAGAAACAAGGCGAATGCTAAGTTGATGTGATGGCACAAAGAAGAACGTATGGAAGATGAGATGCTGAGACACCCCGCAGATGGGACCCAGTGGACATCAATTGATAGAGCATTCCCGAACTTTGAAAGTGAAGCAAGGAACATAAGGTTTGGTTTAAGTACTAATGGATTCAATCCATTCGGTGAGTTGAGTAGTGGCGATAGTACTTGGCCTGTGACCCTATGTATGTTCAACCTTCCTCCTTGGCTGTGCATGAAGCGGAACTTCATTATGATGCCAGCGCTTATTCAAGGCCCAAAACAACCTGGCAACGACATTGACGTGTACCTAAGACTGTTGGTTGACGATCTTTTACAGCTCTGGAAGGAAGAAGGTATACGTGTGTGGGATGAGGATAGACAAGAGATCTTTAATCTACGAGCATTGTTGTTCGTAACCATCAATGATTGGCCTACACTGAGTAACCTTTCGGGACAGACAAATAAGGGATATCGGGCCTACACCCACTATTTAGATGACACAGACAGCATGTATTTGAAGCACTGTAAGAAGGTCGTCTATATGGGTCATCGTCGATTTCTCCCTGCTCACCACCAGCTGAGAAAGAGCGGGATGCATTTCAAAGGGGTGCCAGACCATCGTAAAAAACCTGCACACCGTAATGGAAAGCGTGTCTTTGAGATGATAAAGGATGCAAATGTAGTCTTTGAAAAGGGTCATGGTAGCCAACCTGTTCCGAACGATGATAACGGACATGCACCCATGTGGAAGAAAAAGTCAATATTTTGGGAGCTACCTTATTGGGAAATCCTAGAGGTTCACAATGCAATAGACGTGATGCACCTGATGAAGAATCTTTGCGTGGATGTGCTAGGCTTCATGGGTGTTTATAGGACCTCGAAAGATACATTGGAAGCACGACAGGACATGAAAGCCATGGGGCAACGAGATGACCTACATCCAGAAAAGAGAGATAATGGACAGCACTACTTACGTCCTGCCAGTTACACTCTCAGCAAGGAAGAGAAGAATACCATGTTTGAATGCTTGAATAGTATGAAGGTCCCGTCTGGGTACTCCTCAAATATAAAGGGAATAATAAATATGAAACAAAAGAAGTTTACAAATCTCAAGGCCCATGATTGCCACATGTTGATGACACTGTTGCTTCCGGTTGCACTGAGGGGTGTTCTACCAGAAAATGTCCGGTTGCCGCTCGTAAAGCTATGCGCGTTTCTCAATGCGATTTCGCAAAAGGCAATCGATCCATCCAAGCTATCAAAGCTACAAAACGATGTGGTGCAATGTCTTGTCAGTTTTGAGTTGTTATTTCCACCATCCTTCTTCAATATTATGACACACTTACCGGTTCACCTAGTAAAAGAGATTGGTATTCTGAGACCTGTATACGTGCACAATATGTGGCCTTTCGAGAGGTTCATGCAGTCCTAAAAAACTATGTTCTTAATCGTGCCCGTCTAGAAGGAAGCATCACCAAGGGATATGGAACAGAGGAGGTGATCGAGTTTTGTGTTGATTTTATTGATTCAATTGACTCGATTGGGGTTCCAACTTCACGCCACGAGGGGAGGCTCCGGTGAATGGGCACCCTTGGAAGGAAATCAAATTTGAGCAATGATACTGATTTGTTCGACAAGGCACACTACATTGTTCTACAACAGTCATCCTTTGTGTCTCCGTATATTGAGCAGCACAGGCAGATGGTAGTTTCCAAAAACCCAACCAAATCCGATGCTTGGCTTACACATCATCACATGAAAACTTTTCCCTCCTGGTTGCGCCAACAACTTATGGGTAACTCTGAGATTCACCCACAGCTCGCTTGGTTAGCCATGGGACCTGATAGCACAATCGTGAAATTCCAAGGCTATGAGATTAATGGTTATACATTTTACACGAGAGCCCAGGACCAGAAAAGCACGAACTAGAATAGTGGTGTCCACATAGATGCCATAGATAGAAATAATAGCAAGGAGTTGTATTATGGTTTCATACAGGAGATATGGGAAGTCGAATACGGATCGCTGTACATCCCTCTATTTCTTTGCAATTGGGTGAAGCTAACTGCCGTAACCAAAGATCAGTACGGAATGACAATAGTAGATCTGAGCAAGACTGGATACAGTGATGACCCATTCGTACTTGCCAATGATGTGCATCAGGTGTTCTATGTGAAGGACATGTGTAGCAAACCTAAGAGAAATCCAGAAGAGACATGTGAGCCAAAGTGCCACATAGTTCTTCCAGGTAAAAGAAAAATCATGGGAGTCGAGGATAAAACAGACCAATTAGATGATTATGATTAGTTTGATGGCATGTCTCCATTCGCAGTTGAAGTTGATCCAAGCATCCTGCTATCCAAAGAAGAGGCTCCGTACTTACACCGCGATCATGATCAAGGAACTTTCGTGAAGAAGAAATTTTACAACGTTGTATTGTAATGCGCTAAATTTACATGACCTTTGTGTAGTACTTGATACAATTTTTAATTTACCCTATGTATGATTTTATGTGTTCTTAAATTTGTTAGGTGAAGATTTATTAGATAAACATGAACAATGTTAACCACATACATACATGGACTTTTTTGCACGTTGAAATTATTTAATTGAATAACTTCTTGATCACAGCGATGCAGTAAAATAATTATTTTAGAGGCTAAACGAACTAGTATAAAATTAATGACTAAATCACACTTATTGTCAATATAGTCGGTAATTAAATATATTTTTGCATGTACAAAATATGTGAAGTTTTTTTTTTTTGCATCCTGAAATGCAGTGAAAACATAAATAAAATCCTTTTCCAAAAAATAGGCGGGAGATGAAAGTGCGGGAAAACACCCTTTTATCCCAGGTGCTAATTCAAACCGGGGCAAAAGGCCCCCCCTTTTATCCCGACCGGGATAAAAGGGTAGTTTTCGATTCTTAACCGGGATAAAAGGGGGGGACTTTTATCCCAGTTGGTGATGGGACCTGGGACAAAAGGGCCTTTAGTCCCGGGTGCCATTACGAACCGGGATAAAAGGGGGGGATAAAAGGCACTGTAGCCTCTTCTACCCCACACGCCAGTTACACTTAGCCAAATTTTTGCCAAGATCCCACGCCCTCTTGCCTGCTCCGTCGCTGACCGTCCGCCTCCCTCGCCGGCCGCCATCGTCGTTGTCCCCCATTGCCCCAGCCATCGTCGTCCCGCCGCCCGATCGCCTCGCCCGCGCCCAGCCGCCTCCTCCTCCATCGCCCTAGCCCGCCTCGATCCTCGTTCATCGTGCCTCCTCGACCTCGTCGCCGCCGACTGCCTCCATCGCGGGGCCTCATTGCCGCCTCCGTCCTCGTCGCCGCCTCCGTCAATGCCACCTCCTCTGTCGCCGCCGCGCCCTCGTCTGTTGCAGGGCCACCTCGTCATCGCCTCTGTCACGCGTGCCACCTCCGTCGTCCCTCGTCGCCGGCTGCCTCCGCCCGGCGTTGCTTTGCTTCGTCCTCGCCTCCACCGTCCCGCCGCCTGGGCCGCCGCCATCCCGCTACCCCAGCCACCTCGTCGCCCCCGCCACCATCGACTGCGCAAGGTCCGCCGGCACTGGCGCCGGGAACGAAGGGCTCTTGCTGACGCAAGCCCACCGGCTTACGTCAGCAAGGGCCTTTTTTATTTTTGGGATTCATGTTATTTTATGATTTCATGTATATACCCTTACGTACGTATAACTAAGGTGATTTCTATGACTGTCATGTATGATTCCATGTATGTTTCAATCAGTAGTTGAAATGGCAGATGACGAGACCGCAAGGTATCTCATGGAGCAGATAATCGCTGGTGATGGTAGTGGCGACAACCTTCCAATATCGTACACCGATGAAGAGGGCACCCAAGCGGACATGTTCCTCAACATGTCCGCCAATGGGAATGAAGAGCATGAGCCCCAACACCACCTTGCCGTGGCGGAAGGTTTCGGCAAGGTATATATAATTTGTATTGTTTGACGCCACCATTACTACTACATACTAATTAAAAAATCTTCAACTCTTAGCCCTCTGGATCGACACAAGGGCAGAAGACCTGAGGTCGTACAAAGGTGATGGAAGGGAAGCTTGTCATCACGGAAGTGACAGAAGAGGGCAGGCCGATTGCTCCCGAGAAAGTAGCAAAGAAGTACGTGAGTCAGATCGGGGCAATCATAAGGGACAACATGCCTATCAGCATCAGAGAATGGAAGGGCAGAAGCACTAATCCGTACGCGCTCCCGGAGACAGAAAAGAATATGTTGTGGGAAGATGTCAAGAGACATTTCACATTCCCCGAAGGATATACTGAAAAGGATGTGAAAGCGTGGGCGCTGAAGAAGATGGCTACACAATTCCAGACATTCAAGAAGATGTTGGATGCCAACTACATTAAGAAGGGCCGAACTCCAGACTTCAATGTGTGGCCAAAGTTGAGGGACCACTGGGAGGCATTTGTTGAATATAAGAGGAGTGAAGATGGTGTGAAAAAGATCCTGACCAACACTACAAATGCTGGTCAGAAGGGGTACCATCATCATCTAGGGCGAGGTGGTTATGGCACAGCAATTCCCAAATGGTGGAAGATGGAACAAGATATGATCAAACGGGGAATCGTACCTGCAACTATTGAATGGCCCGAACGATCAAAAAAATTGTATTACGCTCATGGAGGCTCCTTGAGCCAAGAGGATGGGACGTTGATATTCAATGACACAATACGTGAGAAGGCCGAACGTCTTATGAAGAACATTAAAGATTCTAAGGCTGGGAGGTTAAAGGTGGACCGAGAGAATTATGAGCTCACATTGGCCCTCGGTAATCCCGAGCACCCAGGACATTGCCGAGGGTTCGGGGTCATTTCGTGGAAGTTTGCTTTCCGAGGCGACAGCGCATCGCACAGAAGCCGCAAGCGAAGAAAGGAACAGATTGAGGAGAGCTGGCGGCAGATGCTAGAATCCAAAGTGCAGGCACAAGAAGAAAGAATGTTGGAGGAAATCAATCATCGAGTGGTCCACGCAGTTGCGGAGTTGGCCCAATCTGGAGCATTGCCGAATCCAAACTACGCCGGCCCTTCTCAATGCCTCTTGAGCAGTTGTGCTTCTACAGGGGTCCCCGATGTGCAGATGCCCAGGTTACCCGTGGAGGAGCAATGGTTCTCCGTGGATGACATCATGCAACGCACCACATGTGAGCTGCATGCACCGGTCGGCAACCTCACTATTAAGGTATACTTATACATAATATTTATGCAATCTTGTCAATTGATCCATGCCTCGTGATCGGAGTTTAATAACTTGTTTACTTCTGCTATATGTACAGGTAGCGTAGAGGAGTGCGTTAGCAATCCTGGCGGGGCACAGCAGTCATGGCATGGAGATTCCACTTAGCTACGCCAGCATTCGTGTAGAGCAAATTGTTGATAGCCAATATGAAGGCCTAGAGATCGACCTCCCGGGAAGCGACTATCGGTGTTTTAGACCGGCAAACCACCTAGGGTGTACCCTAGGAGGTCTTTTGTGCGGTAAGGATCGTCTAGAATCAAGGAATCAATGGTGATGCAAGGAACACGATTTAGACAGGTTCGGGCCGCTAGATCGTGTAATACCCTACATCCTATATGTTGGTTTGTATTGATGAACTGGAGTTATTGTTGAGGGGGGTCCCTGCCCGCCTTTATATACACGGGAGGGCAGGGTTACAAGTCATGAGTCCTAGTCGGGTATCATTATAGAGTTCTACTCGGTAAGGCCCGAGTAGTTTTTCATAAACATACTCGACTAGTCCGAGTGGGATACGCCTATCCCTTGTTCTGATCATGTCCGAGTACGCCCCTTGGTGGGCCATCCAAGGTCTACTCGTGGGCCTGGGGTGTATGCCCGACAAGCCCTCGAGTACTTTGTAGTCGTGCGCCATAGTCTTGGGCACTACGGGCACTATCCGAGCAGCTAGTCATAGAGTTTGCAGACCGAAGTGCTCGAGTACTGTCGCGTGGCTGGAAGGTACTCTTTTTATCTCTTCGAGTTGCTTCTGTTCCGAGATTTTATATGGTTGTGCGATGTCAATCGCACTCCATATGGAGTAGCCCCCGAGCCTTAGGTTGAGTTGAAGAGTCAGGCTTAGGGTCAAATCAGTCTTCTGTCTTTTTTTACCCTCGGCAGTCTTTAAAAAGGAAAAAAGCCGACCAACGGGTATGGTAACTGCAGCCCCCGAGCACTTAGGCGATCTTTGTCGTTGAAGTGGTCAGCAGTCCGTTGAAATGAGTAACCATTGAGTGTTTAAGGCGATTAATCTGCAATTAATTTGTTAGAATCCGCCCGTTGCGTAATCGATGCATGGAAACCGGAGCGGGCGGAGATAAATCTGGAAGGCCCCCTTTTGGTCGCACAGTAATCAGATCTGATTATCTGCCTCCTCCGTCCTCCTGCTCCACATTTGCTCCGCCGCCAGTGCCGCCGCCGCCATTGCCGCCCTTTGAGAGAGATTGGAGTGAGAGTGTCGTTCTAGCTTCAGGTTGAGTCCGTCGTATGCGCACCAAGAAGATGGGCAAGAAACCCAAGAAGATCCAGGGCAAGGCTCCGGCGACGGGCTAGGCGAAATCCAAGAAGGAGAAGGAGCTGGTGCTTCCGGTGCCGAAGGTGGAGCTGACGAACCTGTTGGAGGTATGCTCTAGAGGCAATCATAGAGATGATGATATTCCATTTGTATCCATGATTTATATTTTGTTCCTTTAATATCCATTAATGGCTACTTGAATTGATTTGCAATTATGTGAATTGTGTGTGAAACTCTTTACTTGTATGGTTATTCTAAAGTTGTCCCTAGTCGGAGTTCATGTGAGGATACACATGAATATTAGACTAGCACATGTATTAGTTGATGACTATGTTTCACAAGTCATGAACATGGAGATGTTGAACTAATAATGTGGGCACATGTGGAGACATGTGCTAGGACTGACCCAACACGAGAAGTAGTTCTCTCTTTAAACAACATATACGCTTTGTCCTTAGACCTGAGATTGTCGCATGTATTCAAGATGTGGATCGACCTACTTAGGGGCTATCAAACGCTACGCCGTAACAGGGTAGTTATAAAGGTAGCTTTCAGGTTTGTCAAGAAGCATGCTATGAGACATGGTCAATCAAGATGGGATTTGCCCCTCTCTGATTGAGAGTGATATCTCTGGGCCCCTCGAGTGATCGGATCCGAAAATGCATGGCCATGCTACGTACGGTTAAGAGTTAACCTACAAAGGGATTTCGAATCACAGGATCGAGAAAGAGCAGTCGGCTTGAAGCTAGACCAAATATCGTGAGGCAAAGGGAATAGCATGTATATTATGTTGTGATGGTTCGTCTGATATGATCTTCGTGTGCGTATAGGAGTTGGCACGTCTTGCTAGAGGCCGCTACCGACTATTGGGCCGAGTAGGAGTACTCGGGCTATGTCTATACATATCCGAACCCATAGGGTCACACACTTAAGGGGCTGGAAGCCCAATTTGGATGTGATTCGAGTTGGATTAGGTTTAGAAGTACTAATGGGCCTCCGACCCAGAGGCCCGTTAGGAACCTCTATAAATAGAGGGGTGGGGGCGCCCTAGGGTTTACACCTTTTTTGGCGAAACACATCTGCCGCGCCTCCCACACCCTCGCCTGTTGCAACTCGTGGATCTAGCAGTCCGGCTTGCGACGCTTCCTCCCTGCACGTGTGGATACCTTGGAGGTGTTGTGCCTGCAGCACTTCGACGAGCCGCCGACGAGCCATGATGAGCTGACAACGAGCTGTGGCACGCGGGAGATCTTGCTGCACGTGGACGAGCTGCTAAGGAGCTGCTGGACGTTGACGTGATCGACTACGTACTACTATGCTGATCCACTTCGCTGCATCGACGCGAATCTACATCTTCCGCACTAGTACTGCGTCGAGTGGTAACCCCGTGATCCTTATACGGCAATTTTCATAGTTTACGCGGTAGAAATTTTTGTTTTGCGCTAGTGTAGCCTACCTCGTATCCCAATAGTGGTATCAGAGCTGTAGTTGTTTAGTTTTGGATTCGGGATGTGTGCATATGGAAATATGTGAGTTTTCAGTTTGATCTATGTCATGGTTTCGTGTTCTTGCTACAATGGTAGTGTAACGACATACTCCTACCGGTTGATTTCCGCCATCGGAGTTAAGTGATACACGTAATTCCAGTTGCAGTGAGCGAAGATCAATGTGATTGGTCAAATCGAAATCCAGGTTCATACGCCAGGCGCATGAGATGTGCAATAGTAGATGGGATCTACCACCGGGGTCGGGATTTTGCCATGTGCGTATGCTTCGGTAAATCAGCCGTTACTTTTCAGTACGATCTCGGATCGGGGCGAATTTTATATGAAAATTAATCTACAGAAAAAGTTACACATGAAATTCAACCGCTTGGCCGTTTTCGACGAAATTAGATTTCCCAAATTCGGCTTGGAAGAAGGAGTTTCGGGCCTCCGAAGTTTGGAACGTTAGGACGCTTAACTCTGTTTTGCAGGATGTATGTATCTTGTGATCAGTATGGCCCTTTGTGTATGTGATGCATGTGTGTAACTCATTCATGACCTGCGTGTCGCGCGTACGGCAACACGGTAGGAGCCATATGTGTTGTCACCTTAATGTATTTAATGCTCTGCGTACCAATCTGTGATGATCCAAGCAACCATGTAATCTTCATTACTAGCTTCTTTACTAGCTATTAGGTGTAATAGCATGTTCTAGTTCGTGGAGGACCCATCACCAGGAGGATGGCGCACATGGAACATGGAGATGGAGATCACCTTGGTGAACAAGTTCTATGGAGATGGAGATCACCATATGAAAACGGGCCATACTATGTCACAACTGTGTGAATGCTATTCTGTTTATGTTTTACTTTCTGCATGCTGTGATGTTAGAAGTAGAATGATCCCTCACAAAGTTTTAGTTAGTATGCCCTCCCAACTAAAATTTGCACCATCCCATATCTTGTACAATTAGTGGTGGGTCTATGAAATTAGGGTGCCACTAGTTTTCCTTGATTAGATGGGTTTGTGTCGGACACAAACACGCATAAGGGGTGGTTTGCTTAACAAGGTTAACTTAACGGTTAAGGACCTTGGAGCATAAAGGTTGGGCGCCGAGACATGGAGATGTCACCCAACAACAGGAGTCATATGTGATATGATTAGCAAAAGTTGCTTACTGATCTACCTTGTTTGCTAGCAGTGATGCTAAAGCTCACTAGTAGACTTGTTAGTCGTGGATCCTAAATCACTAAGTATCAATAGAGGGATATTGATTTTAGTGGGAGTAGATTCTGTTAAAATAGTTTAATGTGATTTGCTCTATCATGGATACGTTTATCTTAGTGTATTTTGCATTACTTTTGTTGTAGATTAAATGGCACCTAGCAACACCACACCATTTGCTTTGCGTTCGGTCCTTGAGAAGGACAAGTTGAATGGAACAAACTACTCGGATTGGGTCCGTAACATGAGAATTGTTCTCAGGGCCGATAAAAAGGAAGATGTTCTAGACACCCCACTACCACCAGTACCTGCTGATGATGCATCTGATGTCGTTAAGGCTGCTTACAAGAAGGCATTTGATGCTAATCTTGAGGTAAGCTGCCTTATGCTTGCTTGCATGGAACCCGAACTGCAGATGCAGTTCGAAACAAATCATGAGGCACGATGAGCCGCCGACGAGCCGACGACGAGCCGTGGCACGAGGGAGATCTTGCTGCACGTGGATGAGCTGCTGGACGTCGACGTGATCGACTACGTACTACTACGCTGATCCACTTCGCTGCATCGACGCGAATCTACATCTTTCGCACCAGTAGTGCGTCGAGTGGTAACCCCGTGATCCTTTTATGGCAATTTTCCTAGTTTACGCAGTAGAAATTTTTGGTTTGCGCTAGTGTAGCCTACCTCGTATCCCAACAGAACTAGACTGCGCCGCCACTGCCTGGAGTGACATGGCAACATTCAGTGATGAAGGAGGAAGCCGTGCAAGCTTTAGTCGATGCGAAGCTTCTTCAGCCGAAAGAGATTCTGGAGTGGCGCCCCACATTTCCAAATGCGTGGCAATTTGAGGAGCATCCGGGCGAGACCGTGATGCTTGCGCACTTTGTGGAGAGGGGGTTGGCAGTGCCCACCTCCGACTTCTTCAGAGGTATCCTTCACTACTATAAGCTTCAACTTGTGCATTTGAACTCCAATGGTGTACTGCATATGTCGATATTTGTACACCTCTGCGAAGTGTATTTGGGAGTTCGTCCAAGTCTCGAGTTGTTTAGGAAACTGTTCTGCTGTAAGCCACAGCCAAGTGTCCATAGAACCGAAGTCTTTGGAGGCGCCGGGTTCCAACTCAGGAACTCGGGCGCATACATTGAGTACAGCTTGACTGACTCCCATGGGGAGTGGAAGAAAAGGTGGTTCTACATTGGGAACCATAATCCTCACTTGCCTGTGGTGACTGGTCACACGCCCAAGCACGCAGAGCACTGGATGAGCGAACCCGAAGACACCCCCGAGCTCGATCACCTGATGTAGCAGATTACCGAGTTGAAGGCACTCGGTCTGACTGAAATCAATGTGGCGGCCAGCTTTCTGAAGAGAAGGGTCTAGTCGCTTCAACAACATGCTCACTCGGGAAGAGAGTACACAGGTCTTAAGGATCCATCGCGTATGTCCTGGGTTTGCCTGCTGGATCAGCGGGTGTTGCAAAGGAAGTGTCGCCAGTACTCGCTACTGGTTCTTTGCTGTCCAATGTGCTCGCCAGTGGTAAGTGTTCTACCCAGGCTGGTTTTGTTAGTCCGAGTTGAACTGTAGGCTTGACTTTTGCTTTACAGGTCTTTGTGAGAAGACAGTGCCGGCGGCTGTTCCTGCGGTGCCAATCACTCGACCACCTATTGTCGAGAAGAAACGTGTACGATTTCCGCCACGCTCGACTCGGTGAGCTTGCTTAGCCGGTGTATATCTTTAAGTTGTCTTAAAGTCGTATAATGACTTTTTCTTGATTCAGGGATGAGGAGGAAACTATCCCTGTGGAGACAGGGGTAGGGTTGGATCCCCCAACTACATTATCTCCTCCTTTTGAAGATTTAATTGTTGAGGAGGTACCCGAAGTTGACACCGGTCATCTTGGAGCTACTATGTTGATGCTTCAAGACGTCATCCGTTCGGTGGAGGTTCCCGCCACTGCATCGGGTTTAGGAAGTGCTGCCTTATCAACATCCACCGGTGGATCGCTAACCATAGTAGGTGTTGAAAAGGCCAAAGAGGCGACTGCTCCAGGTATGTTTCTGTAGTCTTGTTGTAGTTGTAGCAAGCGGTTGACTGATGATAAATGTTGTAGATGCCATTTTGGGTACAACTCCTCATCTTGCAGAGAGTACTCAAAGACCGGTGATTAGCCTACCATCTGACTTGGAGTTCCAGAAGGCCATCGATGTTTTCTGGAGCTTCCAGGTGAATTTCTTTTTTGAGTTGTCACATGGACCGAGTAGTTGTGAGGCTTTTAACTCATCATTGCATACTCGAACCTTTTTAGGAATGAAGTCATCAACTGGAGCAGGAGTGTGCCCAACTGATAGAAGCTCTGAGGGTTCACGAGGTTGGAGCGAAGTCTTTCGCTGTGGAGCATACGGATCACGCGGTCCTGCAGCAAAAACTGGAGAGCCGCTACAAGTCGCTGAACAAAAAGTATCAAGGTAAGTACTTTGCGTACTCCGAGTATGTGTGATTGTAGTCGGTTGTGATTGATCTTGTTTTGTCTTGTAGAGCTCAAGAAGCAAGATGCGGCTGCAAGGAGCCAAGTTCTCGACTGGAGGAACACGCACGACTGAGTGGCAGATGAAGCTGAACGTATTCAGGCCACGCTGATGGAAGCACGGGCTGTTTGCGAGCATCAGCGGGACCGGAAGATGCAAAATGGCATGATGCTTGCCATGGCCATGGTGGCATACAGAGATCATGCCCAGACCATGGGAAGACTTCAGGGCGAACTCCAGGAGCTAACTGTACCAGCTGAAGACCTGGTGAACGCCATAGCCCCCGTGGAGGAAGGCGCAGGGCCACAATCACTAGTCGAGCAATTGAAGGCTGCCTCGAGTAAAGTGGCGGGACTCTGCAAAGCTGTTTGCAAATAGGTCCTTGCAGTTGTGAAGTCCTACTACCCGAGGGCAGACTTGGCGGTGGCTGGTGATGGCGTGGCACGCAACTGCACAGAAGAAGCATATGCGGTACCTCGAGGAGGCGGAGCCTATCGTGTCGAAGATGTCAGAGTTTGTCTCTCTAGAAGAGCCTTGAGTTTTGTATGTACTATTGAATCTGTGTCGAGTAATCTGAACAATACTTTTGGACAAATAAATACTTGCCCATTGCTTGAGGTGATTGTCTTGCGAAGAGTAATTTTACTCCGTGCTGGCTGACCCGAAGTCCCAGGGTCGGCTGAGCCCAACCCTTTGGGGAAAACTCCGCTTCGCCCGACCCCTTGAGGGGGGCAGTTCCGCCTCACCTCACCCCAAGTCCTGGGGTCGGCTAAGCCTGACCCTTTGGGGGAGAAGCTCCGTCTCGCCCGACCCCGAGGGTGGAAACTCCGCCTCGCCTGACCCTGAGTCCTGGGGTCGGGTGCGCCCGACCCATGAGCAGAGGGTTGGAGTAGTCCAAGCCCCCGAGATAATGGTGTGAGCGTAGGCCATGCCTGGCTTGGAGTAGTTCCGAGTGTCGAGTAGTCGTGATGCTGTCGAGTACTCTGCTTTTGAGGGACACGGGTGTACTGTACTCCTTTGTCCTTTGTGGATGCACGGGTGTACTGTACTCTTTTGTCCTTTGTGGCATAACTACCATCACGTGGGCAGAGTCAGGAGTCGTCAGACTCATTGATCACGGGTGCATAGTAACTCTTGGGCAGGTGGTAGTTGCATCTTTCGGCTATAAATAGAGCCAGTTGGAGAGCGAACTAAACCAGGTTTCTGAGTGACAATGGATTGCCTTCGGTTGCTTTTATTTGAGTGTAGAGAGCCATCAAAGAGTGCACCGGTGCTAGAAGATTCCTCATAGATTGAGGCCACCTTCCCTCCACAGACTCCTGCGCTTGTAGGGATAGCCGCGATGCTAGAAGAATCCTCGTAGGAGGTTTCATCGCACGCCTCATCTTGCAGCTCATGATCCAGTGGAGTACGCGCTGGAACTCGCGAGTGATGGGTGATGAGTGTCGCAGTCTTTATCCCGCTCTCTAAAAGGTGGAGGTGTGGCCGTTGAGTGGATTGGCTCCGCAAGGCTAGCATAAGAGCAGCCTTGGTTCCTTCTAGGCGCGTCGTGCTGGATTCATCGTTGCCGCTGTCAAGGCAGTGGCAATGCTGGAGTTCCTGGCGTTGCCTTGGGTAGAGGACCTGGATATGGCTGCGTTTTGCGCAGCTTCCTTGCGTGTGGGCCCTTCCCCTTGTAGTCGACAGACCTGAGTGGCCTTGTGGTATAGTAAAAGCCTGAGGCTTAAATGAAGCCCGCCAGTAGGCAGTTGCTTGTAGTCTTCGTGTATTCCAGGTACTTGTACTCGTATGTAACCTAATGTATCTTCGGTTCAATAAAGAAATACTTTTACGGAAATTTTGTACCAGGGCAGTGATCCTTGTTGAGTTGACAACTCTTGTTCAAAGCTGAGGTATCTTGAAGTCGGTAGTCGGGCAGGTAGCCCGAGTATTCATCATGAGGTATTGCCTTGAAGCGATTACTCGGATGCTGCTATGGGTAATAGCAACAAAGATGTTCTATATTCCAATAGTTTGGTACTTGTCCTCCTGAAAGCTCTTGGAGTCTGTAAGATCCAGGTCCCGTAACCTCTGATACGATGTAAGGACCTTCCCATGGTGAATTGAGTTTATGCAACCCTAACGTGTCTTGGGTACGCTTAAGGACCATATCGCCCGAGTTGAAATATCTTTCCTTGACGTTGCGGTCGTGGTAACGCCTTAAACCGTCAAGGTATCTGGCAGATTGCACTAGTGTTGCGCATCTTGTTTCTTCTAGACTGTCTATATCGGTTCGCCTTGTTTTTGTTGCCAGTTCTTCGTCGTATTGTTCAACGGCTGGTGATTGCCACATGATGTCAGTGGGAAGTATGTGTGGCGGAACCACCTCGGATTAGCTTGATTAATCTGAGTTTGGCCGCCTAACATGCGACACCCCTGGTTAACTCAAGCCAACACGAGGCGCCGTCGGACTTCATCCGATTTAACCACTTAAACAGGATCGAGTTCAGCAACCCACACAAGGTGAGCGGTTACAGAGAATACAACGAGTCCATGGATTTTGAACAAGTTTTACTCATTTTGGTTCCACCATAAAATCCAACATTAGGGTTTACAACAAAGATCAACAGAGAAAGCTAGCGGAAGACTTCATCGGGGTCGGACGTCCGGGCGAGGCCAACCAGAACATCACTGAGTCCTCTCCTCGCCGTCCGAGGAGGGGTCCCACTCGACCGTCCAGCCTGGCGGGAGCTGGGGCGGCCAAGCGCCAACAAGGGAGGGGTCGGGAACTGCAACTTCACCTGAAAAACAGGAGCCACAACAAGGCTGAGCTACTAAGCTCAACAAGACTTAACCGGGGAGGAGCCAACTGCTCTTCCAACTAGACATGCAAGGCTTCTTGGCTGAGGGGTTTGTTTTGCCAAAAGCACTAAGTAACCTATTTTCAAGTTTTAGCTCCGGTTCTAGATTTACTTACCAGTCTAGGTTGTGCAACCTATTCTAAGCAAATATCGAGCCGATCAAGTGTGTAGATAAAAACAACAACATTGCCATCATCAGATTCCTCATTTACTCAGGGTGACGTAGCGATCAAGAAATCTCAAACTGTGAGAGGCAGACGAATCGATTCGAGTTCTTTAACCATGCATGGTGAACCTAGCCTCACGACATCCGCGCACCCGGAGGTCGCTTCCTGTGTCGGCCTTCCCCATCAATCCCCTAACCCGTGTCGGGCCCATTTCCTTTGGTGCAAGGTTCCACAGACCCGGTCTCTGCCGTTCTGTGACCACGCTTTGCCACCACGTGCGACAACCAGCAGGGGAAACTCCGTTCCAAGAACAATGGGGCGACCGCTCACGTCTAGGTTCAATCAGGTACTAGGCTTCCTCATCCCATACTAAGTATGAGGCTAGTACTTTCAAACACTTGATCACGAACACCACCACTGTCGGGCCTTAGCAAGTTTTCATAGACAGACGGGGCAACCATCCGACCACCAAAGTGTTACCCAACCCTGCCCCGTCCACCGTCCTTATAGTTGTAGCAGAGAGTAAACATGCAACTCCTACAACTCGCGAGTGACAGGAGATCACTCGGCTTTTACCGTCTCCTATTTAAGCAATGCAGCTACTCGGTCCAACAACTAGTGCTCATATCAAGGGTTACTAAGTCATGTATCTAGGGTTTCACACAACTCCTAAACGTAAATGCACAAACATGCTATTCGGAAGGCATGTGTAAGTTTGGCAAGAACACGTAGGATTTTCATGCAACCGGGGCTTGCCTGCAAACAAGGAGGGCTGGAACTGCTCGACTTCGGGGGCGGCTTCGACTTCCGCGGGCAAGATCTCGGCTACAGCTTCTTCTTCGGGCGCCGGGTGCAGCTCGTAGAAGCTGTCAACGAGATGCAGCTCTACACGAATGCAATGCAAGGGTTAGCTTAAACGTTTGATTTGACAGCAACACTGGCTCTCCTGAGCCCAGAAACTTGCGACAAAGAGCAGGAGGTTGAGGCTGTTTGAGAGAGCTGATGATGATCAACAGGTAAGGGTAGGAAGGGAACTAGTGGTCTGATCCTTGAACTAGAGGATGTGATAACTAGGATCCTCAGACGTAGGCGCTGAAGGGTTCCCACGTTTTACACATACACCCTCGAGTTGAAGAAAAGATCACAGCCAAGCCCTCGGGCGAGGCGGACGAGGGTCGGCGAACAGACAGGGTCGGACGAGATGGAACTGGGGTCGGGCGGATAGGAGGGGTCGGGCGAGGCGGACTTAGGGTCGGCACTCACCTTCTTCCTGAAAGGAAAGCTTGGGGTCGGGAAGAGGCAGACTTGGGCGCGGAACTAAAGCTTCGAGCAGGGACTAAGACCGGCGATGCTCCGGCGGCGGCGCTTCTTGTGGATCACAAGAGAGCTCTACGCAGCACAAGGGAGCAAGCTGCGGGGTGACTTGGAGGAACTGAGAAGGAACTGGGAGAAGAACTTTTCAAGAACTGGGTGGGTGGCGCTAGAAGCTTGAGCAGGAAGCTAGAGGAGGCTAAGGGCAACAAAGGCGGAGGGAACTCTGGCGACGGGGGCATTCCTTTTATAGCTGCTAAAGCAGAGGAACGGAAACGTCACGGAGAGAGAGGAGGGGAGCGGCGCGAAGGCCGGGGAGAAGCAATGGAGTGCTCTGCCGTGGCGGCGATTGAGCAAACCGGGCGGTGCTGCAGGACTCCGGGGGTGACGCCAGCGATCATTGCGCTACTCCGTCAGGGCGGCGTAGGCGCGGGTAGACCGGTGGTTGAGATTTGGCGGAGAGCGGGCGTCGTCGTGCGGGAGAGGTGATAGAAGCGACCGGTTAAACGGCGCTAGGATCGAGGGCGCACAGGTGGGAAGACAGGCGGACGCGGCGCGGGGGAGAGCGCGGAACAACAGATTGTCGGGCGGCTTCTGACAGAGCGGGGAAAGGAACTGTCGCGGCCGCGGTCGGGCTTGGCGGTGGGGGAATCGTCGTGTAGCGATGACCGGGCGGCGCAACTGTTGCTGGAAGGGACGGAAAAGACGGGCGACATCGGTCTCCGGGGCCGGGATCTGGTATCGCGATGATGGGCGCGGGAGACGAGGGTCTGCAGAAGGGGTGCAGAGGGCTTCCAGTGCCATTGGGGAAAAGGGGCGCGGGAACCCAACTCTGTTCCTCGCCAGAGACAAAATTGGGCGATGGCGTCGGAGAAGACGAGCCACGCGGCAGGAAAACTCTGAGGCGGCCATGCAACTCGAGTGCGGCTGACGCGGGGGATCTGGAAAAAGGATCTCACGGGTCCACCGGGGGAAAAGATCGGACGGGTGAGGAAGATCAGCAGGATCCGGCGGAGGGCTGAACTCGCCAGGGTTGGGAAAGGAACGAAGCGGTAGGGATCGGATCTCAGGGGTCGGGACTGGCGGAAGACCGGGCACTTAGGTGCGGTCAATAGAACAACTGACTGAGGTTAAGGGCTGAGATCAAACCTAACTGGGAAAGGTTAGGGGTCGGTCGTTACAGTATGGCTTCCGAGCCATATACCAGGAAATAGGGCGATAGCCCCGTAGTCTTGCACGGTTGGGTACGTAGGCCCCACAGAGCATTGGGTAACTCTTTGAGCCATTTGCCGCCTTTGGTGTTGCCAACGTCATGTAGTCTTTTCTTCAGGGCATCGAGTATCATGCCATTAGCACGCTCGACTTGTCCATTGGCTCGCGGATGAGCGACTGAGACATAGCGGACGTCAATGCCGCTATTCTCGCAATATTCCCAAAAGTTGTGATTGTTGAAGTTAGACCCTAGGTCTGTGATAATCCTGTTAGGAAAACCGTAGCAGTGTACAATTTCATCCAAGAAGTCGAGGACCCGGTCTTCCTTGGGGCAAGTGACTGGTTTGACCTTGATCCACTTGGTGAATTTGTCGATTGCCACGAGTACTCGGTTGAATCCTCCTGGCGCAGTTGGTAACGGCCCTATCATGTCGAGCCCCCAGCAAGCAAACGGCCATGTTGGAGGTATTGTGGCTAGCTTGTAGGCCAGTACATGTTGCTATTATGTGAAGAATTGACAACCTTTGCATTTCTGAACTAGTTATTTAGCGTCAGCCAGGGCCATTGGCCAGTAGAAGCCTGCTCTGAAAGCCTTGCCAACTAGTGTCCTCGAGGTGGCGTAGTTGCCATAGATTCCTCTGTGAATTTCCTCTACGATTTCTTGGCTATTTTCTCTGGTAACGCACTTCATGAGTACCCCAGACGATGCACCTTTCCTGTAGAGCTTGTCCCCGACTAGAATGTAATTTTTTACTCGCCGGCTGATTTGCTCAGCTTTATTTTTGTCGGATGGTAGCTGGTGATCTTTGATGTAGTCGATGAAGGGTGTGCTCTAGTCGACTTCTATCATCATGACTTCACGAGAGACGTCAGTAGTTGGGACCGCTGGTGTGGTGACTTGTTCGGATATGGATGGCTTGCGCAGTTCGTATACGAAAATTCCTGCTGGAACTTCTGCACGAGTTGAGCCCATTTTGGATAAGACATCGGCGGCAACGTTGTTGTCGCGGACAATGTGATGAAATTCCAAGCCTGAGAACTTGTTTTCCAGTTTGCGGACTTCTTTGCAGTAAGCATCCATGTTGTCCTTGTTCCGGTCCCACTCGTCATTGACCTGGTTTATAACGACTAGAGAGTCGCCATACACCAGTAGTCGTTTGATGCCGAGGGAGATTGCGAGGCTAAGGCCGTGGAGTAATGCTTCGTACTCAGCTTCGTTATTAGATGCTTCCCAGAATATTTGTAGAACGTACTTGAGCTCGTCTCCCCTGGGGGAGATGAGCAATACGCCTGCGCCGGCCCCTTCGAGTTTGAGGGATCCGTCGAAGTACATTACCCAGTGTTCTGGCCGTTCAACTAGTGTTGGCACTTGATTTTGAGTCCATTCAGCTACGAAGTCGACCAAAGCTTGGGATTTGATAGTTGTCCTTGGCTTGAAGTCCAAGGTGAAAGCTTCGAGTTTAACTGCCCATTTGGAGATTATACCTGTGGCATCTCTGTTGTGGAGAATTTCGCCAAGCGGGAAGTCGGAGATGACTGTAATGTTGTGCTCTTGGAAGTAATGGCGTAGTTTCCGGGACGTGAGCAAAATTGCGTATAAGAGTTTTTGTATCAGTGAATACCAAGTTTTGGAGTCCGAGAGTACTTCGCTGATGAAGTAGACAGGTCGTTGGACCTTGTAAGCGTGGCCCGATTCAGACCGTTCGACTACTATTGCCGTGCTAATGATATGAGTAGTAGCTGAGATGTATAGGAGCAAGTCTTCGTTCGGAGAAGGAGCGGTGAGTACAGGAGGCTTTGATAGAAAGTCTTTGAGTTGTGTTAGTGTCTTTTCTGCCTCTTCCGTCCATTTGAACTTGTCCTGGAGTTTGAGAAGCTTGAAGAAGGGTAATCCCCATTCTCCAAGTCTCAAGATGAACCGGTTGAGAGCAGCCATGCAGCTTGTGAGTTTCTGCACGTCCTTAATGCTGGCTGGTGCCTGCATGTTTGTGATGGCAGATATTTTTTCCGGATTAGCCTCAATGCCGCGATGGCTGATGATGAACCCGAGTAGTTTGCCGGAAGGTACTCCAAAGACGCACTTAGTAGGATTGAGTTTCCATCGAAAAGCGCGTAGACTGGAGAAAGTTTCCTCCAAGTCAGCAATGAGTTCCTCCCAGTTTCTGGTTTTGACGACTACGTCGTCGACATAAGCTTTAACATTGCGGTGAAGTTGCTTTTCGAAGAACATATGTATGGCCCTTTGGTAAGTTGCCCCTGCATTTTTTAGTCCGAAGGACATTGTTTTGTAGTAGAAAGCTCCGAAAGGCATGATGAACGCTGTTTTGGCTTGATCCTCCTCTTTGAGGCTTATCTGGTGATAGCTGGAGTAGCAGTCGAGAAAGCATAGTAAGGCGCACCCAGCGGTGAAGTCAACCACCTGATCGATAATGGGTAGCCCGAATGGGTCTTTTGGGTAGTGTTTGTTGAGGTCGGTATAGTCGACGCACATTCTCCACTTGTTGTTTTTCTTACGAACGAGCACGGGATTGGCGCGAGCCAGTCAGGATGAAAGACTTCTTTCATGAACCGTGCCACGAGTAGCTTGGCTAACTCTTTTTTGATTGCTTCTCGTCTGCCTTGAGCGAACCGACGTAGTCGTTGCCGTTTTGGAGTAGCTTTGGGATCGTCATTGAGAGAATGCTCAATCAGCTCCTTGGGCACACCTAGCATGTTAGGCGGTTTCCAAGCGAAGATATCGTGGTTAGTCTGAAGGAAGCTGACGAGCGCGAATTCCTATTTAGGGTCTAGCCCTGTTCCGATCAGGGCTGTTTTGGAAGGGTCACCCGTCTGGAGGTCAACGGATTTGAAGTCTTGCTCATTGGCGGGTTTCACCTTTGTGGACCCTGACTAGTTTTTCGGGATCTCTAGTTCGGTTGGATGGAGCTTCTTGGAAGCTGTGAAGACTTGTTGCATGGGAATAGGTGCTTGAGTAGTCGCAGCAATTTCCACGGCTTCAGTGTTGTATTCGTAGGATCGCCGTAGATCTCCTCGCAACATGAGTTCTCCCTTGGGGCCTATCATTTTGAGTATCAGGTAAACATAGTGTGGTATGGCCATGAACTTGGTGAGTGCTGGCCTTCCGAGTATGGAATGGTAAGATGTCTCGAAGTCGGCGACTTCGAATCTGATATACTCGGTACGGTAATGTTCTTTAGTTCTGAAAGTGAGTGGAAGGACAACTTGTCCTAGTGGTATAGCCGCGTTTCCAGGCACGATGCCGTAGAAAGGTGAATCTGTTGGAGTAAGCATTTCAGTAACATTGAGGCACATCTTCCTCAATGTCTTGGCGAAAATAACGTTGAGTCCGCTTCCGCCGTCGATGAGTACTTTGGTTAACTTTGAGCCTGCCACAACCGGATCCAGGACTAGTGGGAAACGGCTTGGTTCTGAGAACTTGGTCCATTGATCTTTTCTGCTGAAAGAAATGGGAACTTCTAACCACTTTAATGGTGTTGGATCCGTTGGTTCGATGGCCATGATCCCCTGAGTACAAGTTTGTTGGCTCGCTTGGATGCGGTGCCTGGGATACCTCCAAAGATGACGTTGACGGTTTTTGAGGCGGTCTGGAAGTCGCCTTCTTCGTCTTCATCGTTGTGGGCTTTGTTCTTGCCCTTATCTTTTTTCTTTGTATACTCTTCAGGAGGTGGTGGTGCGGGTAAGTCTTGCATGACTCGGTGCATGCTGTAACAGTCTATTGCCGAGTGCTTGCTAGTCGGGTGCCATGGGCACTACTTTTTGAGTAGTTCAGTGAAGGTTGGCCCTTCATCGTTTCTACAGGGTCCCTTTTTCCTGGAGTTGGTCATGGCAGCAACGGTGTTGTCGGGCTTTCTTTTGCGATTGTGATTACTCGGATAATTGTTTCGAGTATTATTATGCTGAGTTCTATCTTGGTCATTGTTGTGGTTGTTGTCGCGTCCGCGGTTACGGTGGGAGCCGAACCGTTCTCGTTCTTTGTCTTCTTCATCCGCCCATTGCTGCACCATGACTTTGAGTTCTTTGACATCGGCTGGTCGTTGGCGACCAAAGTCTTGGTATGTTCGTCGATCATAAAGTCCATTCTGGAAGCACTCGATGACGTCTGCTTCGGAGATGTCAACTATGGTAGCCTTCTTTTCGAAGAACCGTCGCAGATAGTCACGTAGGGTCTCGCCTTCTTTTTGCTTAATTTGACTTAAGTCAATCTTGTTGCCTGGTCTGGCCATGGAGCCGACGAAGTTGTTGGTGAAAGCCTTTGTCAAGTCTGCCCAGGAGTCAATGGACTTAGGTTTAAGCGACTCAAGCCAGGTCAGTGGTGCGGGTTCCATGCATATGGGAAAGTGGATAACTTTGGTGTCGTTGTTGCCCCCGGCTGCTTGGACGGCTAGCGAGTAGCATCGTAGTCACTGCATTGGGTCTTGTTTGCCATCATACTTGGTGATTCCGGTTGGCTTGAACTTCTCGGGTAGTTTTGTTTTCATTATCCGGTTTGTGAAAGCAAGAAAGTGGTTGTAGTTGTCGACTTCTCACTCGCGCCGACTGTTGAGAATTTCTCGTAGATCACTAAAGCTAGACACTTCTTTGTTCCTCCGAGTAGGGCGGATGCTTCTAACCGAGTTGGTACAGCTGACCTCGCCAACATCCTTATGGCGGGCTGGGGATTTGTGCTTGCTTGGACCTTGGCTGTGCTGCCGAGGTTGGTTAACTTCATTGCCGTTTTTTGGGGGCATTGTTGTTGTCTGCAGCTCCCCTGCTACCTTCGTGGTGAGCTGTGATGTGAGGAACAGATGGAATCGGTGATTCTTTATCGAGTAACTTGTAAGCTTGCTCCGCGAGTTGTGCGATTAGTCCGTTGCTGCGCTGCATGAGTTGAGATGTGGCTTCATTATCCCTATCCTCAGGCATCAACGTTGTTAAGAGGTTGATTGAGGCAATAGCCGCGAGTGGAGTATTGTGCTCCTGAGCCTGAACTATGTTGAAAGCCCTTTCAAGATTTGTAATGGGAATATTTGTAGCCATCGACTGTCGTCGCTCGACTCGAGTAGCGTTGCGCATCCTTCTTCAGTTTCTTTGCTCGGAGGTTTCATTGTGAGGGGCGTCAGCTGTAGACTCATCTTCGGAGATGTTGTCGAGTTGTGCTAATCGCCTGGGAGTTCTGTTCTGGCTAGTACCCGGGTTGTTATTCTAATTAATAACAAGTATCTCCCTGTCCGGGTAGTAGCTTCCTGAACTTGATGTTGCAATCGCTGTGGATCTTTCCTCACGGTTGGAAGTGAGTGGAACGCCTTCTTGATACGGGAGATTGTCTATATGGGCAACAAGGCGCGAGTCGTAGTTGCGGTCAAGAAAAGATGGTTGCAATCCTAGCAGTGGACGAATCTGCCTTGTGATGTTGAAGTTATTACCAATCCTTGGGCTGACCTAGATAATGGTATCTCTGGCGAATAAGACAAGTTGGAGTCAACGTCTCTGTCACGCCTAAGTTCAAATCGGGTTCGAGTACGAAAGTCTTGGTGTACTTTGGTTGCGTTGCAGAGTCCGTGTGGGAACCTCTTTGAAGTTGAAACCGCCTTGGACACTTGGGGGGGGGGGGGAACTCTACCTCGCCCGACCCTAAGTCCTGGGGTCGGCTAAGCCTGACCCTTTGGGGGAGGAGCTCCGCCTCGCCCGACCCTGAGTCCTGGGGTCAGGTGCGCCCGACCCCTGAGCAGAGGGTCGGAGTAGTCCGAGGCGAAGTCGAATCCGACGCGTAATCGAACTCGAACTCGTTGTTTTTGAAATCTTGGTTTTTTTCCGATCAGATCTTCTGATTTCTTCTCCTGAGCGTCGTCGATCTAGCGCCGGAACGAACCCGAGCCGTCGGTGACGCAAAGCCAAGATCCGAAAATGAAGGTGGTGCCGGCTTCGATGAAGAAAATGGGCCTAACGATGACCTTTGCCATTGAGTTCACGCTGAGAAACTCGACGAGTTCCCCTACCTGGCGCACTAGCTATCGGTGTTTTAGACCGGCAACCCGCCTAGGGGGTACCCTAGGAGGTCTTTTGTGCGGTAAGGGTCGTCAAGAATCAAGGAATCAATGGTGACGCAAGGAACATGATTTAGACAGGTTTGGGCCGCTAGATCACGTAATACCCTATGTCCTGTATGTTGGTTTGTATTGATGAACTGGAGTTGTTGTTGAGGGGGGTCCCTGCCCGCCCTTATATACACGGTAGGGCAGGGTTACAAATCTTGAGTCCTAATCGGGTACCATTACAGAGTTCTACTCGGTAAGGCCTGAGTAGTTTTCCATAAACATACTCGACTAGTCCGAGTGGGATACGCCTATCCCTTGTTCTGATCATGTCCGAGTACGCCCCTTGGTGGGCCGTCCAAGGTCTACTCATGGGCCTGGGGTGTATGCCCGATAGCGACGGGGAAAGGACACTGGCAGAAGCGCTTCATGGCATCATTCTATGGCGAAAACGCTACATCATCATTCTCGGCACGGAGCCATCTCCTCAGAGCTTAAGACCGCTCCCCGTAGATCCCCAGCAGCGACCTTCTCCTCATAGCTCGAGACCGTCATCTACTGCACAACCTGCTCCAGGACCGTCGCTTCCTGCTATATCAAGGTCTCCATCTCCACCACATCCTTGTGGTGGGAGCGACGATGACAATAACAACACCCCTCCCCGATCACCGTCGTCGGGACCAAGAGCAGCCCCGATGAAGGAACCTGCAACACCACTAAAGAAGTCACGAGCACCGCCTCTCAAGCAAAGATAGAGAAAGAAGAAAATAAAGGATCCTGAAGTGACTCATAAGGAATGTTGTGAGGCAATGACTTATGCAGAACAGTGGGCAGAAATCCAACGAGAGGCCAGTGAGTGGTTCAAGAAACAAGCGGAAGAAAAAAAAGCAAGGGAGATGGAGCCACCGCCAATAAATTGAAGAGATTTAAACTTTTTTATCAGGATGGAAGAAGGAGCCAAGAAAATAATACCACTCTTATCAAACTATGAACGAGCTTTAGTAAAGGCTGATGAAAGGGACAAAAGGAAAGGAAAGTCACCTTCCAGTGGTGCTGTCCCCGACCTCGGGCATTTATCAAAAAAAACGCTCAAAGGGTAGTAGCAATGCCCTTGGATCAACAAGCAAAAGTATTAAAATTCATGCAAGAAACAGGTCTGGGACTTGATGAATGTTTAGGGCAAGTTGAGACGCCAACTGCACCACTCCCTGAGCCGAAATGGACTTATGAGCTAGGAAAACCTCTAGTAAGGCCTTCGTTGGTACGGAAGCTATCAACAAAGATGTACGAATTCCATCAATGGTACATGATGGTGTCCGCCGACTCGAGGGAGATGTTTGGCCTTAAGGTAAAACCGATAGATTTTTACGGCGAAGGTGAGAAAGTTCTGTGGCTAGACTTCAAGGATATATATGAAGTGTATCATCATGATGCCCTGGACGTCTCTCTGATCAGCGCTTGGGTTCTGTAAGTGTTCGTTTATCTCTACATGTAAATTTTGGCTCATATCAGTATTTTTTTTGCGTGCGTCACCGTACTAACTTCGTCTTCCATTTATGTAGGATGCTAATTCAGATGTGCCGATGAGAGGCGTACCTACATATTGGCTTCATGGATCCATCTGTAGTTAACCAACAACAGATACAATTAGCGCCGAAAAAAACCTTGGTGGAAGTATACAATTTTCTAGACAAACAAACATTCAAGGATTTCATACTACTTCCATAAAACTTCAAGTAAGTGTGTGTGTACCGTCTACTTTCGTTGTCTTTTTCCTTATCTCTACATGTTAGTTAGCTCTAATATGCATGAACATTTTACGTATGCAGCTTCCACTGGATCCTTATTATAATTGAGCCTGAAAGAAGCCACGTCACTGTCTTCGATTCGTTGAGGAAAGATCCGGTGGAGTACCAAGACATGCAAGACATGCTAGGCTTGTAATAATTCTGGACCTTTATCTCTATGCAAAAGTTTGTTTCCTAAATTTTATCCCTATTACACTATATCATTCATTATTCTAATCCGCAGCGCATGGAAACAATTCATAAGGACACACAAAGGTCCATTCAAAGAAAAACTTACATGGAACACAAACTTCCTGGTACGTATGAAGTCTGCACATTTATTACATTGTATAACACGAATATTTCTTAACTTTTTTTTCCGCACTGAAGTGCTTAAGACAAGAACCGGGGAATAATCTATGTGGCTACTACATCTGTGAGCACATGCACAGTTTTATGGGACCCAAGGGACTAAAGATGATGCCGCACAACTTTAAAATACATAAAATTAAACTATTACTAGTTAATTATTTTCTAGCTCCTTATATTTAATTGTTCGTGTAACATTCACAAATTTCCAAATTATAGATGTTAAATATTCAACAAGGACTCTTGAAGGAAGAAAGAGTAGAGGCAATATGTGAAGGTCTCATTGGATTCCTAACGGACGAGGTGGTAAATCTAAAAGGAGAATTTTATTACGATGGACGACAATTAGACGCTCCGAGCAACACCTCGACGGGAAGATGGTAGATATATATATTGATTTATTTGTATATATAATACGCGCTAATTAAGATCAATTTGTACTACTTGAATTGTGTATATGAATTGTGTATATGAATTGTGTATATATATATAGTAATTGTATAATTACAAATTTCATTCATTTAAATACTAGTTGATTTCATTATAAAAAAAATCTCAACTACTAAAGGTTAACAAAAGGGTCGCGATACTACGTACATGATGCATGAAAATTTTAACCGGTATTAATGGGTAACCCTTTACTCCCGGTTGGGAAACCCAACCGGGACTAAAGGGGCATCCTTTACTCCCGATTGCTTTTACCAACCGGGAGTAAAGGGCCTGTCCCGCGCCTGGCGTGGCAGGCCCTTTAGTCCGGGTTGAAAGACCCGGGACTAAAGACCCCCTCTTTTGTCCCGGTTGGTTTATCCCGGATGGATTTTCGGGAGATATGTACCCTACCAACCGGGACTAAAGGCCAGTTCTGTACTAGTGTAAAATGGTTGAATTGCACACAACTCAAATGGCATTTAGTTTTTACTGGTGAGAGCATCAGATTAGCAAATCAAAAGATAGGCATCTACTTACACTCTGCTCCAACAAAGTATAACATTCACTACAAACACATTATCATTGTGCATCAGAATGGTGTCCAACATTTGGCCAGTAAGTTGAATAATTGTAGAATGTAACAGAATAGTGTTGTGAAAGTATCCTTTGGAACAAATCTCACCTCATAGGGCCAATGTACACATTCACAGAGATGTTTGCCAAAATTAACATGGTTTGGCCGCCCATTTTAGTTTTATGATTATTTTGTTACAAGAGGAAGTAGCTGTTAGCTGATATCTCAGTTAGCAGTAAACAACAAGCAATACATAAGCAAATTACAAGGTCAAATAAAAATACTTGCAGCAAGCACCCTATCTAATCCGAAACCAGATAATTATGGAAGCAGCATATACTAGCATCAAAAAGGTATGACAAAGGAACCCGCACACATCTCCTCACTAATTAGCCCATTCCACACCAGTTAAGGTCGCTAGTTCATAGTTGTAATCAGGGAAACTACACAACAACCGAATTAGCAAAGGGCAGTACCTTCGCCGCAGGGTGACTTGCAGGCTGTGATGTGGAGCAGGGCCGGCCCTTGGGGGGGGGGGCAGGGGGGTGGCTGCCCTGGGCCCCCAAATCCCAGGAGCCCCACCCCAGGTGCAGGCCTGCTCAGGTGTCACGTACACGTACGGGACTGCAGGAGGTACTCGAGTGTTTTGGCCTTTGGGCCGGTCGGGCGACATAATTAGCGTACGCTGTGCGCAGCAGATCGCACGCAGCAGATTGCACACAATTAGAGCCTCCTGGTACCGCAGTGCAGCCGCCGCACGCGGCACGCGGCACTACCGCAGCGCCGGCCAGGGACGCCACCGCACGCGTGCTGCGCGCCTGCGCCCGCGCTCCCAGCGCATGCACGCGAGATCCTCGTCGTGACTCGTGCCGTCGTGCGCGTGTTGTTCCTGTTCGACTGCGTCAGCACACAGGTACGCTGCTCGATTACCAATTCCCCAATTCTCCATATCATTAATTATTAATTCACAAGTTATTTAATCTCAACTGATTTATAACTATTGTATATTTATAATAATTTCAGCACCGTGGAAATTGGGATATCATGTCGTCTAGAAAATATGAATCAGGCCGCGAGAAAAGGAAAAAGAAAAGACGTGTGGATGAGTTGATAGAATCACAGAGAGGAGCTATGGATAAATTTTGCAAGAGTTATCATGGCTCTAAGAGTAATACGGGCGCCTGGACGAACCCAGATGAGTTGGCAATAGTTGTTGCGGATGAACCAACTAATGGGAATCAGGAAGAAAATGTTAACATCAACGTCGATGATAACAATGTAAGTGACTCTCAGACCACAGTAAATGCATCAGGTGCACATGCACAGTCTGCTAATGTTGATGAGGAACCAATTTACACTTCAGATATTTATGATCCAAGAAATTAGGATAATCTTGATAATAAAGCAAGAGACATATGAGTCGAGAAAGGGCCTATAAGAGAAGAAAATATCAAATTTCCTCTAGATGCTGCCTCAAGGCATTTTTCATATGCTCATTATTCTAGAAAATTAAGCAATGGAGAGGTACATGATAGAAAATGGTTAGTTTATTCAAAGCGTGTTGACAAAGTTTTTTGTTTCTGCTGTAAGATCTTCAAGTCTAGCACTAGCAAGAGTCCTAGTTCCTTAGCAGGTGATGGGTTAAGAAATTGGAAGCATATCAGTGAGAAGCTTAAAGAACATGAAAATAGTGTTGAGCATATTAGTAACATGAATAGTTGGAATGAATTAAGAGCTAGACTGTGGAAAAAGGAAACAATTGACAAAGAATTGCAGCAGCAAATCACAAAGGAGAAAGAACGGTTGAGGCAAGTTTTGTTAAGAATAATAGCCATTGTGAAATTTCTTGGTAAACGCAATTTGGCTTTCAGAGGAAGCAGTGAGCAGCTTTATAATGATAGTAATGGTAATTTCTTAGCTTGTGTTGAGATGATTGCAGAATTTGACTTGGTAATGCAAGACCACCTTAGACGTATTCAGAACAAAGAAATTCATTATCATTATCTTAGTCACAAAATTCAGAATGAGTTGATCTCTCTTTTGGCTTCTGATATCGCAAGTTATATCATAAAGGTTGTTAAAGAGGCCAAGTATTTCTCTATTATCCTAGATTGTACCCCTGATGTTAGTCATCAAGAACAAATGACTTTATTAGTTCTATGTGTTAATTTGTCTGATGGCAAGATAAAAATTAAGGAGTACGTTTTGGGGTTCTTGAAGGTGGATGACACATCTGGTATGGGGCTTTTTAATGTATTGCTTGAATCTATGAAGTCCTTTGGCCTAAATATTAGTGACATAAAGGATATGACAATGGTTCTAATATGAAAGGAAAATACAAAGGGGTAAAAACACGGTTACTTGATATCAATCCAAGAGCATTGTATATGCCATGTGCGTGCCATAGTCTAAATCTTACTCTTTGTGATATGGCAAAATCTAGTGGGAAAGCTGTTTCATTTTTTGGAATTGTTCAACGCATATATGTGTTATTTGCTGGTTCTACGAAAAGATGGAATATTTTGCTTAAACATGTTCCTAGTCTAACTGTGAAATCATTATCCAATACTCGTTGGGAGAGTCGAACCAAAAGTGTTACAGCAATAAGATATCAAGCTACTGAGTTAAGATCTGCTTTGTCTGAGTTACATCATGATTCTGACGTTGAACCTAAGGATAGAAGTGATGTAAAAAAATTATTTGATGCACTTGGCAGCTTTGAGTTTCTAATTGGTATGGTTATCTGGCATGATATTTTATTTGCTGTAAATAAAGTGAGCAAGAAGTTGCAATCACCAGCCATGTGCATTGACTCTACTTTGAAACAAATACAAGGTATAATGCAATACTTTGAGAATTACAGAAATGAAGGGTTTTCTTCTAGTCTAATCATCGCCAAAGGTATTGCAACAGACATGGGTGTGGAGGCATCATTTCCTGAAAAACGTCGTGCTATGAGGAAGAAACAATTTGATGAAAGTAATTACCAAGAAGAAATTCTTGAAGCTGAGAAGGCTTTTGAAGTTGAATATTTTTTTGTTTTGGTTGATATGGCAATCGCTTCTTTGAAGAACAGATTTGAAGAACTCATGATGTTTAAAGATATATTTGGATTTTTGATGAGCTTAAACACTTTGAAGTCATTAAATGATAATGAACTTGAAGAATGTTGCATTAAATTTGCAGAAACCTTTTCTTTTGATGGTTCATCTCATGTTGAGGTATATGATCTTATTTCTTAATTGAAGATTATGAAATTCACTTTGCCAGATGACGTAATGTCTGCTATGGAGATTTTTGAGCATGTCAGAGATGTGGATTGTTATCCTAATGTCTCCATTGCTTACCAACTCTTATTTACTGTGCCTGTGACTGTCGCATCAGCTGAAAGAAGCTTTTCAAAGTTGAAGTTATTGAGGAACTATTTGAGGTCAACAATGACTCAGGAGAGGTTAAATGGTTTGGCAACATTATGCATCGAGAAGAAATTATTGGATGAGATTGACATAAACTCTATCATAAGTGACTTTGCATCGAGGAATGTTAGAAGAAACTTTTAAGGTAATACGTATAAATAATTTGATATGAATATTGCTTTTAGATACATTTAATTATGTATTGGTAATATTTTATATATATTTGTATAATATTTATATTAAAAGGCCCCAAATTTTACTTTCGCCCCGGGCTTCCCAAATCTTAGGACCGGCCCTGATGTGGAGCACTTTGGTGGGGATTCTGACATGGCCCTTCACCAGATCGGCGCACACTGCATACACCGGCAAAACACAAGGACACACCTCATCAAGCAACGCGATTCGAGAGGAAGTTGGAGGACCGGGAATGCGAGATTAATCGGCCGAGTTACCCACTCTTCTCCAGGTTTTTAACGTTCTTGGAGGACAGGGTGATGCGGATGCGGTTGAGCTGTAGCTCCCAGGCGTCCTCCATCCCCAGCTTCCCTCCCTTCATCGCACCGCTGCTTGGTTTTCCGCCTTGCCTTGCGGCTCTCTCGCTCCTCTCCGCTTGGTTTGGAGTTACTCCAGCAAGAGGAAAGACGGCGACGCGGTTTAGGCTATGAATTCCAACTAAGAGAAGGTCAAATGCTTAGGAGTCCAACACAAACCAGGCCAGTAGTAGCACAAACCGATGAAATAAAGCAGCAGACTTTAGCGGTCGAGTCTATCGCGTCGTTTTCCCAGGATCACCCCCGCGTCGGCCCCAAGGGCGACACGGCCGCATCGCAATCGTGCTGCCGGCCCTCCGCCTCCACCACCGTTGGTTCCCCTCCTTCCCACCTCCAGTATCTCGCCAAAGGTGGGAGGGAGTGGGACTCCATCTTTCTAATAGATTTTAGCAGATCAAGTCCAGTTTTAGGATTAGGTTTTTCCATGACACTGCTTATGGTATTGGAGATTTATTTCCTCCTCTTTTTCGGCAATGGCGAGGAGGTAGGGTGTATTTGCTCTGTCCATGGCGACTCCAATGAAGATGATGGCAGCAACTACGGCAACTTCCTTAGCATGACGACATGGACAATTAAGTTTCTAAATGGCGACATCGAGGCGGGGATGATGCTGCCGTCGTGGAATAATTTTCTTCAGGTACTTCTCCATCTTGTCTTGGTTAGATCCAACCACGATGAAAGGCTTGTGAGAATAATTTTGCTCCTTGAGCTAATGTTGATTAGTCTTGGGTTGGGTAGATTGGGATCAATCTCTCTTCTTCATCAGTGGTAGAAAGAGGAAGAAGAAAAACGCAAGAAGGAAAAAAGAAGATTTTGCTTGGTCCAGCCTACAGGGATGTTGGTCGTCGTTCTTTGGGCGCTTGTTCTCAGCCTGCTTACTGAGCGTATGCCTGTGCGGCCTTCTAGATGAATCTTTATACAGGTTTGAGATTGAGATTTGGAGCTGCATGATGCGTGAGTACAATGAAGACGAAAAGCAGTACTTGATTGTTCTTAAATGTAATTTTATTTTCTTCGAGAGTGTTGTGTGTGACATGATGTACTCAGCTTTGATACAATTCTTCCTTTGGTCTAGAAAAACTAGGCCAGTATATACGGCCCAGCCTTTTTTTTCAAGTCCCGTCTTCTTTCTTTGGCAACACAGGCATAGGGTTAATTGGATATATGCTATTGTAACTGTAGTTTGAAGAACTACCATTTCAATTCATCTATTTAGAAATATATCATTGCAATTCCCGTTTTACTTGAGATGTGACATTTGACACGTATTGAAGCTCTTGGACCCACACGCAATGGACCTTCAAAGCTACCACACATTTATTTTAGTCACCTCTTACGGCTCCTTTTAAGCTTGATCCTCCCTGCCCTTCCGTGAAATGATAAAACATTTTCATAATCTATATTTTTTGTTCTATTTAAACAGGTAGAGATTTATTCACTTCTTGTGGTAATAAGGTCTTGTTTTTGTTGCTCTTTTTGTTAAGAGATGTTAGCTCATGAACATACTGCATGCAATAGGTTATAGGTCCCTTGCGCCGGCTAAAACATGCCCCTGCCTCCATAAACGTGACCTTTACATCTTTTTAAATTTTAGTAAAAAATTGGTACATTTCCTAATATAAGAATGCAAATCCAATTTTCAACTTTTAACACAAACACTGAATAACCTTAGCACGACGGGAGCATCACCGCATTATTCACCAGATTCCTGTTTACTTATGCCATTCTAAATGAATTGTAATGTGAATTTTCTCTTGGCGCAGACCATACCCCTGCCTGCAGCTTACAATTGTACGTTTGACTTCAGTTATTTGCACCCTATGCAGCACCAATACCGATACGTGTATCAGTATCGGCCTGATAAGGAATACACGAATACGTCGGTTTTTTCCAAAAATTAAGGGCACAAGGCCATATAGAATACAGATACGCATGCGTATCAGATAAGTAATATGGGGTCATGTTGAAGTACCAGGGTAACATAGTTTGCACCAATTATTTTCATACCAATCAAAACCATACCACAATTCACACAAAGAAATGGCTGCCATATCACGTTACCTTCGAACAATAAGGCTTAATGTTGTGCCCGCTACCAGATCCTGCGCATCCCATTCCATAACAACCATCGAAAGTAGCTCTTTCATCCCGATTCTATCTATAGCATGCTCTACAACTAAAATATTTCTTGACCAGTAGCAAGACCTTTTCACAGATATGTTGGCATTGATGCATGTTTACAAGATGGCCCACAGGATGTCATGGCGTCAGGAGAAGAGAAGGAAAATAAAAGGAACTGAAGTCTATGGCATGGCATGCTATGCTGCATCAATGGCAATGTACAATGAACCAATTACATGGCTCCCTTGAGGAGGGGTAATAAAATGATTCCTAATGCCAGTTTCTGTTGCTCTCCTCGTCTGCTTCCTCTGCATCCTGAAAACGTTGGTCATTGATCTGGAGCTGCACGTATAGAGACCACTTGTGTTAAAAACGTGTCAATCAGGGTAATAAAAGAAAGATGGATTTGGATTTAATGGATCAAGGAGTGAGTTTGGCGAAAAGGCCTCTAGCCTAGTGGTCAGGTAGCAGAAGATGCAAAGTTTAAAGAAACATTGAACAAATTAAAGGTGGGAAAATTTAGAAAGACAGGTCACAAAGTGGATATGTAGCATAGCTTTACTAGTTACATAGCTTTTGATATGTATTTAGATATATAGTATGTCTAGATACGTAGCAGATGTTATTTTTTTTTTCTCGAACACGCAGGAGAGCTGCGTATCATTATAGTAAAAAAAAGAGGAAGAGCCCTTAAGCGCGCACACACACACCCTTAGAGTCTAAACGAATAGTATTTTGGGATGGAGGGAGTAGTTAACACTGGCAGATCAAAGAAAAAACTAAAAATCAGTCTAAACAGAAGTGTTGCTCTCATAAAAGAAAAGACTAAACAAAATCGATTTCTCCATTGAATGAAGAATTGTATTGCATGTTTAAGTTAATCATGAAAAGGAGGAATGGAAAGTTTAATAGTATTTAACAACAATGCTGACCTCAACTACAGCATGAGTAATGTCGCGGTCATCAGTTTGACCTATTGGGTTGACATCTGAAAACTCTGCATCACTTCCTGAATGCAAGAAAAATACATAAATGTTATGCTCAAGATTTGGCAGAAAACCTGCAGCAGAAATGCAGAAAGAATGCTTACCATCTGTCATATCTTCATCACCTTCATCACCATGAACCCAGCCATTCTCTTCGTCACTCTCTGACAATTGGAAAAACACATGAAAAGTGCCATTTTCAAACAAAGCAAAGCTACAAGAAAATATAAGGGTTCACAAATGTATAATTGACCATTGCTAGCAGTTTAAAGTGGTCAAAATTAGCTGATTCTACCTCCACACAAGTGTTAGTGAATGGGGAGCCAGGGGAGACTATTTTTCATCATCAAGGCCTCGGACAAGGTGACCCACTCTCACCTATGTTGTTCGTTTTGATCATGGATGTTCTGAATTCCTTGGTCGAGTATGCCACTATGAAGGAGCTGTTGAACCGTTAGCCATTCAGCAAGCCTGGCATCGAGTCTCCTTTTATGCAGATGATGCAGTAATATTCTTGAGACCTTACAGTTTGGATCTGAACGTCATCAGACATCTCCTTGAACTGTTTGGACATGCCTCTGGACTCAGAACCAACTGTCCAAGAGCTCAGTTTCCCCTATTCACTGTTCTGATGAAGAGATGGTGCTCACTGCTGATGTTCTCTCTTGCTCCATCAAGGCTTTCCCCTGCACTTACCTTGGCCTCCCACTCACAATCGGCAAGGCAACCAAAGAGGTGTTGCTGCCTTTAATTGATAAGGTGGCAGATTACCTCCCAGGTTAGAAGGTATCTCTTATGAATAGAGCGGGGCGTCTGGTTATGGTACGTGCGGTTTTGACTGCTGTGCCAGTTTATCTTTTGATAGCCATGGACCTTCCGAAATGGTTTCTCAAGGCTGTTGATAAAAGAAGGCGAGGGTTCCTTTGGAAGGGATAAGAACAGGCAAATGGGGGTAACTGTCTGGTGGCTTGGGAAAAAGTAGAGCGATCACTTGAATATGGAGGACTCGGGATTCATAACCTCGAACTTCTTGGCTGGGCACTAAGGATCCGCTGGTTATGGGCGCAAAAGACAGACCCTGGGAGGCCATGGGCTGGTCTTCCAGTCTGTCCCTCGCAAGGCCCAGGCGCTCTTTGACGTAGTAGTGGATGCCGTCGTTGGAAATGGGGAGGAAATCTGGTTTTGGACAGATAGGTGGCTGGATGGCCATACCATGGCTGAGATTGCTCCTAACTAGTTCAAACCAGTCACGAAACAAACAGCCAAGAGGCGGACTGTGGCCCAAGCATTGCAAAACAGAAGATGGGTGGTGGATATCAAAGGGGCTCTTACAGTGGAGGTCTTGATTGAATATCTCCAAATTTGGGATATGCTACGTGCGACTCTCACCGCATACAGCTCGCACAAAGACTCCAAAATCCATCCCGAGCTTTTTATTCCACCTCTCCTCTCCAATCCTCGATCAAACTAGCCTTCCCCAGCAAGAAAACGTATCCGCAGGTGCAACAAAGCGCTCATCCCTTACTTGTTCTTGAGCACCTTGCACACTCAAGACGGTGGTTCTTGCTTCAAAACTATAGGTTTTAGCCCTCCTGGGTGGGTGTGCATGGTCTAGTCCTGCAGCAAGAGGTAGATCAATACAAATGGAAGTTAACACAGACTGGCTCTTACAGTAAGTCAGCCTATGCAGCCCTCTTTGTGGGAACAATCAAGTTCGGACCTTGGAGGAGAATTTGGAAAAGCTGGGCTCCCCCGCGTTGTAAGTTTTCATCTGGCTCATGTTTCATAACCAGCTGTGGACAGCTGATCGGTGCACATCCAGAAACCTGTCCCTTCTGTGAGACTGAGGAAACAATACATCATCTACTGGTGGGCTGTGTTTTCTCACGCCAAGTGTGAGCCCTGATTTTTAAGCAGTTAGGCCTGCTGCAGTTGACGCCAGAACCTTCAGTGACTCGTTTCCCAGGCTGGTGGAGGAAATCGATCGCTGCTGTCCCAAAGTAAGTGTGTAAGGGCCTCAATTCCCTAATAATTTTGGTGGCCTGGGAGGTATGGAAGCATCGTAATGCTTGTGTGTTTGAAAATGTGAGGCCCAACATTCAGGAGGTTATTAGGTCTGTTAGCACGGAGGGAGGCTTCTGGTGCTTTGCAGGGGCATCACAGCTCCATGAGCTTGTGCTCAGGTCGTTAGCTCCAAGAGCTTAAAGCTCTGGAGGTGTTGGTTGTTTTTCTTTGTTTCTGTGGTGAGGCTGTAATCTTAAGGCTTGTTTGGTTGCTGCCTGCCAGGCAGCTTGCCGGCCAGGCAGCACCATCCGACCCCAGGCGCTCAAAATCCAACGCCTGGGGTTGCTGCCTGGTCCAGGCAGGTTTGCCAGGGTCGCATCCAAAGAAGCTTAGTGTTTTGAAGGGTGTGTGTCTGTGGTGTCCCGGTGCTCGTGTTGGGTCTCTCCTAACTCGTGTATTTTTTCTACCTTAATGAAATGACGCGCAGTTCTCCTGCGTTGTTCGAGAAAAAAAAAATTTAGCTGATTACTCCCTCCGTAGGTACATGATTTTTGCTACGTATCTAGACATAACATATATCTAGGTGCATAGAAAAAGCTATGAATATAGAAAAGCCAAAGCGAATAGTAATTTGGGATGGAGGGAGTACTATTGAAAACTTTCCTTGGATGGTGCCTGTGCACCATCATCAATGAAAGAGGTGTCCCCCTATTTTCAAAGGTATACAAACTATGAGCTTATAGCAATAACATACCAGCATTAGGATCAGGGTTCAACTCAGCACAGAGGGAGAATGCTTCAAAGAGTCCATCCACTGAAAAGTCTGTCAAGGATCCAAGATATATAGACAACATAGAATGATCACGAAATTGTACAAGTCCCTTCATTGACATAGTTGCCACAATGAAATTCATTCAGTTGGAAATGCAAATGAATATCTTCCACAATGACCATAGTAGTTTCATAGTTTGCATGGTCAATCCTGGCACTATGCAGAGTAGCAAAATGACAAAAGGTGTTCAGTTGGAAATGCAAATGAATATCTTCCAGAAGGACCATAGTAGTTTCATAGTTTGCATGGTCCATCCTAGCACTATGCAAAGTAGCAAAACGACAAAAGGTGTCCTAAGGCTCATTCAATACAAAGATACAAGTACACTGATATTCATATATATGGCATTTTACTGCGTACTTGGAATTTGGAACCACTCTGGGGATACATCAAATGGGAAAACTAATATGCCCTTCCTAATTAGGCAAATATGTTCATTCCTGACATACTGTTGATGGAAAACAATATATATTTGTAAATGAATCTAGAAACATGATTCAACCAAATTCATTACCATTACACGATAGAACTTCTATGTTATGTTGAATAAAGCATTTACAGCATAACTATAAATATAATGTGATGAAGTATTCTTTAAGAAGATAAAAAAAAATAAGCACTAGTCATTACAGTAATAAGAATGCACAAATAACTTGAGTGATCATACCAAATAATGCATAAAAGGATCATGAAATGAATCCCTATAGTTCTCAGCAAAAAAAATGCAGTAACTCTGAAACCCAGTATAGGAGCATGAGATAAAAATTGCCCTAAAATAAACAAACATCTTGATTAGACAATCTACCACAAAAAGGATACATTGACCAGGATCCGAAGGTATGATACGCATCTCTGTGACTTTTGAGACCTCTATTTCTCCATTTATTTCAGAATCTGATTCATCGGACTCCTCATCAGAGCCAGCTTCTGTCTCAATCTTCAAAGTCCAATGACAAAATGTTAGTACAAGAACATGACACAAACTATCTCCTATGTATCAGAGACTTTAAATTGATTCACGGGATATGCAGAGCTTGATGGGGGTACAACAACAACAGAGCCCTTCATCTCAGCAAGTTGGGTAGGCAAGAGATTAACCCAGCAAGAGCCACTAACAAAAAGGATAGCGACTCCTGTGGGTTTTTCAGCTCTAGCCTACCCAACTTGCTTGGGCAAAAAGGCTTTTTCATTGCATCCCCATCAACATTACTTACGTTGACGCGATGTTAATTATATTTTTTACATCAACATTACTGACTTTGTGTACAGAAAGGAGAATATTCCTTTTTTGAAAAACAAAATGTCATGGTAGATAGGTTGGCACAAGTTTCTAAAATATAAAACGAAAACATGCAACATAAATATGATAGACACAAATTCAACAAGGATTTCTTAAATTATTTCCCTTGGAAAAATTGTATCATGGACAGAGTAAACAAAAAAAATACAATTATAAAATGATAGTGCATAGATTTGTCTCTTAAACTGACAAATGGAGCACAGCAAAATATTGTTTTCTTGTAGGTGTAACAGGATTTAGAACAAAGAATAATTGTCACAGCAACTATACTAGACAAGGAGGCACTGGAGAAAATATCAAGAGCATTTGTTTATGCTGTGAATAACCTAATGCCAATATGCCTAATCCACAAAATTTGATGCGGTTAAGATCAAATCTAGTTGCAAACAGCCTTTCTGTCTTTGATTTGCTATTTTAGCCACAACACCCCAGGTAGGTTGAATTTGTATCTTTTCTTCATCGAATATAACTCCAAACAACATGCCTGGTCATACTTCTTAAATCATGCCGAAAAATGAAACAACTAACAAATTCAGACATTTGATACAGGAAGGCAGTACCAGTAACCGGTAAGAACTAACCCTGATGTAAAAAACCCCTATACTTGAAACGAGTTAGCAAAGGAAAACCATAGTTACAACTACTTGGACTCCCTAGTACCCAATACAGAAATCCTAATCTACAACAGAATCAGCACACAGGAATGATATGGCAGATGCCGACTTAGACCATTTTCTAGCAGAAACCATCCTACATGCCTACATCTATTGATGATAATTGTAAATGTGCTCAACCTTCAGAGAGTTTACTTTAAAAAAAGAAGTCATCTCCAAACCATATGCTCGTATTCACTGCATTGTAAAATCAACTAACACTATATGATAAAGAAACTACGGGGAAAAAACACTCTGGCAGCACGCATTAACATATCATGCAAAATTATTTTAAACACCTACTTGCCAAAACAAATAAGGTGGGCCACAAAATAATTAAATATAGGCCAAATAAACATACAAGCTTAGCACGAAGCAGGAATATGAATTAAAGTTCTGCAACAAAGGTCATTCCTGACTGAAATAAACAATTACTATAATGGAAAAAGTGATATACAGTTGATCATGTGCATATTAGAATGAACGTATCTCATATTTGGAAGACTCATATCGAACCTAAAAGTCCCATAAACCAAGTTAGCATTTTAGATGAGGTAGCATTTGAAAGTTACTTCTGCTTCATTAACATAAAAGGGATAGCAACAGTTTACAGCATTTAAAAACTTTCTATGCAAGGGCCAACAGGTTGGAGCCAAAAGCTAGTGCCACAGATGTTCCAAACTAAAACAAAAGAAACTAAACATGACATCAATCAACCATACTGACCAACACCACCAAATAAGGATTGACACAATTGTGCTCGCCAATCCATCATCAATCAACTGCAACTGCCAATAAGACGTTTAAATAAGTATTAATGATCTCTGGTATAAATAAACTAGTAGTCTAATGAGGATCACATGCAACACTTATCCCCACTCAGATGGCTCCAACTGGCAAGCTACCCAATAACTTCAAATCAGTACTTCAAACCCCATCTCATAGTGTGAATATCACATTAATTTATTTTTGCCGTCAAATTGAAGCCATGTGCTCCATATTCGCCTCAATTAATTTTGTCCAGCACATGGCTAGTATCTCTCTCATATGAGTCATATGTGCAATAAGCCCAGCCCAAGCTTGCATTCCAGTGGCTATGTGCTGGTATACATATAGATAATACTACCAAATCTACTATCATTTTCTTCAATGCAATAAATGTAACTTCATTAACAGAAATGAGAAGCAACTAGAACTCAAATCAGAAACCATCTAACTAGGAGGTCGCGAAATTAACCTGCGTGTAGATGCAGGGGGATGGGTACGCCTCGGGGTCGCGCGATACGGCGTGGAGGGAGACGGCGATGAAGTCCACGGCGTAGCCCTTGCCGCCCTCACCGATCCAGATCACTCTCCTGGTTGTGAGGAAGAGGGTCCCGGGGGGCTCCGGCGCGCGGGGGCCGAGGGCGAGCGCAGCGGCGCGCTCGACGCGGACGAGCTCCTCTTCGGCGGTCGCGTCGAGGCGGGGAGCACCGTCGGCGGCGACATCAGCGAAGGGGTAGAGCCCGAGCACCATGGATGCGGGAATCGAGCTAGCGCCTAGCGGCGGTGGCACTGTAAGAGCTCGGAGCTTCGGAGGGGGGGAGATGAAACTTGAAAGGGGAGCTAGGGTTTTGGGCTTGTGAGAGGTTTGTGGCTTTCGTGTTTTCACTATATTTCCATTTGTCTTTTTTTTCATATTTCTGTTTGTAGAAAAAGAAGAGTAGTTTACTAAATGTATTTTTGACAAAAAGAGGTCAATAATTTCTAATACTATATTGTTTACTAGCACGGTGACCGTGCATTGCTACGGTTAATACATATTCTATTACCTGTTTATGAGATTTATACAATTTTTGTTCTATCAAAATAATGTTTATTTAACACAATGGAGTTTAGTCTAGACCAATTTCAAAGTTAAAGTGCCGAATTGCTATTATAATGTGTGCTATTGTCCTAGGCATAATCTCTGAAAACACGTGAAGTATGTTTTGAATTAGGAGTTGAGCGACTTGAAGTCACACTTTTGATTTTTCATAATTCATTTCACGATCGTCAAAACAATACTCCATCCATCCTAAAATATACCTATATTTAAATTTGTTCTTATCACACTATCTTAAATTTGATCAAATTTATGTAAAAATATTTTAAAACCTATGACATACCATCAAAATATCATAAAATACCATCAAACAATCACTCGGGTAGACCTTTAAACAATCCTAACACGTCAGGTGGGATATGGTTTTGTGCATGGCTAAAAATATCTCAAGAACCGCCCGACTAAAAAAATTAAAAAAGGAGCGGTCGTGAGAATTTTGTTCCTATCCCAACAGCCAACGCAATCCATAGACCACAACAGGTTCCTTATCCATTCACCTCTCTGCTCTCTCTCCCCCAAGCAAATCGAGGGACCATGTGGCCGCCATTGCGAGATCCGTAAGTTCTTTACTTTCCTTCAACTGGGGCGTTGTTCCTTTCTTTCCCCTTGATGGGTCGCCATAGCTTCTGATATTCGTGATTATGGGTCTGCATCTCGGTCCGCTGAATCCAGGTGGCTAGGAGTATGTGCTTCTATATTGAGATGTGGTCTGTTCCACTAGCGATGTGGTATTATATTGAGATATACTCCCTCCGTTCCAAATTATAAGTCATTCCAACTTTATTGGAGAGTCAAAGCATCTCAAGTTTGATCAAATTTATACAATAAATTACTAACATTCGTGATACCAAATAAGTATCATTAGTTTTTCATTAAATATATTTTCATAGTATATCTATTCGGTGCCATAAACCTTTGTGATTCTTTCAATCAAATATAAAATGGTTAGACTTTTTAAAAAAGTTGGAATGACTTATAATTTGGAACGGAGGGAGTATATATCATGTTGTAGATGTCAAGTGTTTGTTCATAATTTGGGCCGTCAAGAACCTAATCCACGAGGATTATTGGGTTAGTAAAGCTAGCCACGGATTTGCTACTTAGATTGTTTTTCTTTAATTCATGTATTCATGTATATTGATTTCGTGTTAAATTTTGATTTGAATTTGATTCACGCACCGGCTCTCGTGTCCCTTGTTTCCTTTCCCTCCAATCCGGTAGCGGATGGCCCTTCTCAAGATCAATTGATTTCTTTTTTCATTTTTGTGGAATCCTTTGTTTTGGGCGTTCGTCATGTGCATCGTTCTGAAGGAGGCCACGATCATGCGGACGTTTAAAGGTCATGCGAGCCACCATAGCTAGCTCCGCTCCCTCCGCCCCGCGCCGATGACCACTCGGGTCCCGACAGCCGCTCCGGCGGCCAGCCCAACACCCCACCACCGTCCCCTCCCCACCACCATCCCCTCCCCACCCCTCTCTGCCTTCCACCCTTGTCCTCCTCCCCCTCCCACCATGCCCGAGCTCACCCTCCTAGATCTAGATCTAGAAGATTCCCACCCCTCCCCTCCCTCCTACGCCACGCTCACCGCTGGAGAAATGGACAGGTCGCCGAGGCCTGGCTCCTTGAAGGCGGGACCCTCAATCCCGTTGATACGTGAGATCTGGGTGTATTCTACTTCTGGGTCACCGTCTCCCTCCGCCTTGGGTTGGTCGCCGTCGCCCACCTTCATCGAGGTTCTTCGTAGATCTGGCATTCCCATCCCGGAGCGCACGCCCTCTCCCTCGTCGATGCTCTTATGGCGCGCACCTCCGCCGATGGCACCCGCTCCAGCAGCCACACTCACCCCTTCATCGGCATGCTGTCCCGCCGCCACTGACACCGGTCGTACGTCCTTCCCTAGCAGGGCCCTCCCAGCCCTGCACCGTGCCACCCCTCTGCAATACTCCCCCACAGCATGGTCGCACGAAGGTCTGTCCGCGCCTGACGTCGACCAAGCTGGATCCCCTTCTCGCCTCGTCGAGCTCCAAGGTCGCATCTTCCCGCCACAGGTCGCCTCCCACTCCATGGCCGGTGGACACTCGGGTGACACTATCGACCAGTGGATTCGTGGTGGACGCTCGGCGGGTTGGCCCCATTCAAGTGGGCACGATCGTCATCATCCCGCCCAAGGAGGAGAAGGAGATGAAGCTGCGGAAGAAGGATGGGAGGTCGCTGGCCTTTATAAGCAAAGGGCGACCCGCTCACTACCAGTTCCCACGCAGGCGGGTGTCGTCGGACCTCGTGGGGCTCTGCTTGAATTGCTTCAGCGAGGACCATTTTGCTGCTCGTTGCCCCAACGCTACACGATGCTTCCGCTACCACCAGGTGGGCCACCGTGCTGAGGACTGCTGGATGCCGCGTGTTCATCGGGCTGCTGCGCCCCACCGCCGGGGTGTCGCTGGCCCAGGGAGGGCACCACTCCGAGCATTCTTTCAAGTAGCGTCGTCACCACCACCCGCAGGGAAGCAACACCAGGTGCCATAGCGGCAATCCCAACTGCACCCACCGCCACCACCTGTAAGCAGGCAACCCCAAGGGACGCTGAGGCAACTTCACCAGCACCCACCTCGAGCACACAGGACCACGGCGGAGCGCTTGTCTTCTGCTTCGATGGCGACCAGCTCCGACACGGTCTGCGCTATCCCCTCACTAACAAGGTCCCCACATGGACGTGTGGAAACCCAGGCTAGCTCGGCACCGAAGGTAGCCACCTCTCTCCAACCGCTTGGTTCCCCATGCTGGAGACCAAGATTGGAGCTGTGTGTTATCCCTTGAATGATGGAAGTGGTCTCTAATGAGGTCACGCTCGAAAGAGCCTTGGTCGCTATGGTCGCGGGCACCCGGCCGGCCACTTCAACGGTCGATGTCCATGAGTACCTAATTGGTCACTTTGGGGTTGAACCGGGCTCCTTCCTAGTTCACCCCCATTTCCCTAAATATTTCCTCATCATCTTCAGAGATTTCGACACCATGATACAGGTCCTTCACGCACAGGTGCCGGAGGGAGCGGTGACGTTTGTTTTTCGTTGATGGCGGCGCGAGAACAGGGCCAGTGCCGCATCCATGGACTACCAACTCCGGATCGGTATTGTGGGGGTGCCGACGCACCTATGGATGTGTAGCATGACCCTGTTGGAGGTATGCCCTAGAGGCAATCATAGAGATGATGATATTCCATTTGTATCCATGATTTGTATGTTGTGTTCATTGAATATCCATTGAAGGCTACTTAAATTGATTTGCAATTATGTGAATTGTATGTGAAACTCTTTACTTGTATGGTTATTCTAAAGTTGTCCCTAGTCGGAGTTCATGTGAGGACACACATGAATATTAGACTAGCACATGTATTAGTTGATGACTATGTTTCACAAGTCATGGACATGGAGATGTTGAACTAATAATGTGGACACATGTGGAGACATGTGCTAGGACTGACCCAACACGAGAAGTAGTTCTCTCTTTAAACAACATATACGCTTTGTCCTTAGACCTGAGACTGTCGCATGTATTCTAGATGTGGATCGACCTACTTAGGGGCTATCAAACGCTACGCCGTAACAGGGTAGTTATAAAGGTAGCTTTCGGGTTTGTCAAGAAGCATGCTATGAGACATGGTCAGTCAAGATGGGATTTGCCCCTCTCTGATTGAGAGTGATATCTCTGGGCCCCTCGAGTGATCGGATCCGAAAATGCATGGCCATGCTACGTACGGTTAAGAGTTAACCTACAAAGGGATTTCGAATCACAGGATCGAGAAAGAGCGGTCGGCTTGAAGCTAGACCAAATATCGTGAGGCAAAGGGAATAGCATGTATATTATGTTGTGATGGTTCGTCTGATATGATCTTCGTGTGCGTATAGGAGTTGGCACATCTTGCTAGAGGCCGCTACCGACTATTGGGCCGAGTAGGAGTACTCGGGCCATGTCTATACGTATCCGAACCCATAGGGTCACACACTTAAAGGGCTGGAAGCCCAATTCGGATCTGATCCGAGTTGGATTAGGTTTAGGAGTACTAATGGGCCTCGGATCCAGAGGCCCATCAGGAACCTCTATAAATAGAGGGGTGGGGGCGCCCTAGGGTTTACACCTTTTTGACAAAACACACCTGCCGCGCCTCCCACGCCCTCGCCTGTTGCAACTCGCGGATCTAGCAGTCCGGCTTGCGACGCTTCCTCCCTGCACGTGTGGATACCTTGGAGGTGTTGCGCCTGCAGCACTTGGACGAGCCATCGACGAGCCGCCGACGAGCCACGACGAGCTGATGACGAGCCGCGGCACCGGAGGCGATCTTGCTGCACGTGGACGATCTGCTGAGGAGCTGCTAGACGTGACGTGATCGACTACGTACGACTACATTGATCGACTACGTACGACTACGTGATCGTCTTCACTGCATCGACGCATATCTACATCTTCCGCACCAGTAGTGCGTCGAGTGGTAATCCCGTGATCCTTATACGGCAGTTCTTCCTGGTTATACACGGTAGAAATTTTGATTTACGCTAGTGTAGCCTACCTCGTATCCCTACAGTGGTATCAGAGCCGTAGCTGCTTAGTTTTGGATTCGGGATGTGTGCATATGGAGATATGGGAGTTTTCTGTTTGATCTATGTCCTGGTCTCGTGCCCTTGCTGCAATGGTAGTGTAACGACATACTCCTACCGGTCGGTTTCCGCCATCGGAGTTAAGTGATACACGTAAATCCAGTTGCAGTGAGCGAAGATCAATATGATTGGTCGAATCGAGATCCAGGGTCATACGCCAGATGCATTAGATGTGCAATCGTAGATGGGATCTACTGCCGGGGTCGGGATTTTGCCGTATGCATATGCTTCGGTAAATCAGCCGTAACTTTTCGGTACGATCTCGGATCGGGGCAATTTTTATACGAAAATTGATCTACAGAAAAAGTTACACATGAATTTCAACGGCTTTGCCATTTTCGGCGAGATTAGATTTCCCAAATTTGGCTTGGAAGATGGAGTTTCGGGCCTCCGAAGTTTGGAACATTAGGACGCCTAACTCTGTTTTGCAGGATGTATGTATGTATCTTGTGATCAGTATGGCCCCCTTGTGTATGTGATGCATGTGTGTAACTCATTCGTGACCTGCGTGTCACGCGTACGGCAGCACGACAGGAGCCATATGTGTTGTCACTTTATTGTATTTAATGGTCTGCGTACCAATCTGTGATGATCCAAGTAACTATGTAATCTTCATTACTAGATTCTTTACTAGCTATTAGGCGTAATAACATGCTCTAGTTCTTGGAGGACTCATCACCAGGAGGATGGCGCACATGGAACATGGAGATGGAGATCACCATGGTGAACAGGTTCTATGGAGATGGAGATCACCATATGAAAACGGACCATACTGTGTCACAAGCTGTGTGAATGCTATTCTGTTTATGTTTTACTTTCTGCATGCTGTGATGTTAGAAGTAGAACGATCCCTCGCAAATTTTAAGTTAGTATGCCCTCCCAACTAAAACTTGCACCGTCCCATGTCTTGTACAATTAGTGGTGGGTCTATGAAATTAGGGTGCCACTAGTTTTCCTTGACTAGACGGGTTTGTGTCGGACACTTACACGCATAAGGGTTGGTTTGCTTAACAAGGTTATCTTAACGTTTAAGGACCTTGGGGCATAAAGGTTGGGCGCCGAGACATAGAGATGTCACCCAACAACAGGAGTCATATGTGATATGATTAGCAAAAGTTGCTTACCGATCTACCTCGTTTGCTAGCGGTGATGCTAAAGCTCACTAGTGGACTTGTTAGTTGTGGATCCTGAATCACTAAGTTTCAATAGAGGGATATTGATTTTAGTGGGAGTAGATTCTGTTAAAATAGTTTAATGTAATTTGCTCTATCATGGATACGGTTGTCTTAGTGTATTTTGCATTACTTTTGTTGTAGATTAAATGGCACCTAGCAACACCACCGCATCGTTTGCTTTGCGTTCGGTCCTTGAGAAGGACAAGTTGAATGGAACAAACTACTCGGATTGGATCCGTAACCTGAGAATTGTTCTCAGGGCTGAGAAAAAGGAAGATGTTCTAGACACCCCACTACCACCAGTACCTGCTGATGATGCATCTGCTGCCGTTAAGGCTACTTACAAGAAGGCATTTGATGCTAATCTTGAGGTAAGCTGCCTTATGCTTGCTTGCATGGAACCCGAGCTGCAGATGCAGTTCGAAACAAATCATGAGGCACACGATATGATCGTGGCACTCAAGGACATGTTCCAGACACAGGCTAGGACCGAAAGGTTCAATGTGTCCAAAGCCTTTCTGGAGTGCAAGTTAGCAGAAGGCGCAGCAGTAGGACCACATGTAATCAAGATGGTTGGTTACACTCAGCGATTGGAGAAGCTGGGCTTCCCAATGGGCAAAGAGTTGGCCACTGACTTCATTCTTTCATCTCTTCCGCCTAGCTATGGGAACTTCATCTCGAACTACCATATGCATGGGACGGAGAAGGGTCTGAATGAACTGTGTGGTATGCTCAAGACAGCAGAGGTAGACATTAAGAAAAGCGCTAGTACCAGCCATGTGATGGCTGTACAGAACAAGCCTACCTTTAAGGAGAAGGGCAATTCTTGGAACAAGAAGGGCAAGGCTGGAGTGTCCAAGCCAAACCCAGCGCCCAAGGCTAAAGCTGGACCTGCTCCAGATAAAGAGTGCTTTTACTGTCATGAACTTGGTCACTGGAAGAGAAACTGCAAGCAGTACCTAGCTTCGTTGAAGAACGGCGGAAGTAAGAGTACTTCTACCTCAGGTACGCTTGTTGTTAATGTTATAGACAACATATTTCTCGCTGATACAATTATTAATTCTTGGGTATTTGATAGCAGATCGGTTGCTCATATTTGCAATTCGATGCAGGGAATGATAAGAAGTAGAAGCGTGGAAAGAGGAGAAGTTGATTTCCGCGTGGGCAATAATGCAAGAGTTGCTGCTTTGACCGTCGGGACGATGCAACTCCACCTCCCGTCAGGATTTATTATGGAGTTGAATAATTGTTATTTTGTTCCTAGTTTAAGTCGAAACATTTTGTCTCCTTCATGCTTGATGAAGGATGGTTATTCATTTGCGAGTGAAAACAATGGTTGTGTGATCTCTAAGAATAATATGTTTATGGCTTTTGCACCCATTGTGAATGGATTGTTTGTTTTAAATCTTGATGGTTCACCTGTCTGTAATGTAAGTGCTAAAAGGCCTCGGCCTAATGATTTGAGTCCTACCTACTTGTGGCATTGTCGTTTGGGTCATATAAGTGAAAAGCGCATGAAGAAGCTCCATTCTGATGGACTTCTAACTTCGTTTGATTTTGAATCATACGAGACATGCAAGGCTTGCTTGCTAGGCAAGATGACCAAGACGCCTTTCACAGGATTTCCTGAGAGAGCAGTAGACTTGTTGGAACTCGTACATAGTGATGTATGCGGACCAATGAGCACGACGGCTAGAGGAGGATTCCAATACTTCATAACTTTCACTGATGATTTTAGTAGATATGGCTATGTCTACTTGATGAGGCACAAGTCTGAAACCTTTGAAAAGTTCAAGGAATTTCAGAATGAAGTTGAAAATCCGCGTGGCAAGAAAATTAAGGCCTTACAATCTGATCGTGGAGGCGAGTATTTGAGCCACGAGTTTAGCAATCATCTAAAGAGTTGCGGAATTGTTCCACAACTTACGCCGCCTGGAACACCTCAGAGAAACGGTGTGTCCGAGCGACGTAATCGAACTTTGTTAGACATGGTTCGATCAATGATGAGCCAGTCGGACCTACCGTTGTCATTTTGGGGATACGCTCTAGAAATAGCAGCTTTCACACTAAATAGGGTACCATCTAAATCCGTAGTTAAGACACCATATGAGATATGGACTGGAAAGGTTCCCAGTTTGTCTTTTCTAAAGATTTGGGGATGTGAAGTGTTTGTCAAGCGACTTCAGTCGGATAAGATCACACCCAAGTCGGATAAGTGCATTTTCGTGGGATATCCAAAGGAAACTTTGGGATATTATTTCTACAACCGATCAGAAGGCAAAGTGTTTGTCGCTCGGAACGGAGTTTTCCTAGAGAAAGAGTTTCTCAAAGGAGAAAAGAGTGGAAAGACAGTGCATCTTGAAGAAGTTCAAGATGAGCCAATCGGGCAAGAATCAATGAGTGATGCTAATGTAGCAGAACAAGTTGAGATACCCATGGCAAGAGAAGCACCGTCACAACCACGAAGGTCAGCAAGGCTCCACGAAACGCGAGAAATATTATTGTTGGACAATGATGAGCCTGCGACATATGCAGAAGCAATGATGGACCCAGACTCCGAAAAATGGCAGAGTGCCATGCAATCCGAAATAGAGTCCATGGGAGACAATCAAGTTTGGAACTTGGTTGACCCGCCTGATGGTGTTAAAGCCATAGAGTGCAAGTGGATCTATAAGAAGAAAAAGGACATGGATGGAAATGTTCACATCTATAAAGCACGACTTGTCGCAAAAGGTTTTCAACAAGTTCAAGGAGTTGACTACGATGAGACCTTCTCGCCCGTAGTGATGCTTAAGTCCATTCGGATTATTCTAGCTATAGCTGCATATTTCGATTATGAGATATGGCAGATGGATGTCAAGACAGCTTTCCTGAATGGAAACCTAACTGAGGACGTGTATATGATACAGCCCGAGGGTTTTGTCGATCCGAAAAATGCTGGAAAGGTATGCAAGCTTCAGAGATCCATTTATAGATTGAAGCAAGCATCTAGGAGTTGGAACATTCGTTTTGATGAAGTAGTCAAAGGGTTTGACTTCACCAAGAACGAAGAAGGGTCTTGTGTTTACAAGAAGGTTAGTGGGAGCTCTGTAGTATTTCTAATCTTATATGTGGATGACATATTACTGATTGGAAATAACATTCCTATGCTTGAGTCCGTAAAGACTTCACTGAAAAATAGTTTAAGCCAAGATGACTTAGGGGAAGCGGCATATATTCTGGGCATTAAGATCTATAGAGATAGATCGAGAAGGCTTATAGGTTTAAGCCAAGATACTTACATTGACAAAGTGTTGAAGTGGTTCAGCATGGAAGAGGCAAAGAAAGGGTTCTTGCCTATGTCACATGGCATACATCTTAGCAAGACTCAGTGTCCTTCGACTGCTGATGAGTGGGATCGCATGAGTAGAGTGCCATATGCCTCGGCTATTGGATCTATCATGTATGCAATGATAAGTACTCGCCCAGATGTTTCATATGCGCTAAATATGACAAGCAGACACCAATCTGATCCAGGTGAGAGTCACTGGACAGCGGTGAAAAACATTCTTAAGTACTTGAGAAGGACTAAAGATATGTTCCTCGTCTAAGGAGGTGAGGAGGAGCTCGTTGTAACAGGTTACACCGATGCTAGTTTCCAAACCGACAGAGATGATTCAAAGTCACAATCAGGATTTGTGTTCACGCTGAATGGTGGTGTTGTTAGTTGGAAGAGTTCCAAGCAGGAGACGGTGGCCGATTCTACGACAGAAGCCGAGTACATCGTGGCTTCGGAAGCCGCGATGGAAGGTGTTTGAATAAGGAATTTCCTCATTGAGCTTGGTGTGTTCCCGAATGCGTCCAGCCCATTGAATCTCTACTGTGATAACAATGGGGCAATTGCGCAAGCAAAGGAGCCAAGGAACCACCAGAAGAACAAACACGTAATACGGCGATTTCATCTCATTCGAGACTTCGTTAACCGGGGTGAGATCAAGATATGCAAAATACACACGGATCTGAACATTTCTGATCCGTTGACAAAACCACTCCCGCAGGCTAAGCATGATGCGCATGTAAGAGCTATGGGTATTAGGTACCTTCTAGATTGACTCTAGTGCAAGTGGGAGATTGTTGGAGGTATGCCCTAGAGGCAATCATAGAGATGATGATATTCCATTTGTATCCATGATTTGTATGTTGTGTTCATTGAATATCCATTGAAGGCTACTTAAATTGATTTGCAATTATGTGAATTGTATGCGAGACTCTTTACTTGTATGGTTATTCTAAAGTTGTCCCTAGTTGGAGTTCATGTGAGGACACACATGAATATTAGACTAGCACATGTATTAGTTGATGACTATGTTTCACAAGTCATGGACATGGAGATGTTGAACTAATAATGTGGACACATGTGGAGACATGTGCTAGGACTGACCCAACACGAGAATTAGTTCTCTCTTTAAATAACATATACGCTTTGTCCTTAGACCTGAGACTGTCGCATGTATTCTAGATGTGGATCGACCTACTTAGGGGCTATCAAACGCTACGCCGTAACAGGGTAGTTATAAAGGTAGCTTTCGGGTTTGTCAAGAAGCATGCTATGAGACATGGTCAGTCAAGATGGGATTTGCCCCTCTCTGATTGAGAGTGATATCTCTGGGCCCCTCGAGTGATCGGATCCGAAAATGCATGGCCATGCTACGTACGGTTAAGAGTTAACCTACAAAGGGATTCCGAATCACAGGATCGAGAAAGAGCGGTCGGCTTGAAGCTAGACCAAATATCGTGAGGCAAAGGGAATAGCATGTATATTATGTTGTGATGGTTCGTCTGATATGATCTTCGTGTGCGTATAGGAGTTGGCACATCTTGCTAGAGGCCGCTACCGACTATTGGGCCGAGTAGGAGTACTCGGGCCATGTCTATACGTATCCGAACCCATAGGGTCACACACTTAAGGGGCTGGAAGCCCAATTCGGATCTGATCCGAGTTGGATTAGGTTTAGGAGTACTAATGGGCCTCGGATCCAGAGGCCCATCAGGAACCTCTATAAATAGAGGGGTGGGGGCGCCCTAGGGTTTACACCTTTTTGGCGAAACACACCTGCCGCGCCTCCCACGCTCTCGCCTGTTGCAACTCGCGGATCTAGCAGTCCGGCTTGCGACGCTTCCTCCCTGCACGTGTGGATACCTTGGAGGTGTTGCGCCTGCAGCACTTGGACGAGCCATCGACGAGCCGCCGACGAGCCACGACGAGCCGACGACGAGCCGCGGCACCGGTGGCGATCTTGCTGCACGTGGACGATCTGCTGAGGAGCTGCTAGACGTGACGTGATCGACTACGTACGACTACATTGATCGACTACGTACGACTACGTGATCGTCTTCACTGCATCGACGCATATCTACATCTTCCGCACCAGTAGTGCGTCGAGTGGTAATCCCGTGATCCTTATACGGCAGTTCTTCCTGGTTATACGCGGTAGAAATTTTGATTTACGCTAGTGTAGCCTACCTCGTATCCCTACAGACCCAAGACATCATGGGGTCATCTTGCAGTGTTATTTCCTTGGTGCCACACACGGAATCGAATGCCAACATCAAGGAGTTCTTTCTTATTGCTGGTTGCATCCACCCCGACCTCCTACTGGTCGAAAAGGTCATGGTCGCCCCGGTTCTTGCAGACTCGCCGGAGGACTAGCCTTGCCTTCGTTACCGGGTGAGAATTAACATCCTCGAGGTTACTGACATGCGGGCGGTCGTATGGAACCCCTCTACTTCATCGAGCGATGGTGTGGCACCTTGGAGCGGCTTCCCGTGGAATCCGGGTGTGGGCTCTAGACCGAGAGGTGGCAGACCTCCACCAGCCGGCGTGCCTCCCGGAATCGCCCCTAGTGTAGGCGCCGCTTCCTTAGGATCGCGCATCCTAGGTGGGCCATCTTTCAGGGCACTAGTTATCCCCGACGCAGCCCTACCCTGGCCCTTCTCCTTCCCGCCCTGGGGCCTCTGGGGATTCACCGCCCGACGTCGATTCCATGTCACCACGACCACCTGTCTGTGGCCGCACCGCCGTTCACCCCACCCTCCTTAACTGCGTCCTTTTCACCATCGGTTGGATGGAACGGGTCACCCGCAACGACCGTCCACCCCATGCCGAGTCGCCATCCTTTTGCCCTGCGGATGGAGCTAGGGATGGTGGAGCCGGATGGCTTCCCCCAGCGGTCGCAATCACTAGAGAGAGGACCTGACTCCATGGTCTGGGAGGCAGATTGCGCTGCCCGCCACCCCATCCGCGCGCAGGCACAGATCACACTGACTCAGGGTGCCTGATGTAGGGAGAGCGGATCTTCCACGCGGGACATACCTATTGGGTCGATGTTTCGCACTCCTAACGCCCCTCCAAGCCACCTCTAGGATGACCGGCCCTTTGGCCCGCCTTTTGACAATAGGACCGACCATGGAGGCAGTTCACTTTCTTGAGGTCACCCTCCCACTGGGAGGTCTCAAGGGATGGATCCCCATCAAGGAGTTGCCGAGCGCATAACCTGTTGTGGGTTCCCCACCCCCTTCACTGGTTGTAGAGGTCACTAATGTGACTACAACAAGGGGCGGTTCCCCTAGGAGCTTAGGTGCGCTGGTCGCAGATTTCTGCTCCTCCCTGCAGAAGGTGATCCAGGCATTGGTCATCACAGCAAAGCCACAGGCTAGGCATGCTAAACCCCAGCCCCCCATCACCTCCCTTCGCCATAGCAGCCGTATTGCAACATTCTCCAAGGGACGCCGCCCCAACCCGGTGACGGCAGGCCAGAAGGTCCTTATGCGTCGACTCGGCTTGGTCGCTTAGGATGAAGCACCCAACACCACTTTGTTTCAGCAGTACCTACAATTGTTCATTGTAGGCCTTTCCAACGATCATTGTTTTGCTATACAGGAGCTCTTCGGTGCCAGGATCAACAGGACTTTTCAGGGCACTATTCTGGAGGATGAGGAGCTCCATGCCACAACTAAGGAGCTATTTCCAAAGGAGCCTTTGGTCAACATGGGGCGATAGTAGGGTCATTTCTTAAGTTCTGGTTCGTTGTTCTTCTTTGTGTTTCTAATGGATGTAAACCTGAGTGTTTGGAATGTCCGTGGTCTAAACTGTCGCGCTAGACGTACTGCTATTCATGAGCTTGTTTGGTCGGAAAGAGTTTCGCTCCTGTGCCTACAGGAAGCAAAACTTGATGTTGTAGATAGAACCTTAATTCTAGATATGCTAGGCTTGGATTTTGACTATTATGCGCTCCCTGCTGTACATTCGTGTGGAGGTTTTTTGGTCGCTTGGGATATTGGGATGTTTCGTGCCTCGCACTGGGCACTCACTCAATCACTATCAAGGTCATCGCCCGGGATGCGCCAATGCAACAATGGTAGCTAACTACGGTGTGTGGGCCGTAGGATGAACCTGACAAGGTTGCCTTCCTTCAGGAACTACATTCCATCCGTGGCACACTCACTAGCCCTTGGATGCTCTGTGGGGACTTCAACCTGATTTATCAAGCAGTAGATAAAAACAATGGTCGCCTATCCAGACATATGATGGGTCGCTTTCGGAGATTCCTTAACGATCTCGAACTCCTAGAGTTTCATTTGTATGGTTGCCTCTTTACCTGGATTAACGAGCGGGTGCATCCCACACTTGAGCGCATTAATCGTGTTTTTTGTCTCCATGGATTGGGAACAACTCTTTCCAAGATGCGCTTTGCAGGCCCTCATGACGCGATGTTCTGATCACACACTGCTACTCCTCCAATTTGACGGCGGGTTCCATCCTAAACATCGATTCCATTGTGAAGCTTACTAGCCACAGATCGATGGTTTTGCGAAAGCAGTTGAGGAGGTATGGAATGGGCTAAGACCAGACACGGACCCGCTCTGAACCATTGATCACCTTCTGCATGAAACAGCCAAAGGCCTCAGGAAATGGACCGCCAAAGCAGTGGGTAACATTCGCATTCAAATTCAGGTCGCCAAAGAAGTTATCTTCAGGCTGGAAGCTGTACAGGACTTCAGGTCGCTATCTCCTGCAGAGTTGTCTCTTCGACATTTTCTCAAAATCAAATTTATCACCCTCACCTCCCTAGAGTGCACAATCTCTAGGTAGAAGTCCAGCATGCGGTGGCTACATGAGGGGGATGCAAACACAAAATTTTTCCACCATGCGAACCACCGGCATCACAAGAACCGCATCTCTTCTCTACAGGTCGATGGAACTACTTTGGTCGATGAAGTTGCAAAGTGGACACTGCTTTCAACCACTTTGATGTGATTCTAGGGACATGCCATGAAAGGGGCTGTGCACTTGACTTCCAAACTCTAGGTCTCCCATAGTTGGACCTCTCTGACCTTGGTCGCCCATTCACGGAGATGGAAATTTGGGAGGTCATTAGGGACCTTGTGGCGGAACCACCTCGGATTAACTCAACTAAAGACAATTAAGTCGGTTAAGATGCGACACTCATGCCTTAATCGCGTTAACTCAAGGTGCTGTCGGATTTCATCAGATTTAACCACTTAACAGGACTGAGTTAGCATGACCCACACGAAGGTGAGTGGTTCCAAAGAATACAACAGATCCACTGAGTTAAACAAGTTTGACAAATTGGTTCAACATCAAATCAAAAATCAGAGTTTTACAAGTTCTGAAGCAAACAACAGAAGATAAAACAAGCGGAAGCTATTCGTCGAGGTCGGATGTCCCTGATGAGGCCAATCAGGACATCAGTGATCCCTTTCCTCGCCGTCCGAGGAGGGATCCCACTCGACCGTCCACCCAGGAGGAAGCTGAGGCGGCCGAGTGCCAACAGGAGCAAACTCAGAAGCTGCGACTTCACCTGAAAAGAGAAGCCACAACAAGGCTGAGCTTCTAAGCTCAACAAGACTTAACCGACTAGTGGAGAACTACTCCACCAACGTCTAGACATGCAAGGCTCTTTGGCTGAGGGGTTTGTTTGCCAAAAGCGACTAAGTTGGGTCCTTACTTTCAAGTTTTAGCTCAAATTCTAAGTTCAATAACCAGTCTACATTTGCAACTTACTCTAAGCAAACATAGATCCATCTTTATGTATATAAGCTCATCATCAAGACCATGTCATCATTAGACTCTTTCATTACTCAGTGTAGCATAGCGATCAAGCAGTCTCAAACTGTGAGAGGCAGACGAATCGATTCGAGTTTCTTAACCATACATGGCGAACCTAATCTCACGATATCCGCGCACCACAAGGGTCACTTCCTGTGTCGGCCGTCCCCATCAATTTCCAGGCATGTGTCAGGTCCAAACTTCCCTTGGCATGCAATGCTCCACAGTCCCGGCCTCTACTGTACTGTGACCGCACTTGCACCCACATGATGCACCATGAGAACCTCGTTCCAGGGACAGCAGGGGTATAAGCCACGCTCTAGTTCAATCAGGTACTAGGCTTCCCCATCCCATACTAGGTATGAGATTAGTACTTTCAAACACTTGATCACGAACACCAACACTGTCGGGCCTTAACAGATTCCATAGACAGACGGGGCGATCAACCGACCACCAAAAGAGTTAACCAAAACCCTGCCCCGTCCATCGTCCTTATAGTTGTAACAAAAGGAAAACATCCAATTCCTATACTCGCGAGTGACAGGAAATCACTCGGCTTTTACCGATACCTATTTAGGCATAGCAACTACTCGGCCCAACAAACTAGTGTTCAGATCAAAGGAACTATGTCATGCATCTAAGGTTGCAAACAACCCCTATACGTAAATGCACAAACATGAGAAGGAAGGCATGCGCAAGTTTAGAAATTTGGGGTTCATGCTCCAGGGCTTGCCTTCAAGCAGAGGGGAGGGAAGTTGGTCTTCAGCTGGGGTGGCTTCGGCTTCTGGAACTGGTAGCTCAGCTACAGCTCCGTCTTCTAGCGCCGGGTGTAGCTTGTAGACGCCGTCAGCAAGATGAAACTCTACACGAATGCAATGCAGGAGTTAGTGTTTAGACGGTTATTTCAACAGCAACACTTGCAAGTATTAGCCTAGAAACTTGTAGCAAAGCTACGGAAAAAGTGTGGGGGTTCAAGCTTCAGTGGATAGAGAACAAGACCAAGGGTCGGATTGGAAGAAACTTATGATCTGACCCTTAAACTTTAAGGGATAACTATGTTTGGGGTCCTTAGACTTATCATAGAGAAGTCCCCAAAATTTTACACTGATACCCTCGGGTCAAGGAAAAGGATACAGCCGAGTCCTTGGGCGAGGCGGATAAGGGTCGGCGGACAGACAGGGTCGGGCGAGACGGAAAGGGGTCGGGTGAACAGATAGGGTCGGGTGAACCGGTAAGGGGTTAGCAGCTTACCTTCGGTTTATAGGTGAAGCTTTGGGGTCGGGAAGGAGCAGACTTGGGTGGAAGGTCTTAAGCACTAAGGCTTGGGCGGCGGCGATGTCCGACGGTGCTCTAGCGGCGGCGGAGCTTCTTGTGGGCAACAAGGAAGCTCTAGCACAGCGCGGAGGAGTAGGCGGCTGGGTGGATTGGGAGAAGCGGATCTGATCGGAGAAAGGGAACTATTCGAGATTTCAGCGGGAGTGCTCAGGTGCGCTAAGAGTAGGGACGACGAAACAGCAAAGGCAAAGGAACTCCGGTGGAACTCTGGCATTCCCTTTTTATAGCTGCGCGGAGGAGAGAGATTTCGGGCAGCACGAAGACCGGAGGAAAAGGATGGAGTGCGCTGCCATAGCGGCGATTGAGCGGCGATGGGTGGCGGAACAGGACTTCGGAGATAGGAAAAGGATGGAGTGCGCTGCCATAGCGGCGATTGAGCGGCGATGGGTGGCGGAACAGGACTTCGGAGATAGCGTCTTCGGCCATTGGGCACTGGAGAGAAGGCGACGCAGGCGCGGTTTTGCCGGGGTTGAGATTTTGGCGGAGGCGGGCATCGTCGAGCGGCAGATCTGATTGGTGTGATAGGGAGAACGGCGCTACAAGCGAGGTTGCAACAGGTGAAAAGACAGGCGAGCTGCGGCTGCGCGGGAGAGTGCGAAACAGCGGTTTGCCGGGGCACAGTTCTGGCAAGGCGGAAAAGAGCTGTCGCTGCCGGAGTCGGGGTTGGCGATGGGGGAATCGTCGCGTAGCGAGTTTATGGGCGGCACGACTGTGGACAGGCGGAAAAGCCGGAGGTCCTTGGGGCTTGCAGCTGGAGATCCGGCGAGGTGATGATGGGCGTGAGCCGTGAGGCAGTTTGACGCAGCAGGCGGCAAAGCTCTGCCACAGCGGCGACGGAGCACCAAGGCGCGGCCGGCGAGGGCGCGAGCGAGATGAGGCACTGTAGAAAGGGGTGCAGAGGGACTTCTGCTGCGATTGGGGAGGAGGCCGCGGGAATCCATCCTGTCGCGGCCGGCGACTGGGTGAAGCGGCGGGCGTCGGAGGGATTTAGCCATGCAGCGGAGAAGCTTTGAAGCGGCGCACGCTGCTCGAGTGCGTCTGCCTCAGGAGATCCGGGGAAAAGATTTGCGGGTCCACCGATCAGTCTCGTTTGTCCCACAGCTCTAAGATTGAAAGGAACACCGCCGTTTGAGATTTAGAAGGAACCGGTGTTTCTGGTTGGGTTTCCAAGGGTCAGGACCGGAAACTGGGGTTGAGCACTTAAGCTCAGGAAAGCTGAGTCAGCAGGATTAGGGACTCGGATTAGGATTAACTCGGATGATTTGACCAAGGTCGTTACAGACCTCCCTCTAGACAAGACCCCTGGCCCCGACGGGCTTACAGGTCACTTCTATAGAGCCACATGGTCAATCATAAAAGGAGATGTCATTGGGGCCTCTGATGCCCTATCCTCAATGGACTATCGAAGCTTTCATCACCTAAATGAAGCACTGCTAACACTAATACCCCGGAAATCGGACCTAACAACCTTGGGAGATTACCACCCCATTAGTCTCATCCATAGCTTTGGAAAGATTTTCTCCAAAGCTCTGGCTAACCTCTTTGTTCCACACCTCCATGTCATGATTTCGCCAAACCAAAGTGCTTTTATCAAAGGTCGCCAGATACATGATAGTTTCCAATATGTGCTTGGGGCGGCCAAGATGTTAGCCATGAGGAAGCTCCCAAAAATAATGTTCAAGATTGATATTGCGAAAGCTTTTGACTCTGTTAATTAGGTCTTCCTCCTTGAGCTTTTATCTGCGGTCGGATGCCTATGCACATGGACCAATTGGATCTCAACAATCTTGGCCACGGCGAGCACCAAGATATTTATGAATGGAGTCCCAGGGAGAAGGATTTGTCATGGTCGTGGTTTGAGGCAAGGTGATCCACTCTCGCCAATGCTTTTTGTCCTCGTCATGGAATGTTTTCAAGCTTTAATCAACACCGTAGATGATAGGGCAATGTTCGATCCTTCCGGTCGTGATTCAATCAAATACCGTGTCTCCCTATATGCTGACGATGTGGTCGCTTTTTTCACTCCGGTCGCCAAGGATCTTCTCATGATCAAGGAGATCCTATCTCTCTTTGAGAAGGCCACAGGGCTGGCAGCTAACTACACCAAAAGCCATGTATTCCCTATCCACTGCTCAGCTAAACATATCAACCTAGTTAGCAACATCCTAGGATGTCAGCTCGCGGAGTTCCCATGCACATACCTTGGTGTCCCACTTTCAATCCACAAGCTACCTAAAGCAGCGGTACAACCCCTAGTCAATAAGGTCGCGAAACACCTACCTCCGTGGAAAGGTATACTACTAAATAGGAGCGGTCATCTTATTCTGGCGAAATCCACCCTGGCAGCCATTCTGGTTCGCATCTCCATAGCTATTGTGGTCACTCCGTGGGCTATCAAAGCCATTGAGAACCTGATCAGGGGCTTCCTTTGGTGTGGCTTTGAGGTCGCGTCCGTAGGAAAATGCACGGTCGCTTGGGTTAACGTCTCTTGCCCCCACGGACTTGGGTGGATTAGGCATACCCAATCTTCAATTCATGGGGATGGCACTAAGGTTGTGATGTCTTTGGCTCACTCGCATAGACTTGATGAAAGCTTGGTTGGCCCTGAAATTCTCGCAAGGCATGTTGGAGAAATCCTTCTTTGCCGCTTCCATTTCGGTCATAGTAGGAAATGGTGAGCAAGCTCTCTTTTGGATGGACAATTGGATTGATGGGTGTTCCATAAAGAACTTGGCACCAAATCTTTGGGACGCCATCTCCGCGCATACAAGGAATTCTAGAACAGTGAGGGACGGGCTCTTAAACCAGTGTTGGGTGAGGGACATCACCCACGCCCGTATGGTCCAGGTGGTGACTCAATACTTGCGCATATGGGACTGGATACGCAGTTGGTCGCTAACCCAAGAACAAGATAGATTCATTTGGAGATGGCTGACCTTGGGAGAGTTCTTGTCTGCTTCTGCATATCGTGCACTCTTTTCTAGGGTGCACATAGATGCTGGGAGCTGACCACCTTTGGAAAACACAAATCCCGGGGAAATGTCGTTTCTTTAGCTGGCTAGTACTACATGGTCATAGCTGGACTTCTAACTGTCTATGCCAACATGGCCTCTGTGACAGAGATGATTGTGCGTTATGCACCAAGGAAGTCGAAACTCTGGACCACCTCCTCAGTGGGTGCACCTATAGTAGGGAGACTTGGTTCCGAGTGCTGAGGAGCTTCCAATTGGAAGCGGTGGCCCCACAGATGGAGCAATCATTAGCTGAATGGTGGATTACGATGCGGAAAAGAGTTGTGAAGGTTTGACGCAAAGGTTTCAACTCCATAGTTTGGTTGGTTGCCTGGTCGCTTTGGCGGGTGCGGAACCAACGCGTCCATGACCGTTCGGCCCTGGAACCAATAGCTCTCGCACCGATGATCTTGGAGAAGGCAAGGATGTGGGCGTCAGCTGGTTTTGTTGGACTAGCTCTGTTTGTTGGTGTTATAACCTCTTAGACCCCTGCTCTTCTCTTTCTCTTCTCGGCCTCTCTTCTCCTCTTTGTGTAATCATGTATGAGTCGTCTTTTTCTTCTTTTCGGTTAATGTATGTACTCGAACTATTCTCTTTCTTCTTAATGGAAAACGTGCTTTGCACATCTTAAAAAAAAGTCATGCGATGATATAAGAGTACCGCTGGATTATGAGTTCATTAAGAAAAAAGATCAAGGACTTTTTATGCAAAACATGCTTGACGGTTTGAAAAAACAAATGACACTTTAATATTACTAGCAGAAATGCTAGTGTGTTGCTTGGGGTCCTTCTTGCTCTCACGTTATTATTCGCTTATTCCTAATAAGTTGGCTTCGATTCACAATATGTTGGTGCGTTGTCCCTAATAGTCCTCTCTTTGCAAATAGTAGTAGAAAACATTTGTAGGTGGTTTGATGCCATCTATTTATTACGTGGGACCCACACATGGAAATAAAAGAATTCACCATTTAACCTCTGCTCTATCCATTCATTCGATTTCCCCCATACTCATTGTCATCCAGCCAGTCACTGCCTCTTTGTCCATCAGCACCACCCACATCTTGGCCCATCCTTGCCGTCGCCCAGGCACTACGCATCTTGCCGTCTTCCCCGTCACCCAGGCAAGCGCTCGTCCTCCCTGTGCCTAGTCTCATTCCCGCTTCGAGCGCTAGGCCACAGCGCCTCTAGCCGCCATGAGCAGGAGTGTGTCCTCCTGTTCTTCTCGTTTCCATACACCTCCCTTCTATAATCCACTCCAAATCATTCCAATCATGTGCAAAATCGAGCTCCCAATTGCTAGATGCCCCCTTCCTAGTGCCATGCCCTCTCTGGCACATGGCTCTACTTGGTTGACTGCAAGGAGGCACTCGGCTTATTGTTTCCTTCCCCCTTCCTCCTCTCTCCTTCACCCCTTAGGTCCAGGTGGCGGGTAGGGCGTGGAGCCCTGAGGGAGCAGCTGCCCGCTAGGGCGAGCGGCAGTAGTGCGTGGTGAGCGCGGGGAGGGTTGGTCACGCGAGCGACAGAGCGGTGGCACGTGTCCCGCGCCGCCACCGGCAAGCGCGCTGTGTGGGTGGGACAAAAGAACAGGAGCAAAGGTTGGACCTCGGTTCAGTTGCAGTAAAGTTTTGGGACCTTTTTGCAAAATCGTCAAGAACTATTCCAAGGACTGCGGGTTGATTATGAAAAAGTTGAGGGACTTTTTTGCAAAACAACCACGACGGTTGGAAGAAACAACCGCACTTTAATATTAGGTAGAGATTAGGTAAAGATAGAGATTGAAAAAAGTGAGGGATATTTTTACAAAATATCCATGACAGTGGGGAGAAACACTTGACCCTTAGCTAGACATTTGTGTAACTGCAAATCAGCATTGATGTATAATCGTCTTCCCGTTATATAAATAATCCGCATTGCAATTTCTACGATCTCATTTGACTTTCTCAAACTAAAATAATCTAAGGTCTTCTTTGGAATTTAAGGTACAAAATTATAAACACATATAAATACAAAATGGACATTATTTTATAGGAATATAGGTACCAACATATTGAAAAAAAATGCAAAAGCAGCAGTTCCCATGGAGAAGTAAGAATTTGAGAAAAAAATTTAGCATCAACAACGGATTAACGATTGTTACACTTACAAGTGCGTTCAAACTCCAAAACCCCTAGACCACTTACCCTTTATTTATTAATTCCAATAATGTTGATTTTGTCCATACATATCGCAACAAAAGCATACTGCATTAATGGAAAAACTGAGCTTGGAGCAACTACAGTTCCTAATTGACAACATAATTTTTTTGTTGTTTTGGAGTCCTCATCTACGAGCACCAACACAGCTAGAGGCCTCCCCGATCTTATGCCTGGCCAATGTTTGTATTTCTCCAGATGACGAATCTGGAAGAGCAGCAACCGGTTTTTGAGCATAGAAATTATGAGATGCCATAGTAGGGACAATAAATTAGAGATGGTTAGTTGATGTGGATGAATGAGGTACGCACAGGTCCAAGGCTCTTTTCTAAACTTCATCCGTTAAGAGCACCTCCAAGAGTGCCCTAAGAGTGCCCTAAAAATAGACTTCCAAAAATCCAGTTTTGGTACTTTAAAAAATATTGGGAGCTACAGTTCCTAAAAAAGTAGCTAAAAATTTCGGAAATGCTATCATCAGGGCGTCTGGACGTCCTGACACCTTTTCGGACGTGTCATTTACCGTTCGCTACATCCGACGGCTCCGCTCCCTTCTTACCCTTTCCCCCTTTCTTTGCTCACTTATTTCCCCTTTTCCTTCTGCAACCGGCAACCGCCGCATTTCCGCCTTCCCTGTTCCATTTACTTTACCGTTGTTGCTCCGGCGATGCGGTCGCCGCGTCCGGTGGGAGGGACACCCAGGTCCTCTTCCGTCTCGCCGGTGCTCCCTTCTTCGCCTCCAGTGGGAAGGATCACCAGGTCTTCATCCGCCTCGCCGGCAATGCGGTCGCCGCGCCTGCTTCGAAGTCCGTCCAGGTCCTCCGTGCCGGCAATGCGGTCGCCGCGCCCGCTTCGAAGTCCGCCCCTGGAGGTAAATTGCGGCGAGCCAAGCATCGATGTTGGTGTTTCCTCCCGCACGCGCTCACGCCAACACCTCTTGTCTTCCCTTGGTTTGGACCCCACTGCTGCTCCGCCAGATCTGCGTGAAGCAAATCATTCCCCCAATGCTGTTCAGGACAACGAGAACAACCGCGCGAGTGAGTGTTTTAATTCTGTTCCGGTGTTTTTGTGTGGATTTTGATTAGGATTTCATTTCGTTTAGTGTTTAGGGTTCATCCATTTAGTGTTTTAGTATTTTTGAACTAGCATATCCTGTGTTAGGGTTACATGTCAACACTATTGATTAGTTGAGATGTTGCAAAAGTTTTAGATGATAACATTCATGTTACCATTTTATTTTGAGATGTTTCATCAATTACTTATCAATGTTGCTACAGATTTTTTGATATGTTGCTACAGATTTTTTGATATGTTGCAATAGTTTGGATGATGTTTAGAGGTTAACATTCAGTTCACCTTTTTAATTCTCAGTTGTTTCATTAATTATTTATGAATGTTGCACCTGCTTTACTTCGATGTTGCAATAGTTTAGAGGATGTTTAGAGTATAACATTCAGTTCACCTTTTTAATTCTGATGTGTTTCATTAATTAGTTATCAATGTTGCACCTGCTTTTTTGAGATGTTGCAAAAGTTTAGAGTATAACATTGAGTTCACCTTTTTTAATTCTGAGATGTTTCATTAATTAGTTATCAATGTTGCACCTAATTTTTTGAAATGTTGCATATCTATACAGGTGTATGTTGTATCAATCAGTTAACATATTCGTTTTGAAATGTTTCATTAATTTAATATCAATGTGGCACTTGCTGAATAGTGATGTTTCAAAGAATTTTTAGATCCTGAAACATTAAATTTTCATGTACCGTTCAATTATACATTTTTTTCACTTCCTTGCTGTCTTTTTTTTCATCTTATTTTTCATTCTACGGCTGATGCTTTGTTTTTATTTATTGTTAGCAGTTAAGGTGTGCAGTTAAGAAAAGAGGAGGAACACTTCAAGACTAGATTCTCAGTTCATAGAATTCGCGACCTACTTCCTAATCTTGAGGATCATCAGAAGCAGTGGATCAATGAAGTTGGCTTTGGTGCTCTGTTGACGTTGGCTGAGTTTTCATTGCTAGTGAAGCTTGTTAAATGGATGCTTAAACATGTGGACCCTTTGCTCCGGGAGTTTAGATACAGGAACAAGGTCATTATATTCAACCGTGACCTTGTTTGCAAAATTCTTGGGCTTCAAAATAGCATCATTTCCTTTGAGGTTATCTGGTGACTCGGAAGATGTCAAGAAACTTCGGGAAGTCTACAAGGATGGTGATAGAGCTAAAATTGCAAAGTGTAAAGAAATTGTGCAATCTAGCAAGGATAGGGATTCCTTTGTCAGGGTTTTTTCTCTATTGGCTCTGGGGACTATCTACACTCAGGAATAGGCAACTATGTCAGCCTCAAATATTTTCATAGTCTAGTTGATATTTCTAAAATCAGCACCTTTGATTGGGCGGGGCATGTGTTGGATGAGCTGATGAATGAAGTGAAGAAGTACCATAAATTTACTCCTGATAGGCTTGACAAAGACCACCAGATGGGATCTTGTCTAATTATTCTAGCGGTATGGTTATTTAATACCTTTCTTTCAGCATTTTAAGTTCTTTTTTTCTACCCATTCAATAATTCTATGATCATATTCTTATATTCTCTCTTACAAGGACCATCTTATCAAATTTCAGATTGCTTACATGGACCATCTTGATTTGCCAACTGGTCGAGGAGGCCATCAATTGAATTACAACCTGCCTCGTATCTGCAATGTTTCAAACATAGACTTTGATTTTGTCTTGGCAGTTGATCAAAACAGGCTGGCATTGGGCAATACATTTGGAAAACTCCCTGTATGTTCTTTTCATAATCTTTTCTTCATTCCTTTTGCCTTCTTTTTCATTGCTTTTTGCCTTCTTAAAAATTTTCATGCTTCTTTTCATGATCAGTTTCGCGACTTCTCCCATACTCCTTATGGTGCTGCCCCAATTGTACAAGATCACCCTGCCCCTGCTGTTGAATTTCCTGCTCCTGCTGCCACTGAGGAAGTCCCTGCCCCAGCTGCCACTGAGGAAATCCCTACTGTCAGCTCTTTAGATGAATGGCTGCATCAACTACCATCCAGTAACAATCTTCTTCATCAGGTGAAAAAACATGTTATATTTTTAGTTTCTGATTGTGTCATCTTATTATACTCTGTGTTGCAATTCATTCTATGCTCAAACACTTTTAATGTTGTTGTAGTATATTTTTAATGTTGCAACAATACAATATAAGTGTTGCAATAAACTTATATCTCCTTCAATATGATTAACATGAATTCTGGACCCATAGTTTGGTTTCATTTAAATTTGTGTTGTTGTAGTAGTTCTTTAATGTTTCAGAATCAACAAATAGGTGTTGCAAAAAATACATATGTTTCACAAAATATGATATGTTTCAGCATGTTTTCACCAATGTTTCAGTACACATTCTTATGGTGTTGCATGTTAACTTTCTGTGTTTTTCATATTTTTAGTTTCATCCCATCATGTTGCAATGTCCCAATACACTTCTTGCTAATACTCTTTTATTTACTTTATAATTCTATATAATAGATCCCTCTCGAGTATCAGAATATTGCTTCTCATTACTCTAAACTTGTGGAGCAAGATATTCTCCAACTTGCCGATGCTATCTCTACAACCATCAGTGCACAAATTAAAGATAAGGTCATGGCTATGTGGAGGAGGCGTCACATTGAAATGTTGGGCAAGATGACAGATCTAGCTAACATGGCGAGGAATGATGGTGTTGAAGCAGGGGTTTCCACCTCTAATGTTGATGCAGCAGCTCCTTCCATGTGTGGTGGTTCAGATGGGCAAACTTCCAATGCTGCTGCCACAACAGATGCATCAACTAGCACTTTAGGAGCCCTCACCAGTGCTGCTGGTTCACCTGTTGACAAGAGAAGCAACGATTCAAGTTATCTTGATGACATCCCTTCATTTGATCTCTTGTCAAGCCAAGGAATTGAAACAGATTGTTTGACCCCAGCGGCAGCAGCATCTACTTTGGGTCACTTTTTTTTACCTTTTTTTGTCTCCATTTTCAATCCTGTTTTCTTACACATATTTGAGTATTTTGTTATTCTTGTGTTTGCAGTTGATCTCACCATTGATGAGACTATTGTTAACAAGCCTGGGTCAAGTACATTTGACAAGAAAAATAGGAGGAAGAGGGCTGCCATCCATCTGAACCAAGGAAAGAAATTGAAGAGAATTAAGTTAGATGATGAAATTGTTACTGCATATAACAAGTATCTCAACAAGAGGATAATGAAGAAAGTGCCAATCAATCCAAATGCGAATAATGATGAACAAGAACAACCGTGATCAACTCTTTATGTCTTTCTCGATGTTTCTTCTGTATGTTTCACATGTTTCAGTAGGTCTAGTTAGATGTTTCAAGTATGTTGTACTCATGTTACAGCAGTTCAATTTTTTCCCAATGTTCCTTATGTATGTTTCACATGTTTCATTAGGAGTAGTTAGATGTTTCAAGTATGTAGTACTCATGTTACAGCAGTTCATTTTTTCCCCAATGTTCCTTCTGTATGTTTCACATGTTTCAGTAGGTGTAGTTAGATGTTTCAAGTATGTAGTACTCATGTTATAGCAGTACATTTTTCCCCCCAATGTTCCTTCTGTATGTTTCACATGTTTTAGTACGTGTAGTTAAATGTTTCAAATCCTAATTTAGTTTTTTTATCCCAGCCCACCATTTGTTCGAATTGATGGCTTCCATGTTACTTATGATGAATTCTATGGATCCTTGAAGCAAAGGGGGGAAATTAATAACCACGTGATGATTTTATGGTCCTATGAATTCAACATTGAAGAAGCTGAATTGCGTGAGAAGGACAATAACATCGTTAAGAAATTTGCTTTATCTACTGTTCTCACTGTGAGATTTGAATTCTATTTTGCAATTTTTTATTACCATCATATGTGCCCCTGCATTCATTTTTATAGTTTCTAACTTTTTTTCAAGGACAATCTAAAAATTAAACCTGATAATTTCATACAAGACAGCTACAACACGGCTTTGACAAAGTTGAACAAGTCTTGGGATCTCTAAAAAATAGATTTGGTACTGTGTTGCACAATTAAGTTGCCTTTCATTTCCCGTTCTTTTTTTCTTATCTACTTTTTTTTTGTAGTTGTTTTTCCCTATTGTTGAAGAAGGGCATTGGGTACTTGTCAGTGTCAACATGTTTCTAAAGGAAATTTGCTGGTTCAATTCTCTTGGGGGATCTCGTGATACAAAATGTTTTGTTTCTGTTAAGAATGTGGTCAGTACTCTCAAACTTGCATCTCTTTTTTATTTATTAATAGCCTCTATTACTGGATGCTTTTTCATTTTATGGTGTGTCAATAATTGAAAATCAATGTTGCACCTGATGATTTGCAATGTTGCAGAACTATAGAGGTTGTAGATTGTAACAGACAATTAACCTTTTAATTTTGTGATGTTTCAATAGTTAATTATCATTGTGGCAGCTGCTGATTTGAAATGTTTCAATAGTATAAGATGAAAAGATGTTGCAAACAAATATATATAACGTACTATTTGGTTCTATTGTTAGGTCACCAATTTTTCAAAAGCATGTATACAAGTTGGGGTGCTAAACAAAGACATCTCTCTGTTTGATTGGAAATATCCCACAGACTACCCGCATCAAAAATCTTTGTAAGTTTTTCATCATTCATGTGCTTACATAAAGAATTATTCATGCAGTTTTTTCATCTTTTCTCACCATGTTTCTTTTGTTAACCCAATTCTTTTTGTTTTTGGCATGATTGTGGGTTATACACAATGCTATATATGAAGTCTTGGAATGGGAAGAAGATGGACACCACATTTGAGCCAGTATGTCTTTTTGCAATGTGGCTACCTAATTCTTTTACCCAAATACATGATGTTACTTCTGCAATTTTTTTGTACCTAATTCTATTTTCTTTTTCCCTTTTTTAGTACATGATTGCAAACTATAGGAAATAGGCTGCAGGCATTCTCCTACTTTCTCCAAAAAATGATATCCTGACAAGCGAGTTTGTTGAAAAGTATTGCAACCAGAAATAGTGACATCATGTTTCGTTGTGCAATATAGGAGTTTAGGTCTCTGTATATAGCTAGCATTTTTATATGATTGACAATGTAACAATCATCTTAGAAATGTGGATGTATCGAGTATTCAGGATTCTGGGATACAACATTGAGATATTTGTATGTCCTTTGTCTCAAACAGTGCATTCAAGTGTTGCAATCGTTTGGCTTCATATATCAGTTTATTAAATCTATTTCTTTGTGCAAATGTGGTCAACAATTATTTTACCACAGCTTAGTTTTTTTATATGTTGCCGTAGTGCACTTTATATGTTGCAAATTCTGCTTTACTATATTGCAGAAATGTTGGCTTTTATTTTCTTGTCTGCATCATGCATGGATAACTGATGAAACATCATTAACTTACTTTTGCAACATATACTATAAATCTTTTTTTTCATACCTTCTTCCTTGTTTTATATCTTCATATGGTGTAGTACAATATTGTTGTTATCAATGTTGCTGTACTATAATTTTAATGTTGCAAACTCTACTGAACCATGTGGCAATAATGTTGTCGCGCCATTTCTATTTTGCAACAAGTGTTCACAACATTTTAAACACCAAACTACTGAACTTGCAACATCAACTGTTGCAATGATACATCACATCTTTTTTTTGATGCCACACAACATGCAGTTTAATTCATCTCCAGCGCATGGTCAAATACCAATACCACAAGGCTCTATATCATACACAGGCATAACAACATCATCAACACATTTTTTTAGTATAAATCAGACACAATGTTGTAGTTCATAAAATGAAATGTTGCAATACTTTCTAATACATGCTTCAGCTCATTCTAATAAAAAAATAATTAAAAATTCAGAGCAATAATTAAAAATTCAGAGCTTTTGCTCCGTTTCTTTGAGATCCTTTGCAAGTGCCTCTGCCTTGGCCATGTACGCGCAAGTCTGTACACTATGACCATCTTCAAAGCAATATGAGCATGGTGGGATTTTTTGGGCCGTCTTCTTTCCTTTTGCCTTCTTTTTCATTGCTTTTTCCTTAGCTTGTGCCACTATTGACTTGAACCTTTCCACCTTCTCCTTTGGTCTCCCTTTACTTTTTGTTCTTGTTGGATTCTTTACCATGACAGCACGAGTTTTGGACTGTTGACCTGTTGCAACATTGGACGCGTCATCTTGTTGCATTTCTTGTGACCCCCTTGCTATCCTGACTGCTTGTACCAATGTATCTATCCCAGCTGAAGCTACAATGTACTTTTCAGGACCCAAACAAGCTTCAACTGCTAGTGACATCATTTTTCTGCACAATGCATTGTACCTTAGTTTGTTTGCGGTTGGGACACCAAATGCTGGTTCTGTACCCAAGAGGCGTTCTGGTATCATTGTAGTCACTTCCTTTGACCATCTTCTAAGTAGATACTTCTCTAGAATTTTTTTGACATCCCTGTTTGTGAATACTTTTAGTATGTGAGGACACAAGAGGCCATCACGGTCAAACATGTTGCAGGAGCATGTATATGACGTTGCATCTTTATCAATGGTGACCATGCGGACTCTAGTTGAATTTGGGTGCACAATTTGAATGGACCAACCCTGGTCATCACTTTCAATAGCCCCTACCTTGTATCTTGTAGAATCACGCAATAACTCTTGAAATTTACCAAAGACTTCACTAGTGTAGAATGCAACAGCTTGCTTCTCCAAAGCATACCTTCCCCATAGTGGTGGATCTGAAATCTCCCCCTTGCAACGCTCCTTATTTTCTCTTTCTGCCCTGGTGTCCATGATGTAATCATATTGTGTTATAAATTGCAACATTGAGTCCTGAGGGTGAACAACTTTCTTGAACAATGAATTCATGCTTTTCGATCTTCCTGTTGTGCCTGTGAAGAGGAAGAATTACTTTCTGAAGTACGCAGGTGCCCACATCCTCCTTGTACCATACATACTTTGAAAGAATTCATTTTCGTGCAAGTGGTATTTGTCCTTTATGCTTGCCCACAACATCTCGAATTCTTCTGGTGTTTCAGTCCTGTTCACACAGTAGTCAAACTCCTTTGCAAAGTCTTCTTCCTCACTAATAAGCTAAGCAAGCTTATCATTAGCCTTGCTCAGGACATGCCACTTGCAACATCTGTGTGTTACGTTAGGGAACACTATTGCTATTGCTGCTTTCATTGCTTTATCCTGGTCTGTCATTATGTTGGTTGGTTCACACCCACCCATCGCTCCCTTCAACCTTTCTAGCACCCAAACAAATGTTTCCATTGTCTCATCTGGCAACATTGCACACCCAAGCAGTATGCTATGCAAATGGTTATTTATCCCAACAATTGGTGCAAATGGCATATCGTATCTGTTGGTGCAATATGTTGTGTCAAAGAAAATACAATTTTCAAAACTCTTGTACAGCTCTCTAGTCCTCCCATCTACCCAAAACAATCCTCTAACAACATTATTATCATCTATCATCGTTGCATAATAGAAGGAAGGACTTTCAGCTTGTTGCTTTTGAAAATACTCTAATGTTGCATCCATATCCCTGTAGGTGAGACCTCCTCTCAAGTGTGTCCTCATGTTTGAAACATCCTTGCTGCTGAAAGTAAGGTTGCCAAGCCCCCCATGGAAATCAGCAAGCACCCCCATGATCTGTGTTGTGCTAATATTTCTATGGTGTAGTGTTTTCAGCAGCTCATAATCAGTCCACGAGATGCTTCGGTGGGACCTCAAGTGTTTCCTAACCCTAATCGCCTTCACCATGGGATGAGTATGGTCAGGTTGCATTACAATCACTCTCCACCTTGCATTTCTCAAGCCAATCGCCATATGAGCTTTGCAGTCCAAATTTTTGATAGTGTTGCGCTTCCTTGTTGCCGTGGTAAGCACAGCTGTTGCTGCTCTTTTTTTCGATCCCACTAGTGTTGCAGTGTCATTTGTTGATGTACTCGTTGATGTGTTTTCCTCTCCCTCATCTTCTCTATCAAGAGTTGACTTCCTAGCATGAGAACACTCCCACTCCTTTCTGATCAGCTCCTTTGTGACGTTGCTATTTCTTGAAGAAGCCACTCTCATGCTGAAACCCAACTTCATGGCATACTCATTGTAAACCTGCCTTGCTTCCTGTATCGTGTCAAATTCCATCCCAACTTTTGGCACAATAGGCTGTGAGCATACGACGTCTTCATCCTCATGGTAGACCTCTTCATTTGCACCAACTTGTACTGAAACATATTCACTTGAGTGTGTTGATATGCTCGCAACAGGAACCAATGCTCCATCCCCTTGCAAATAAATGTTGCAGTTAGTGTTACTAGCGAAATTAATGTTCAGATGTTGCAAAAACTGTACATGGAAGTAAGATGTAACATTCAGTTAGCACATACAATTTTTGATGTTTCAATAACTGATTTTCAATGTGGCATATGCTATCATTAGATGTTGCAACATGTATATGTAACATTCAGTTAACCCATGAGCATTTTGAGATGTTACAATAACTATTTTTCAATGTGCCACATGCTATCATTAGATGTTGCAAAACTGTATAAGATTCTGTCACATCTAGTGTTTCAAACGAAATCATACATGCCATTTTTTGGAGACTCGATTGGGATGCCAATCCCCCATGGACGCTGCTCGAAAGACCTGGGGGCGGGTGCTAAAGTGAATTATCACGCTTGCTCGAAGAATTCAATGCAACATTTAGGAGGGGTGGATGGTCGGCATACCTGGTAGCGTGTTGAGGTCAATCATCTGTAGATCTGAGGGGTTACGAGCAACAATGGGGGGCGGGTGGCCGCCATGTGGTTGATCTGGAGGGGGGAGTTCTATTTTTTGAAGGATATGCGCCATCTTCACTAAGCGCTGGCGGATCTAGGCGGCGGCGCGAAGCTGGGAGCTTCGCTCCTATCCCGACCCGCGTGAAGAAGTTGACGCCAGGGTGCGCTTCTGTGTTTGGTGCGGACTTGTCCTGATCTCCTTGTGTTTCATCTAATGGCTGACACGTCTTTAATCCGACGGTGGAGAGTGCGTCCGATTTTTGCGCCCAAAACGGACGTCCGGGCGCTAGTAGCTCCGTAAAAATTTTAAGTGCTACACATTATCCATTTGTGGGGGCACTCTCCACCGTGTGAAAGGAAAACCAATGACTTTTTTTCCGTCAAAAAAGGATATTCGTGTGGGAGAATAAAACTAGCGACGTTTTTTGTGCGGAGAAAAAGAAAATGATCGACTTTTTCACCGGGAGAAAAATAATGACGTGCCACATCGCCTCTTGCAGAAAAAAATCGCAGATTGGGAGTGCCGAGAGCTGGTGGAAATATGCGGAGCCAGGAAGCTGCGATAGAGTCGCCGCATGTTTGCGGGATTGGAGGCTATTTTTTATGTTTGTTTCTCCCTAATTAAGGCCTTATTAGGGGTAATTTAAGGGTGTTTTTGGAGTTACTCTACATCTAGAGGTGGTACTTATTGAGTCAAATCAATCTACAAACAGACATGTATCTTAGAGTTTTATTACCACTGTTGGGAATTGACCATCAGTACCAGTCTCAAACTCACCTCTAGTACATGTAGTTCAATCGGTACTGCCAAGTCGGTACTAAAGGTGGCCCTTTAGTACCGGGTCACCCAGTACTAAAGGGGGGCACTTGGTACCAGGTTATAACGCCAACGGTACTAAATTGACTGCCATGTCGCACATGGCCGAGGCCAGTTTACCAAATTGGCTACCACCTCTACCCGGTAATAATCGGCCTAAGGTACTTTAGTACTAGATGAAATCTTCTTCACCCGGTACTAAAGGTGACCCATTAGTATCGGGTGAAGCCTCCACCTAGTACTTATCGGCCATACATCTATGGGCCCACCAGATGGTTTGGATAGTCCTACAATATGGGGTTGTACATCAAGACGTGTCAGACATAGAGATTACGGTGCAGGATGACGTGATCTACGTGCATGATAAGAACTAGTCGAGGATTAGGAAACTACTCATAGCAATTAGAGTAGGACTCTCTAGTTGAATCCGACTAGTACTCTTGTAAAGCAACTGTAACCCTGCCCTCGACAATATAAGGCAAGGCAGGGACCCCCTCCAAACGACTTCAATCAATACAACACAACCAACACACTTGACGTAGGGTATTACACGACATAAGCAGCCCGAACCTATCAAAATTGTGTGTTCGAGTTCACCATCGAGTTCCTGATCTTGGCGAGCCCCACGCATAAAACACTACCTCGGGTACCCCCTCGGTAGGTTTCCAGTTCTAAACACCGATAGCTGGTGCGCTAGGTAGGGGTTCTCGCTAAAAATCCACTGTTGAACTCGATGACTCAAGTCATCATCAAGCCCACAGTCGTGTTTGAAGCAGACGCGACGTTCGTCTTCAGCTCTTGGCTTTGCATCGTAGACGGTGTCGGGGATTTCCACCGTCACATTGCGCCGGCCCCGAAGGAGAAGCACTACGACATCAACCTCCATTGCCAAGCTTTAGATGATTTCGTTGAAAAATTCAACAAAATTTTCAACCTCTTCCGAGGCTCAAGGGATGAATCCAAAAACAACTCGACTTCTCCCACCAGTCGGACCGGTTCCCATGAGCTGGCACTTAAGCCATTGTGCGAATCGATCTACAATACAATTCGATTCCTGTTTTGACTCTGAAACTCAGGTGCTGTCTACCAAGACAACCTGTCAAGATCACAATTCAACTCGGATTTGATTGAGAACCCGACTACTACTCGGATCTAGATGAGGAGACTCCTTTATCAGGTCCACAACAGGGCCTGGTTATCACGTCTACTCTACAATGTAGGTTCGTCTACTAGCCAACATGAAGCCACCTGCTCTCGCCAAGGATGATGAGTCACGCCTTGTCACCTACCTTGATAATCTCCCATATTAGGAGGGAACCCCTCTGTCACCTATCTATGAAGAAAACAGCTCCACAGAGGTCATCACGTCAAGTTTGGATAGTTTCTCTCCAGAGCGAGAACTCCTTGCCATTGTCGCTCCACAAGATGGTGAAGGTGAAGAACCACCAGAAAGGCATCGGCGACGAGAGCACCATCCAGACGATGTATTGGTGGATGAGCTCACCACCAACGTAGAAGGAGAAGAAACTGAAAGTCAAAGGAATTGACAGCGAGCAAGAAACGTAGCATGAGTAGATCGTCACCACCGCCTTGCATCTGACTTACCCATCATGAACTTGGACCACACATTTGAAGTGGTTCAATTGCGTCAACACCATGCTCTTCTCGCGACCATCACTTCCATTGACCTGATTAACCGGGCAATACCACAAGATAAGTACACTAGGCAACTAGCTCAGCTGATAGAGCGTGCGTACGAACAACTCGATCAGCGGATCCCCATACACTCGATTCGACGCACCTCATCTCATCATGACAGTAGTGCCAAACCAAGTCACAATGAGGGCGGTGGACCAATTCGAGATTAGATCGTGGGCCTCATTAGGGTGTGCGATGTTTTCCCATCTACTTCTCTACATGGTATCACGAGATTAAATCGTGGACCTCCTCTCTCCTTCCTATGCCTTTCCCCTGATCCACACAAACCTAGACGGCGCCCCCTACTTCGCCGCCGCCACCCACCCTCCGCGGCACCTCCCTATCTGGCGTCCCCCCTCCCTGTCGTGCGCCATGTCCTCTGCCGACTCCTCTGTACCCCGCTCCATCTGCGAGTGGGTCAAAACTCTCCACTGCGCTCTCGACTGCTCCGACCATGATCGCTCCACGCGCGGGGGCAGCCCTGACCGTGACCACAGCGTCCTCGACTACTCCGACTCCGACCGCGGCACGCGCGGGCGTGCACCCGACTGTGTACCCCACTCCGACCGTGTACCCCGCTCCAACCATGTAACCTGCTCCATCTGCGGGCGAGACGCCGCTCTCTCCTTCACCAGAGCACGCTTCTACCGGTTGGGCGAGTGACCCGATCGCACCGGCACGCGCTCCGACCGGTCGGGCCAGCGCCCCAACCGTACTGGCGAGCACCCCGATCATCCAGGCGAGTATCCCGACCTGACCAGTGCGCTCTTTGACTAGTCGGGCATCATCGCCACCCGCCCCTCCATGCCCTGTCACTCGGTCTGTGACTGTGTGCCAGCCTACAAGCTAGTCACAATACCTCCAACATGGCCATTTTCCTATTGGGGGCTCGACATGATAGGTCCGTTACCAACTGCGCCAGGAGGATTCAACAGAGTACTCGTGGCAATCGACAAATTCACCAAATGGATCGAGGTCAAACCGGTCACTTGCCCCAAGGCAGACCGAGTCCTCGACTTCTTGGATGAAATCGTACACCGCTATGGTTTTCCCAATAGGATCATCACAGACCTTGGGTCAAACTTCAATAATCACGACTTTTGGGAATATTGCGAGAACAGTGGCATCGACGTCCGCTATGTCTCGGTTGCTCATCCGCGAGCCAACGGACAAGTCGAGCGTGCTAATGGCATGATACTCGACGCTTTGAAGAAACGACTGTCAGGCATACTCCCCAGGCCCACGAGTAGGCCTTGGATGGCCCACTAAGGGACGTACTCGGACAAGATCAGAACAAGGATAGGCGTATCCTTCTCGGACTAGTCTTGTATGTTTATGGAAAACTACTCGGGCCAATACCGAGTCGAACTCTGTAATAGTACCCGACTAGGACTCAGACTTGTAACCCTACCCTCCTACGTATATCAGGCCGGGCAGCGACCCCCCTCAGGACAACTCCAACTCATCAATCCCCAAGATCAATACAAACCAACACACAGGATGTAGGGTATTACGCGATCTAGCGGCCCGAACCTGTCTAAATCGTGTTCCTTGCGTCACCATTGATTCCTTGATTCTCGACGACCCTTACCGCATAAAAGACCACCTAGGTACCCCTAGGCGGGTTGCCGGTCTAAAACACCGACAGCTGGCGCGCCAGGTAGGGGAGCTCGTCGAGTTTCTCAGCGTGAACTCAATGGCGAAAGTCATCATTAGGTCCGTCTTCTTCATCGAAGCTGGCGCCACCTTTGTTTTTGGATCCTGGCTTTGCGTCGTCGAAGGCTCGGGATCGTTTCGGCGCCAGATCGTCAACATTCACGAGAAGAAACCAGAAGATTTGACCAGAAAAAATCAAGATTTCAAAGTCAACGAGTTCGAGTTCGACTACGCGTCGGATCTGACTTCCCCTCGGACTACTCCGATTCCCCGCTCAGGGGTCGAGCGTAGCTGACCCCAGGACTCAGGGTCGGGCGAAGCGGAGCTTCACTCGGGGTCGGGCGAGGTGGAGCTACCCTTCCAAAGGGTTGGGCTACGTCGACCCCAGGACTCAGCATCGGGCGAAGCGGAGCTTCACTCGAGGTCGGCGAGGCGGAGCTACCCTTCCAAAGGGTCGGGCTCCGCCGACCCCAGGACTCAGGGTCGGGCAAAGCGGAGCCTCACTCGGGGTTGGGCGAGGCGGAGCTACTCTTCCAAAGGGTCGGGCTCCGCCGACCCCAGGACTCAGGGTCGGGCGAAGCGGAGCCTCACTCGGGGTCAGGCGAGGTGGAGCTACTCTTCCAAAGGGTCGGGCTCCGCCGACCCCAGGATTTAGGGTCGGACTCGCCTCGGCTTCGATGGTCCCAGTCAGCATCCAAATCGGTTTCAACTTCAACGCGGTTCCCTCACGGACTCCGCAACGCAACCAAAGTCCAAAGTTTTCTTGCTCAAACCTGAGTCAACCTCGGGCATGAAGATGTTGACTCCGACTCATCCTACTCACCAGAGATATCATTATCTGGTCCAGCCCAAGGGTTGGCAAACTACTCGGGTTCATCATTAGCCATCGCGGCATTGAGGCCAACCCAGAGAAGATATCTGCCATCACAAACATGCAGGCACCAGCCAGCATTAAGGATGTGCAGAAACTCACAGGCTGCATGGCCGCTCTCAACCGGTTCATCTCGAGACTTGGAGAACGGGGACTACCCTTCTTCAAGCTTCTCAAACGCCAGGACAAGTTCAAATGGACGGAAGAGGCAGATAAGGCATTAACACAACTCAAAGACTTTCTGTCAAAGCCTCCTGTACTCACCGCTCCCTCGCCAAACGAAGACTTGCTCCTATACATCTCCGCTACTACTCATGTCGTCAGCACGGCAATAGTAGTCGAATGGTCTGAACTGGGCCACGCTTACAAGGTCCAACGACCTGTCTACTTCGTCAGCGAAGTACTCTCGGACTCCAAAACTCGGTATTCACCGATACAAAAGCTATTATACGCTATTCTGCTCACCTCCCGGAAGCTGCGCCATTATTTCCAAGAGCACAACATCACAGTCATCTCCGACTTCCCGCTCGGCGAAATTCTCCATAACAGAGATGCCACGGGTAGAATCTCCAAATGGGCAGTTGAACTCGGTGCTCTCACTTTGAACTTCAAGCGAAGGACAACCATCAAGTCTTAGGCTTTGGTCGACTTCATAGCTAAGTAGACCGAAAATCAAGTTCCAACTCCAGTCGAACGACCAGAACATTGGGTAATGTACTTCGACGGATCCCTCAAACTTGAAGGAGCCGGCGCAGGCGTCATAATCATCTCCCCCAAGGGAGACCAACTCAAGTACATGCTGCAGATATTCTGGGAAGCATCTAATAACGAAGCCGAGGACGAAGCACTGCTACACGGCGTTCGCCTCGCAATCTCCCTCCGCATCAAACGACTACTGGTGTACGGTGACTCCCTCGTCGTCATAAACCAAGTCAATGATGAGTGGGACCGAAACAAGGACAACATGGATGCTTATTGCAAAGAAGTTCGTAAACTAGAAAACAAATTCTCCGGCTTGGAGTTCCATCACATCGTCCGCGACAACAACGTTTTATCCAAAATGGGCTCAACTCTTGCAGAAGTTCCAGCAGGAATTTTCATACACGAACTACGCAAGACGTCCATACCTGAACAGGTCACACCGCCAGTAGTCCCGACTAGTGACGTCTCCCGAGAAATCATGATGATAGAGGTCGACTGGAGGACACCCTTCATCGACTACATCAAAGATCACCAGCTACCATCCGACAGGAATAAAGCTGAGCAAATCTCCCGACGCGTAAAGAATTACGTTCTAGTCGGAGACAAGGTCTACAGGAAAGGTGCATCATTTGGAGTACTCATGAAGTGCATCACCAGAGAAGATGGCCAAGAAATCATAGAAGAGATTCACAGAGGAATCTACGGCAACCACGCATCTTCAAGGACACTAGTTGGCAAGGCTTTCAGAGCGGGCTTCTACTGGCCAATGGCTTTGGCCGACGCCAAACAACTGGTTCAGAAATGCAAAGGTTGTCAATTCTTCACAAAACAGCAACACGTGCCGGCCTACAAGCTAGTCACAATACCTCCAACATGGCCATTTGCCTGCTGGGGGCTTGACATGATTGGCCCATTACCAACTGCGCCAGGAGGATTCAACAGAGTACTTGTGGCAATCGAAAAGTTCACCAAATGGATCGAGGTCAAACCGGTCACTTGCCCCAAGGCAGACCGAGTCCTCGACTTCTTGGATGAAATCGTACACCGCTATGGTTTTCCCAACAGGATTATCATAGATCTTGGGTCAAACTTCAATAATCACGACTTTTGGGAATATTGCGAGAATAGCGGCATCGACGTCCGCTATGTCTCGGTTGCTCATCCGTGAGCCAACGGTCAAGTCGAGCGTGCTAATGGCATGATACTCGATGCTCTGAAGAAACGACTACATGACGTCGGCAACACCAAAGGCAGCCGATGGCTCAAAGAGTTACCCAATGCCTTGTGGGGCCTACGTACCCAACCATGCAAGACTATGGGACTATCCCCCTATTTTCTGGTATATGGCTCGGAAGCCATATTACCCGCTGACATAATTTGGCAATCACCATCCGTTGAGCACTACGACGAAGAACTTGCAATAGAAATGTGGTGAACGGATATAGACAGTTTGGAAGAAATAAGATGCGCAGCACTAGTGCAATCTGCCAGATACCTTGACGGTTTAAGGCGTTATCACGACCGCAACGTCAAGGAAAGATCTTTCAACTCGGGCGATATGGTCCTTAAACATATTCAAGATATGTCAGGATTACATAAACTCAATTCACCATGGGAAGGTCCTTACATCATATCAAAGGTTACAGGACCTGGATCTTACAGGCTCCAGGAGCTCTCAGGAGAACAAGTGCCAAATTCTTGGAATATCGAACATCTCTGTCGCTACTACCCATAGCAGCACCCGAGTAGTCGCTTCAAGGCCGCTACTCGGGCCAACTGCCCGACTACTAACTTCAAGATAGCTTCAACATGAGTTCTCTACCACAAGGATCATCGTGTAGGGATACGAGGTAGGCTACGCTAGCGCAAATCAAAATTTTCTACCGCGTATAACTAGGAAGAACTGCCGTATAAGGATCACGGGATTACCACTCGACGCACTACTGGTGCGGAAGATGTAGATATGCGTCGGTGCAGTGAAGACGATCACGTAGTCGTACGTAGTCGATCAACGTAGTCGTACGTAGTCGATCACGTCCAGCAGCTCCTCAGCAGCTCGTCCACGTGCACAACAAGATCGCCTCCGGTGCCGCGGCTCGTCGTCGGCTCGTCGTGGCTCGTCGGCGGCTCGTCGATGGCTCGTCCAAGTGCTGCAGGCGCAACACCTCCAAGGTATCCACACGTGCAGGGAGGAAGCGTCGCAAGCCGGACTGCTAGATCCGCGAGTTGCAACAAGCGAGGGCGTGGGAGGCGCGGCAAGTGTGTTCAGCCAAAAGGTGTAAAACCCTAGGGCGCCCCCACCCCTCTATTTATAGGGGTTCCTGATGGGCCTCTGGATCCGAGGCCCATTAGTACTCCTAAACCTAATCCAACTCGGATCAGATCCGAATTGGGCTTCCAGCCCCTTAAGTGTGTGACCCTATGGGTTCGGATACGTATAGACATGGCCCGAGTACTCCTACTCGGCCCAATAGTCGGTAGCGGCCTCTAGCAAGACGTGCCAACTCCTATACGCATACGAAGATCATATCTGACGAACCATCACAACATAATATACATGCTATTCCCTTTGCCTCACGATATTTGGTCTAGCTTCAAGCCGACCGCTCTTTCTCGATCCTGTGATTCGGAATCCCTTTGTAGGTTAACTCTTAACCGTACGTAGCATGGCCATGCATTTTCGGATCCGATCACTCGAGGGGCCCAGAGATATCACTCTCAATCAGAGAGGGGCAAATCCCATCTTGATTGACCATGTCTCATAGCATGCTTCTTGACAAACCCGAAAGCTACCTTTATAACTACCCTGTTACGGCGTAGCGTTTGATAGCCCCTAAGTAGGTCGATCCACATCTAGAAAACATGCGACAATCTCAGGTCTAAGGACAAAGCGTATATGTTGTTTAAAGAGAGAACTACTTCTCGTGTTGGGTCAGTCCTAACACATGTCTCAACATGTGTCCACATTATTAGTTCAACATCTCCATGTCCATGACTTGTGAAACATAGTCATCAACTAATACATGTGCTAGTCTAATATTCATGTGTGTCCTCACATGAACTCCGACTAGGGACAACTTTAGAATAACCATACAAGTAAAGAGTTTCACATACAATTCACATAATTGCAAATCAATTCAAGTAGCCTTTAATGAATATTCAATGAACACAATATACAAATCATGGATACAAATGGAATATCATCATCTCTATGATTGCCTCTAGGGCATACCTCCAACACATCGCCCCGGTACAATCTCTTCATATTAATCTCTACTGAAACAAGAGTACATCATGTTACATACGAGTACAAGGACTCGGCTTACACGAAGGCTACAAGCAACTGCCTAGTGGCGGGCTGCATTTAAGCCTCAGGCTTTTACTACATCACAAGGCCACTCAGGTCTGCTGACCGCAGGAAGGGCCCACACGCAAGGAAGCTGCTCAAATTGCAGCAACGCCCAGGTACCCTACCCAAGGCAATGCCAGGTACTCCATCACCACCACCGCCTTGACAGCAGCAACGCCAAATCTGCCAAGCCGCGCCTAGAGGGAACCAAGGCTGCTCTTTTGCTAGCCTTGCGGAGCCAATCTACTCTACAGCCGCACCTCCACCTCTTTCAGAGCGGGATAAAGACCGCGGCACTCCTCACCCATCACTCGCAAGTTCCAGCGCGTACTCCACTGGATCACGAGCTGCAAGATGAGGCATGTGACGAAACCTCCTACGAGGATTCTTCTAGCATTGTGGCTATCCCTACGAGCGCAAGAGTCTATGGAGCGAAGGTGGCCTCAACCTACGAGGAATCTTCTAGCACCGGTGCACTCTTTGATGGCTCTCTACACTCAAACAGAAGCAACCGAAGGCAGTCCATCGCTACTCAGGAACTTGAGTTGGTTCGCCCACCAGATGGCCCTATTTATAGCCGAAAGCCCCAACTACCACCGACCCAAGAGTTACTGTGCACCCGTGATCAATAAGTCTGACAACTCCTGACTGCCCACGTGACCGCACTCATGCCCCAACAAACAAAAGAATGCAGTACACCCGTGCATCCACAAAGGACAAAGGAGTACAATATACCTGTCCCTCAAAAGACGAGTACTCAAACAGCATTACGACTACTCGATACTCGGGACTACTACAAGCCAAGCATGGCCTACATGTCAGGGGCTTCGACTACTCCGACCTCAGGGTTGGGCGAGGCGGAGTTTTCACCCTCGACGAGGTCAGGCTTAGCCGACCCCAAAACTCAAGGTCGGGCGAGGCGGAGTTTTCACCCTCGACGAGGTCAGGCTTAGCCGACCCCAAAACTCAAGGTCGGGCGAGGTGGAGTTTTCACCCTCGAAGGGGTCAAGCTTAGCCGACCCCAAAACTCATGGTCGAGCGAGACGAATCCCCTCCCCGGAGGGACGGGCCCAGCCGAGTTGCAATACTTCGGGATTTGACAAAATGGAGTAAAAACTACTCTTCGCAAGACAATGACACAACAAATTCATAGGCTTGGCATTTCAAAATATTAATGTATTCGAATACAAGAGTACACAAACAGCTCAAAGCTCTTCTAAGGAGACAAACTCCGACATCTTGGATGCAATAGGCTCCGCCTCCTCAAGGTACTGCGCATAAGCCTCCTCTGTGCAGTTGCGAGGCACGCCATCACCAGCTGCCGCCAAGTCTGCCCTCGGGTAGTAGGACTTCACAACCGCAAGAACCTGTTTGCAAACAGTCTTGCAAAGTCCCGCCACTTTACTAGCGATTGCGGTCCTGCGCTTTCCTCCACGGGAGCTATGGCATTCACCAAGTCTTCGGCCGCTCCAGACAGCTCTCAGAGTTCGCCCCGAAGTGTTCCCAAGGTCTGGGCATGATCTCTGCATGCCTCCATGGCCATGGCAAGCATCACGCCATTCTGCATCTTTCGGTCCTGCTGATGCTCACAAGCAGCTTGTGCTTCAGTGAGCGCGGCCCGAAGATGTTCGACTTCATCTGCCACTCGATCATGAGCGTTCCTCCAATCGATAACTTGGCTCCTTGCAGCCGCTTCCTACTTCTTGAGCTCTACAAAGCAAAGAACTCAGGCCACAGCCAACTACAGTTGGACACACCCAAAGTAGTCGTAATGCTTACCTTGATACTTCTTGTTCAAGGACTTGTAGCGGCTCTCCAGTTTTTCATGCAGAACCGCGTGATCCGCGCGTTCCATGGCAAAGGACTTCGCCCCGACTTCATGCACCCGAAGAGCTTCTGTCAGTTGGGCACATTCCTGCTCCAACTGATGGCTTCTTTCCTGAAAACATCCAAGTAGGGTATGGTGAGTTTTAAGCCTCACAACAACTCGGGTCATGTAACAACATCAACAGGGAAATCTACCTGGAAGCCCAAGAAAACATCGATGGCCCTCTGGAACTCCAAGTCAGAAGGCAGGCTAAGTACTGGTTTTTGGGTACTCTCCACAAGATGAGGAATCGTACCCAGAGCAGCACCTACAACATTTACCATGTCAGCTATCGACTACGACTACAATAAACAGACTACAGGCACTTACCTGGAGCAGTCGCTTGTTTGGCTTTTCCAACATCTACTATGGCCAGCGATCCGCCAGTAGATGATGGTAAAGCAGCGCCTCCTGAACCCGACGCAACGGCGGGAACCTCCACCGAACGAATTACGTCTTGAAGCATCAACATAGTAGCTCCAAGACGACCGGCATCAATCTCGGATACCTCTTCAACAGTCAAATCTTCCAAGGGAACAGATATTGTAGCTGAGGGATCCGGCACTACCCCTGTCTCTACAGGAATAATCTCCTCTGCATCTCTGCACCAAAAAGCATCATTACATAATTTTAAGACAACCCAACGTCTTTTAAACAGACAAGAAAGCTCACCGGGTTGAACGTGGCGGCAGTCGCACACGCTTCTTCTCGGCGACAGGCGGCCGAGTACCAGGAGCCGCGGGAACAGCCGCCGGCACCGTCTTCTCACCAAGACCTACAAAACTGAAGTCAAGACTACAGTACTACTCAAATGAATACAATCGGAAGGGACAACGCTTACCACTGGCGATCACATTAGACAGCAAGGTACCAGTAGCAAGTACCGGTGACACCTCCTTCGCTGTACCCGCTACTCCAGCAAGCAGCCCCAGGACCGCCTGGTCAGCAATGGGCGGCATGGCAGCCGATGGAGTTGGCGCGGTTAACTCGGGGGCTACCACAGTTTCTGTTGATGGCACCCTCTCCGGCACCGTGTCAACAGCCGCATCACCAACTTCTGGGTCGGACACGACCATTTCTTCAGAAACAGCCTCATTTTCACCAAGCACTGTATCTACAGCCTTTACGAACCAAAAACAAGATTCACCACATCAATAATGAATTTCAAGTTCATCAGTAATACACAAGTTACCGACTACATACCTTGGTACCCCGAGACTTCTCAGGGGTTGAAGCAGACTTAGCCGCAGACATCTTGCGGACTACTCTACGTCTCCTAACAGGAGGGGAAGGCTCGTCCTCCGACTCCTTGACGACAGCTTCCGACTCTTCTTCCGACTACGCCAAGTAGCCGGCAAGAACTTGGGACTTCAAACAACAAATCGGTATCAGCAACAAGAATCAAAAGTCAAAGAAGAACAAGTCAGGAGGAAAATACTTACCACTTCTGGCTCGTACCAGGCGTCATACTGACGAAGGGCTACAGGGATTACTGGCACTCCCTGATAGTTCCTAAAAAACTTAGCCAGCAGTGCCTCTACGACACCATCAGATATGTCCTCATCAGACATACGCGATGGATCCTTCAGACCTGCGTACTCACTTCCCGAGTGAGCATGTTTTTGAAGTGGTTGGACCCTTCTCTTCAGGAAGCTGGCTGCCACGTTGATCCCAGTCAAACCGAGTACCTTCAACTCGGTGATCTGCTGCATTAGGTGATCGAGCTCAGGGATGTCCTCGGGCTCGCTCACCCAGTTCTCTGCATGCTTGGGCGTGTGACCAGTCACCACAGGCAAGCGGGGTTCATGGTTACCGATATAGAACCACCTTTTCTTCCACTCCCCATGAGAGTCGGTCATGTTGTACTCAATATACACGCCCGAGTTCCTGAGTTGGAACTCGACACCTCCAAAGACTTCCGTCCGCTGGGCGCTTGGCTGAGGCTTGCAACGGAACAGCTTCCTAAACAACTTGAGACTTGGAGGTACTCCCAGATAAACTTCGCACAGATGTACAAATATAGACATGTGCAGTACACCATTGGGATTCAAATGGACGAGCTGAAGTTTGTAGTACTCGAGAATACCTCTAAAGAAGTCGGAGGTGGGCACCGCCAGTCCCCTTTCCACAAAATGAGCAACCATCACCATCTCGGCAGGATGTTCCTCAAACTGCCACGCATTGGGAAACACGGGGCGCCACTCAAGGATCTCCTTCGGTGAAGCAGCTTGGCATCAACTAGCGCTTGGACAGCTTCCTCCTTCATCACCGAGTGTTGCCAACTTACCCCAGGTGGCGGCGGTGCAGTTTGGTTCGTCGGCCCCACCTTCGGCGCCGGCAGCACCAACTCCTTCCCCTTCTTGGATTTGACCTTGCCCATCGCCGGAGCCTTGCCTTGGATCTTCTCGGGTTTCTTGCCCATCTTCTTGGTGCGCATTCGATGGATTCAGCCTCAAGTTAAGAAGGGGCTCCCACTCAGATCTATCTCAAAAAGCGGCAATGGCGGAGACGGCAGCACTGGCGGCGGCAAAACACCGAGCGAAGGCGCAGAGGAGGAGGAAAAAGGGATCTGATTACCGTACGGCATAACAACAACCAAAAGAGGACCTTCCAGTTTTATCTCCTCCAGCTCCGGTTTCCACGCGTCAGTTGCGCAACAGACAGATTAATCGCGTATTAATCACCTTAAACACCCAACGGCTACTCTATTCAACGGACTGCTGACCACTTCAACGACAGAAATCGCCTAAGTGCTCGGGGGCTGCGGGTACCGTATCCGTTGATCAGTTTTTTCTTTTCTCAAGATCTCCAAGGGTAAAATGGACAAAAGCTGGTTTGACCCTAAGCCTGACTCTTCGACTCAACCTAAGGCTCGGGGGCTACTCCATATGGACTGCGATTGACATCGCACTACCATATAAAATTACTCAGGAACAGAGACAACTCGAAGCTGCAGAAAGAGTACCTTCCAGCCACGTGACAGTACTCGAGCACTTCAGTCTGCAAAACTACTCGGCTAGTGCCTGCAGTGCCCAGGACTATGGTGCACAACTACAAAGTACTCGGGGGCTTGTCGGGCATACTCCCCAGGCCCACGAGTAGGCCTTGGACGGCCCACTAAGGGACGTACTCGGACAAGATCAGAACAAGGATAGGCGTATCCTTCTCGGACTAGTCTTGTATGTTTATGGAAAACTACTCAGGCCAATACCGAGTAGAACTCTATAATAGTACCCGACTAGGACTCAGACTTGTAACCCTGCCCTCCTGCGTATATAAGGCCAGGCAGCGACCCCCCTCAGGACAACTCCAACTCATCAATCCCCAAGATCAATACAAACCAACACACAAGACGTAGGGTATTATGCGATCTAGCAGCCCGAACCTGTCTAAATCGTGTTCCTTGCGTCACCATTGATTCCTTGATTCTTGACGACCCTTACCGCATAAAAGACCACCTAGGGTACCCCTAGGCGGGTTGCCGGTCTAAAACACCGACAACGACTACATGACGTTGGCAACACCAAAGGAGGCAGATGGCTCAAAGAGTTACCCAATGCCTTGTGGGGCCTACGTACCCAACCATGCAAGACTACGGGGCTATCACCCTATTTTCTAGTATATGGCTCAGAAGCCATACTACCCGCCGACATCATGTGGCAATCACCATCCGTTGAACAATACGACGAAGAACTTGCAACAGAAACACGGTGAACAGATATAGATAGTTTAGAAGAAACAAGATGCGCAGCACTAGTACAATCTGCCAGATACCTTGACGATTTAAGGCGTTATCACGACCGCAACGTCAAGGAAAGATCCTTCAACTCGGGCGATATGGTCCTTAAGCGTATCCGAGACACGTCAGGATTGCATAAACTCAATTCACCATGGGAAGGTCCTTACATCGTATCAAAGGTTACGGGACCCGGATCTTACAGACTCCAGGAGCTCTCAGGAGAACAATTGCCAAACTCCTGGAATATCGAACATCTCTGTCGCTACTACCCATAGCAGCACCCGAGTAATCGCTTCAAGGCAACTACTCGGGCCAACTGCCTGACTATCGACTTTAAGATATCTCAGCTTTGACATGAGCTTTCAAGCACAACAAGGATCATTGCCCTGATACAAAATCTTCGTATCAATCTTTACTGAAACAAGAGTACATCAAGTTACATACGAGTACAAGTACTTGGAATACACGAAGACTACAAGCAACTGCCTACTGGCGAGCTGCATTTAAGCCTCAGGCTTTTACTATATCACAAGGCCACTCAGGTCTTCCGACCACAAGAAGGGCCCACACGCAAGGAAGCTGCCCAAAATGTAGCCATGCCCAGGTACCCTACCCAAGGCAATGCCAGTAACTCCAGCATCTCCACTGCCTTGACAGTGGCAACGCCAAATCCGGCACGACGCGCCTAGAGGGAACCAAGGCTGCTCTTTTGCTAGCCTTGTGGAGCCCATCTACTCTACGACCGCACCGCCACCTCTCTCAGAGTGGGATAAAGACTGCGGCACTCATCACCCATCACTCGCGAGTTCCAGCGCGTACCCCACTGGATCATGAGCTGCAAGATGAGGCGTGCGATGAAACCTCCTACGAGGATTCTTCTAGCATCGTGGCTATCCCTACGAGCGCAGGAGTCTGTGGAGGGAAGGTGGCCTCAGTCTACGAGGAATCTTCTAGCACTGGCGCACTCTTTGATGGCTCTCTACACTCAAATAGAAGCAACCGAAGGCAATCCATCGCTACTCAGGAGCTTGAGTTGGTTCGCTCACCAGGTGGCCCTGTTTATAGCTGAAAGCCACAACTACCACCTGCTCAAGAGTTACTATGCACCCGTGATCAATGAGTCTAACGACTCCTGACTCTGCCCATGTGATCGCACTTATGCCACAACTGACAAAATAGTGCAGTACACCCGTGCATCCACAAAGGACAAAGGAGTACAGTACACCCGTGTCCCTCAAAAGACGAGTACTCAAATAGCATTACGACTACTCGACACTCGGGACTATTACAAGCCAAGCATGGCCTACATCTCGGGGGCTTCGACTACTCTGACCCCAGGACCCAGGGTCGGGCGAGGCGGAGTTTTCACCCTCGAAGGGGTCAGGCTTAGCCGACCCCAAGACTCAAGGTTGGGCGAGACGAATCTCCTCCCTAGAGGGTCGGGCCCAGCCGACTCCAGCACTTCGGGATTCAACAAAATGGAGTAAAACTACTCTTCGCAAGACAACGACAAGCAACAAATCCAAAGGCTTGATATTTAAAAGTATCAATGTACTCGACACAAATACAAGAGTACACAAAAAGCTCAAAGCTCTTCTAAGGAGACAAACTCTGACATCTTTGATGCAATAGGCTCCGCCTCCTCGAGGTACTACGCATATGCTTCCTCTGTGCAGTTGCGAGCCACGCCATCACCAGCTGCCGCCAAGTCTGCCCTCGGGTAGTAAGACTTCACTACTGCAAGAACCTGTTTGCAAATAGTCTTGCAAAGTCCCGCTACTTTACCCGGAGCAGCTCTCAGTCGCTTGACTAGCGATTGCGGCCCTACGCCTTCCTCCACAGGGGCTATGGCATTCATTAAGTCTTCGGCCGCTCCAGACAGCTCTCGGAGTTTGCCCCGAAGTCTTCCCAAAGTCTGGGCATGATCTCTGCATGCCACCATAGCCATGGTAAGCATCACGCCATTCTGCATCTTTCAGTCCCGCTGATGCTCGCAAGCAGCCTGTGCTTCCGTGAGCGCGGCCCAAAGATGTTCGGCTTCATCTGCCACTCGGTCATGAGCGTTTCTCCAGTCGATGACTTGGCTCCTTGCAGCCGCTTCCTACTTCTTGAGCTCTACAAAGCAAAGAACTCAGGCCACAGCCAACTACAGTTGGACACACCCAGAGTAGTCGAAATGCTTACCTTGATACTTCTTGTTCAAGGACTTGTAGCGGCTCTCCAGTTTTTCCTGCAGAACCGCGTGATCCGCGCGTTCCACGGCAAAGGACTTCGCCCCGACTTCATTAACCCGAAGAGCTTTTGTCAGTCGGGCACATTCCTGCTCCAACTGATGGCTTCTTTCCTGAAAACATCCAAGTACGGTATGGTGAGTTTCAAGCCTCACAGCTACTCGGGTCATGCAACAAAATCAACAAGGACATCTACCTGGAAGCCTTGGAAAACATCGATGGCCCTCTGGAACTCCACGTCAGAAGGCAGGCTAAGTACTGGCCTTTGGGTACTCTCCACAAGATGAGGAATCGTACCCATAGTAGCACCTACAACATTTATCATGTCAGCTACTGACTACGACTACAATAAAAAGACTACAGGCACCTACCTGGAGCAGTCGCCTGTTTGGCTTTTTCAACTACGGCCAGCGCTCCGCCAGAAGATGATAAAAGGCCAGCACTCCTCGAGCCTGATGCAGCAGCGGGACCCTCCACCGGGTGAATCACGTCTTGAAGCATCGACATAGTAGCTCCAAGACGGCCGGCGTCAACATCGGGTACTTCTTCAACAGTCAAGTCCTCCAAAAGGAACAGATGTTGTAGTCGAGGGATCCGGCACTATCCCTGTCTCTACAGGGATAGTCTCCTCTGCATCTCTGCACCAAAAAAAAGTGTCACTATATGATTTCAAGACAATCCAACGTCATTCAAAAAGACAAGGAAGCTCACCGGGTTGAACGTGGCGGTAGTCGCACACGCTTCTTCTCGGCGACAGGCGGCCGAGTACTAGGCGCCGCAGGAATACCGACGGGCGCTGTCTTCTCGCCAAGACCTACAAAACTGGAGTTAAGACTACAGTACTACTCAAACGAATACAATCGGAAGGGACAACGCTTACCACTGGCGATCACATTGGACAGCAAGGTACCAGTAGCGAGTACTGGCGGCACCTCCTTCGCTATACCCGCTACTCCAGCAGGCAGCCCCAGGACCGCCTGGTCAGCAATAGGCAGCATGGTGTCCGATGGAGTTGACGCGGTTAACTCGGGGGCTACCCCAGTCTCTGTTGATGGTACCCTCTCCAGCACCATGTCAACAGCCACATCACCGACTTCTAGGACGGTCACAGCCATTTCTTCAGAAACAGCCGTATCTTCACCAAGCACCATATCTACAGCCTTCACAAACCAAAACAAGATTCGCCACATCAATAGTGAGTTCAAATCCATCAGTAACAGACAAGTTACCGACTACATACCTTGGTACCCCAAGACTTCTCAGGGGTTGAAGCAGACTTAGCCGTAGACATCTTGCGGACTACTCTGCATCTCTTAACAGGAGGGAAAGGCTCGTCCTCCGATTCCTCAACGACAGCCTCCGACTCCTCTTCCGACTGCGCCAAGTACCCGGCAAGAACTCGAGACTTCAAACAACAAATCGGTATCAGCAACAAGAATCGCAAGTCAAAGAAGAACAAGTTAGGAGCAAACACTTACCACTTCTGGCTCGTACCAGGCGTCATACTGACGAAGGGCTGCAGGGATTACTGGTACTCCCTGATAGTTCCTAAAAAACTTAGCCAGCAGGCCTCTACGTCATCATCAGATATGTCCTCATCAGACATACGCGATGGATCCTTCAGACCTGCGTACTCACTTCCTGAGTGAGCACATTTTTGAAGTGGCTGGACCCTTCTCTTCAGGAAGTTGGCTGCCACATTGATCCCAGTCAAACCGAGTGCCTTCAACTCGGTGATCTACTGCATTAGGTGATTGAGCTCAGGGGTGTCCTTGGGCTCGCTCACCCAGTTCTCTGCATGCTTGGGCGTCTGACCAGTCACCACAGGCAAGCGGGGTTCACGGTTACCGATATAGAACCACCTTTTCTTCCACTCCCCATGAGAGTCGGTCAGGTTGTACTCAATATACGCGCCCGAGTTCCTGAGTTGGAACCCGGCGTCTGCAAAGACTTCCGTCCGCTGGGCACTCGGCTGAGGCTTACAACGGAACAGTTTCCTAAACACCTCGAGACTTGGAGGTACTCCTAGATAAACTTCGCAAAGGTGTACGAAAATAGACATGTGCAGTACACCATTGGGATTCAAATGGACGAGCTGAAGTTTATAATACTCGAGAATACCTCTGAAGAAGTCGAAGGTTGGCACCGCCAACCCCCTTTCCACAAAATGAGCAAGCATCACCGTCTCGGCAGGATGTTCCTCAAACTGCCATGCATTGGGAAACGCGGGGCGCCAATCAAGAATCTCATTCGGCTGAAGGGGCTTTGCATCGACTAGCAGTTGGACAGCTTCCTCCTTCATCACCGAGTGTTGCCAAGTTGCCCCAGGCAGCGGCGGCGCAGTTTGGTTCGTCGGCCCCACCTTCGGCGCCAGCACCACCAACTCCTTCCCCTTCTTGGATTTGACCTTGCCCGTCGCCAGAGCCTTGCCCTGGATCTTCTCGGGTTTCTTGCCTATTTTCTTGGTGTGCATTCAACGGAGTCAACCTCAAGTGGGAAGGGGTTCACACTCGCATCTTTCTCAAAAAGCGGCAATGGCGGAGGCGGCGGCACTGGCGGCGGCGAAATGCCGAGCGGAGGCACAAAGGAGGAGGAAAAAGGGATCTGATTACCGTACGGCGTAACAGCAACCGAAAGGGGGCCTTCTAGTTTTATCTCTGCCAGCTCCGGTTTCCACGCGTCAGTTGCGCAACAGACAGATTAATGGCGTATTAATCTCCTTAAACACCCAACGGCTACTCTATTCAACGGGTTGCTGACCACTTCAACGACAAAGATCGCCTCAGTGCTCGGGGGCTGCGGGTACCATGCCCGTTGGTCAGTTTTTTCTTTTCCCAAGATCTCCAAGGGTAAAATGGACCAAAGCTGGTTTGACCCTAAGCCTGACTCTTCGACTCAACCTAAGGCTCGGGGGCTACTCCATATGGAGTGCGATTGACATTGCACCACCATATAAAATTACTCGTGACAGAAACAAGGAGCAGAAAGAGTACCTTCCAGCCACACGACAGTACTCGGGCACTTCAGTCTACAACCTCTACGACTAAACTACTCGGATAGTGCCCGCAGTGCCCAAAACTGTGGCGCACGACTACAAAGTACTCGGGGGCTTGTCGGGCATACTCCCCAGGTCCATGAGTAGGCCTTGGACGGCCAACCAAGGGACGTACTCGGACAAGATCAGAACGAGGATGGGTGTATCCCTCTCGGATTAGTCTTGTATGTTTATGGAAAAACTACTCGGGCCAATACCGAGTACCTGACTAGGACTCAGACTTGTAACCCTGCCCTTCCGTGTATATAAGGCCGGGCAGGGACCCCCCTCAACACATCGTCCTCAAGACTAGAACATACATCAATACAAACCAACACACAGGATGTACGGTATTACGCGATCTAGCGGCCCAAACCTGTCTAAATCGTGTTCCTTGCATCACCATTGATTCCTTGATTCTCGACGACCCTCACCGCATAAAAGACCACCTAGGGTACTCCCTAGGCGGGTTGCCGGTCTAAAACACCGACACATGGAGATGTCAAACTAATAATGTAGGCACGTGTAAAGACATGCTCTAGGACTGACCCAACATGAGACGTAGTTCTCTCTTTACACAACGAGTACGCTTTGTCCTTAGACCTGAGATTGTCGCATGTACTCAGGATGTGGATCGACTTACTTAGGGGCTGTCAAACGCTACACCGTAACTGGGTAGTTATAAAGATAGCTTTCAGATTTGTTAAGAAGCATGTTGTGAGGCATGGTCAGTCAAGATGGAATTTATCCCTATATATTGAGGGGTGGGGGGCATCATAGGGTGAAAACCCTTTGGCCGAACCATAGCTACGCCCCCTCCCACGCCCTCGCCTTTGTTGCAACTCGCGGACCTAGCAGTTCGGCTTGTGACACTTCCTCCCCACACGTGTGGATACCTTGGAGGTGTTGCATCTATAGCACTTGGATGAGCTGCCGCACGAGAGCTCCGACGAGGAACCTGACGAGCCGACGAGGAACTTGATGAGGCGACGAGGAACCTGACGAGCCGGCGCATGAGGAGAACACAGCTACACGTGGACGAGCTGCTGAGGAGCCGCTCGACGTCGACGCGTGATCGACTTTGCTGCCCCAACGCGTTTCTACAACTTCTGCACCTATGCGTCGAGTGGTAATCATGTGATCTATAACAACAGTTATTCCTCGTTTACACGGTAAAATTTTTGTTTTGTGCTAGCGTAGCATACCTCGTATCCCAACACTTGTCAGGTCCGGCCAGTATCCTAGTCGATAGGGACCCAAAGGGTACACATATCCCACACACCCCTCCTACAAGCTTGAGATCCGTTCTCAGCAGGACGCTGGTCAAGCAAGGCTAGGCGCTTAGCGGCTACAGGCCTCAGCTACACGCTGTCCTGTCGTATACACCAAGGGAGGGATGGAGCCCCTCTATTCTTGCATACATCAAGTCAATACATCACATGTTTTATCATACAGTTTGATACACCACAAGTTTCATTTTACAGGTCCAGATCATTAACAATGTTTTCTTCTACATCAGTAAACTGGTTGGCTAGTTCTTGAAGCTCCTCTGCATTGAAGTTGGCCGCGACCCTACACCAGCGCGCTCCAAGGAAACCCGCGGGAAGTGTGTCTTCAACACGGCTAAGACATTCTTGACGCACCTACCGCAATGTCCTTCAATAGCTCCTTTAGCCGACCAAGCACGCCCTTGAGGCGATCTGTAACATCCTGTATTTTTACGTGATGTTAATGTGTGTGAAAAAGTGAATTTTTAAATTTTTATTGTAGTGGTCTGAAAATTTCCAAATCATAAGAGTGTCTTCATTGATCTCACCTGAATTTCTAGAATAATTTGAATTAAATTTGAAAATATAGAATGATTAAATGATAGTGTGCCATTTGGATTGTATTTCGATTTTGATTTGAGTGGATTCAAATTTTAATTAAAACTAACTACTCTAACTACCCTAACCGGCCTTGGGCCGAAATCTCACAGCCGGCCCATCCCAACCACAAAAGCCACCACGCCGCTAGCCCACCTCCGCACTTGCCCAACCCTCCAGCCTGCTCCGCCTTCCCTTGCTCCACCCCTCACCAGGCCAGCCCAAGCTATGACCCAGGACTCCTCACGCCGGCCAGCTTCACCCATCCGCACTGTGTCGCAGCCGCTGCCACGCTTGGCCCACACGTTCGCCGTCCCGGGGGCATTGTTCTTCTTCCCTGGGCGTCGCACACGCGCCGTGCGTGAGCCTAGATAGTGTCGCGCCTACCTCACCACCACCGTTATGCACCACTACCACTGCGTTAGTAAGCTTCGATGCTCGCCATGCCGCCCGCCTTCATCCGCCGCCATCTGTTCCACGCCCATGCCCTAGCCACCACCTATAAAGCCTCCGCACTGGCCGCACCTCTATCGAAGCTGCCACAAGAATTGGAGTTTTCCCCACCGCTGGTTTTGGAAGGGATAGGGGGAAGGAAGGGTGCCGGAGCAGGAGGAGAGGGGAAAGAGGGAGAAGAGAGCCTCCATGGGGAGAAGAAGAACATGGCTAGCCATCCGCGCCACGTCTCACCACACTGCACCTCGGATCTCTCCATCTTGCCATGCCATCCATGCCATCTAGCCGCTGCCACATGCTGCCAGTGAGCCTCATCGCCCATCTCTGCGCCCTTTACATTCCATAGCGCCGTAGCCTAGGCTAAGACGCCGCCGCCGCCAGGAAGACGCGCGGCATGGGCGCGGTCACCGCGCACACGCGTACAACGTCGCCCACGGGCTTGCGCGCCATGCTACGGTCGGGACGCTATCCCGAGCCCGTGTGTCACTGATTGCCACCGCTATGTGCCATCTGTGTGTCGACCTCTAAGCCGTTCTCCTTTTGTTGGGATACGAGGTAGGCTACACTAGCGCAAATCAAAAAATTCTACCGCGTAAACCAGGAAAACTGCCGTATAATGATCACGGGATTACCACTCAACGCACTACTGGTGCGTAAGATGTAGATTCACGTCGATGCAGCAAAGTTGATCAATCTAGTCGTACGTAGTCGATCACGTCGACGTCCAGCAGCTCCTCAGCAGCTTGTCCACGTGCAGCAAGATCTCCCTCGTGCTGCGGCTCGTCGTCGGCTCGTCATGGCTCGTCCAAGTGCTGCAGGCGCAACACCTCCAAGGTATCCACACGTGCAGGGAGGAAGCGTCGCAAGCCGGACTGCTAGATCCGTGAGTTGCAACAGGCGAGGGCGTGGGAGGCGCGGTAGATGAGTTTTGCCAAAAAAGGTGTAAACCCTAGGGCGCCCCCACCCCTCTATTTATAGAGGTTCCTAACGGGCCTCTGGGTCCGAGGCCCATTAGTACTTCTAAACCTAATCCAACTTGGATCACATCCGAATTGGGCTTCCAGCCCCTTAAGTGTGCGACCCTATGGGTTCGGATATGTATAGACATGGCTCGAGTACTCCTACTCGGCCCAATAGTCGGTAGCGACCTCTAGCAAGACATGCCAACTCCTATACGCACACGAAGATCATATCAGACGAACCATCACAACATTATATACATGCTATTCCCTTAGCCTCATGATATTTGGTCTAGCTTCAAGCCGACCACTCTTTCTCGATCCTGTGATTCGGAATCCCTTTGTAGGTTAACTCTTAATCGTACGTAGCATGGCCATGCATTTTCGGATCCGATCACTCGAGGGGCCCAGAGATATCACTCTCAATCAGAGAGGGGCAAATCCCATCTTGATTGACCATGTCTCACAGCATGCTTCTTGACAAACCTGAAAGCTACCTTTATAACTACCCTGTTACGGCGTAGCGTTTGATAGCCCCTAAGTAGGTCGATCCACATCTTGAATACATGCGACAATCTCAGGTCTAAGGACACAGCGTATATGTTGTTTAAAGAGAGAACTACTTCTCGTGTTGGGTCAGTCCTAGCACATGTCATCACATGTGCCCACATTATTAGTTCAACATCTCCATGTCCATGACTTGTAAAATATAGTCATCAACTAATACATGTGCTAGTCTAATATTCATGTGTGTCCTCACATGAACTTCGACTAGGGACAACTTTAGAATAACCATACAAGTAAAGAGTTTCACACACAATTCACATAATTGCAAATCAATTCAAGTAGCCTTTAATGGATATTCAAGGAACACAATATAAATCATGGATACAAATGGAATATCATTATCTCTATGATTGCCTCTAGGGCATACCTCCAACAGTCTCCCACTTGCACTAGAGTCAATCTAGAAGGTACCTAATACCCATAGCTCTTACATGCGCATCATGCTTAGCCTGCGGGAGTGGTTTTTTCAACGGATCAGAAATGTTCAGATCTGTGTGAATTTTGCATATCTTTATCTCACCCCGGTTAACGAAGTCTCGAATGAGATGAAATCGTCGCATTACGTGTTTGTTCTTCTGGTGGTTCCTTGGCTCCTTTGCTTGCGCAATTGCCCCATTGTTATCACAGTAGAGATTCAATGGTCTGGACGCATTCGGGAACACACCAAGCTCAATGAGGAAATTCCTTATCCAAACACCCTCCTTCGCGGCTTCCGAAGCCGCGATGTACTCGGCTTCTGTCGTAGAATCGGCCACCGTCTCCTGCTTGGAACTCTTCCAACTAACAGCACCACCATTTAGCGTGAACACAAATCCTAATTGTGACTTTGAATCATCTCTGTCGGTTTGGAAACTAGCATCGGTGTAACCTGTTACAACGAGCTCCTCCTCACCTCCATAGACGAGGAACATATCTTTGGTCCTTCTCAAGTACTTAAGAATGTTTTTCACCGCTGTCCAGTGACTCTCACCTGGATCAGATTGGTGTCTACTTGTCATACTTAGCGCATATGAAACATCTGGGTGAGTACTTATCATTGCATACATGATAGATCCAATAGTCGAGGCATATAGCACTCTACTCATGCGATCCCGCTCATCAGCAGTCAAAGGACACTGAGTCTTGCTGAGATGTATGCCATGTGACATAGGCAAGAACCCTTTCTTTGCCTCTTCCATGCTAAATCGCTTCAACACTTTGTCAATGTAAGTATCTTGGCTTAAACCTATAAGACTTCTCGATCTATCTCTATAGATCTTAATGCCCAGAATATATGCCACTTCCCCTAAGTCCTTCATCGAAAAACTATTTTTCAGTGAAGTCTTTACGGACTCAAGCATAGGAATGTTATTTCCAATCAGTAATATGTCATCCACATATAAGATTAGAAATACTACAGAGCTCCCACTAACCTTCTTGTAAACACAAGACTCTTTTTCATTTTTGGTGAAGTCAAACCCTTTGACCACTTCATCAAAACGAATGTTCCAACTCCTAGATGCTTCCTTCAATCCATAAAAGGATCTTTGAAGCTTGCATACCTTTCTAGCATTTTTCGGATCGACAAAACCCTCAGGCTGTATCATATACACGTCCTCAGCTAGGTTTCCATTCAGGAAAGCTGTCTTGACATCCATCTGTCATATCTCATAATCGAAATATGCAGCTATAGCTAGAATAATCCGAATGGACTTAAGCATCACTACGGGCGAGAAAGTCTCGTCGTAGTCAACTCCTTGAACTTGTCGAAAGCCTTTTGCGACAAGTCGTGCTTTATAGATGTGAACATTTCCATCCATGTCCTTTTTCTTCTTATAGATCCACTTGCACTCTATGGCTTTAACACCATCAGGTGGGTCAACCAAGTTCCAAACTTGATTGTCTCCCATGAACTCTATTTCGGATTGCATGGCACTCTGCCATTTTTCAGAGTCTGGGTCCATCATTGCTTCTACATATGTCGCAGACTCATCATTGTCCAACAATAATATTTCCCGCATTTCGCGGAGCCTTGCCAACCTTCGTGGTTGTGGCGGTGCTTCTCTTGCCATGGGTATCTCAACTTGTTCTACTACGTTAGCATCACTCATTGATTCTTGCCCGATCGGCTCATCTTGAACTTCTTCAAGATGCACTGTCTTTTCGCTCTTTTCTCCTTTGAGAAACTCTTTCACTAGGAAAACCCCATTCCGAGCAACAAACACTTTGCCCTCTGACCGGTTGTAGAAATAATATCCCAAAGTTTCCTTTGGATATCCTACGAAAATGCACTTATCCGACTTGGGTGTGATCTTGTCCGACTGAAGTCGCTTGACAAACACTTCACATCCACCAATCTTTAGAAAAGACAAACTGGGAACCTTTCCAGTCCACATCTCATATGGTGTCTTAACTACGAATTTAGATGGTACCCTATTAAGTGTGAAAGCTGTTGTTTCTAGAGCGTATCCCCAAAATGACAATGGTAGGTCCGACTAGCTCATCATTGATCGAATCATATCTAACAAAGTTCGATTACGTCGCTTGGATACACCATTTCTCTGAGGTGTTCCAGGCGGCGTAAGTTGTGGAACAATTCCGCAACTCTTTAGATAATTGCTAAACTCGTGGCTCAAATACTCGCCTCCACAATCAGATCGTAAGGCTTTAATTTTCTTGCCACGCTGATTTTCAACTTCATTATGAAATTCCTTGAACTTTTCAAAGGTTTCAGACTTGTGCCTCATCAAGTAGACATAGCCATATCTACTAAAATCATCAGTGAAAGTTATGAAGTATTGGAATCCTCCTCTAGCCGTCGTGCTCATTGGTCCGCATACATCACTATGTACGAGTTCCAACAAGTCTACTGCTCTCTCAGGAAATCCTGTGAAAGGCGTCTTGGTCATCTTGCCTACCAAGCAAGCCTCACATGTCTCGTATGATTCAAAATCAAACGAAGTTAGAAGCCCATCAGAATGGAGCTTCTTCATGCACTTTTCACTTATATGACCCAAACGACAACGCCACAAGTAGGTAGGACTCAAATCATTAGGCCGAGGCCTTTTAGCACTTACGTTATAGACAGGTGAACCATCAAGATTTAAAACAAATAATCCATTCATAATGGGTGCAAAAGCCATAAACATATCATTCTTAGAGATCACACAACCATTGTTTTCACTCGCAAATGAATAACGATCCTTCATCAAGCATGAAGGAGACAAGATGTTTCGACTTAAACTAGGAACGAAATAACAATTATTCAACTCCATAATAAATCCTGACGGGAAGTGGAGTTGCATCGTCCCGACGGTCAACGCAGCAACTCTTGCATTATTGCCCACGCGGAAACCAACTTCTCCTCTTTCCACGCTTCTACTTCTTATCATTCCCTGCATCGAATTGCAAATATGAGCAACCGATCCGGTATCAAATACCCAAGAATTAATAATTCTATCAGCGAGAAATATATTGTCTATAACATTAATAACAAGCGTACCTGAGGTGGAAGTACTCTTACTTCCGCCATTCTTCAACGAGGCTAGGTATTGCTTGCAATTTCTCTTCCAGTGACCAAGTTCATGACAGTAAAAGCACTCTTTGTCTGGAGCAGGTCCAGGTCCAGCTTTAACCTTGGGCGCTGGGTTTGGCTTGGACGTTCCAGCCTTGCCCTTCTTCTTCCAAGAATTGCCCTTCTTCTTAAAGCTAGATGTGGCGGAACCGCCCAACTTAAACTGGTTTAAATGCGCCTAATCGCTGTCGGAACAACAATTATTCGAAACGCACTTAAAACAGTATAAGCCCGGTCATCCGTCGAGTGTCCCTAGGACTCCTCGAATGATCCACGTCACATCTCATATCCATACACCAGGATTGTTTCCACGATGGGAAAGCATCAACAAATATTACATTTTTACATACATACACGAGGTACGAGTTATTACAAGACGTAGTTTGAAGTAAACTTAATAGTGCAGATCAGATAGAGATTCTAGGAATTAAACATAAACGGGTTCAGGTGGGAGATGAGAATTTAAAGATTTCTTCTAAGGGTATTGCGAGACTCGTAGCAATACCCTAACTTTTCGGGGCTTCCTCCTTGGTGGACTCCTGCGGTGCCTCTGAAAACAGCCACAAGGGATAACCCTGAGTACGGGGTACTCAGCAAGGCTTATCCGACTAACCAATATAATAGTTTTTCCTGGAACTATATGATAGCTTTTTGGTGTACTGGCTGACACACTTTTTGCCCAAAAGAGCTTACTATAAGTGCATCCTTAACTTTATCTTTTATTCTAATTAAGTTATTACCTAACCATTCTAAATGATGACAAAAATAAATATATCACAAGCATCAAGATATTAAGTCATACACCAATCATTAGTGGAAAGATATTGCATTCATGAATTTATACTACGATGCTCGACAGTGATCAAGTGCATTCATAACCGAGAATTGCGGCGATCCGGATCAAATTGCATCCTGCAGGAGAGTACCTTGATTACCAGTTATGCACGACTGTCCAGGTCGTACGTAACGACCTTTCGATTAGCAAATCCAAGGATTGGGAATAAGACTACTCGGACCCAGGGACGCACCCCCACATCCCCCCCACGTCTGGCCTGATCTCCATGTGAGTTTCAGGCCACGCCCCTACCAATCTCCAGCACGTCAAGCACGGGTACGAAGTATTCCCGATCAGAGGGTTTACTAACCTACTGGGCTTTACTGGTCCCATACCCAGTAAGTAATCAGGTGTCATTCACTTGATCAAAGGTCAAGACAACGACCGGGCCTTAACCAAATTAATCTAGCAGACAGAACTACATCCTTAGCTTCTATCCGCCTCTTAACTTTCAAGCTACCTTTCCATAATTAGCCTGTATGACCCAACATTTCACCTTAAGGTTCGGTAAATAAATTACTTAAGCAACTAAGCATTTCTAGACTTGGGTTTCTTACTAAAAGTTTGAACAAGTGGCAAAGATGTCCTTAAAACAAGGTATGATAATTCACAAGAATGGGTTTCAATCAACTCCTAGACTTAGTGCATTCATATAGCAAATAACCGATAATTGGACACATGAAATAATGACTCCAAAATACATAGGTATAATGCACCGGGGCTTGCCTTGTTCAATAAAAAAGTTAGCACTGTCTGAAGGATTGGCCTCGCAGGGGACCAACTCAATGATCTCTTCGAACTCCGGAGATCATTATGAAAATTCTGAGAAATCCTCTTCCGGTGCTTCGGTGTCTAAAATAAAGCATATGCAGGGTTAGTGTAGGGATACGAGGTAGGCTACGCTAGCGCAAATCAAAATTTCTACCGCGTATAACCAGGAAGAACTGCCGTATAAGAATCACGGGATTACCACTCGACGCACTACTGGTGCGGAAGATGTAGATATGCGTCGGTGCAGTGAAGACGATCACGTAGTCGTACGTAGTCGATCACGTCTAGCAGCTCCTCAGCAGCTCGTCCACGTGCAGCAAGATCGCCTCCGGTGCCGCGGCTCGTCGTCGGCTCGTCGTGGCTCGTCGGCGGCTCGTCGATGGCTCGTCCAAGTGCTGCAGGCGCAACACCTCCAAGGTATCCACACGTGCAGGGAGGAAGCGTCGCAAGCCGGATTGCTAGATCCGCGAGTTGCAACAGGCGAGGGCGTGGGAGGCGCGGCAGGTGTGTTTCGCCAAAAAGGTGTAAACCCTAGGGCGCCCCCACCCCTCTATTTATAGAGGTTCCTGATGGGCCTCTGGATCCGAGGCCCATTAGTACTCCTAAACCTAATCCAACTCGGATCAGATCCGAATTGGGCTTCCAGCCCCTTAAGTGTGTGACCCTATGGGTTCGGATACGTATAGACATGGCCCGAGTACTCCTACTCGGCCCAATAGTCGGTAGCGGCCTCTAGCAAGACGTGCCAACTCCTATACGCATACGAAGATCATATCAGACGAACCATCACAACATAATATACATGCTATTCCCTTTGCCTCACGATATTTGGTCTAGCTTCAAGCCGACCGCTCTTTCTCGATCCTGTGATTCGGAATCCCTTTATAGGTTAACTCTTAACCGTACGTAGCATGGCCATGCATTTTCGGATCCGATCACTCGAGGGGCCCAGAGATATCACTCTCAATCAGAGAGGGGCAAATCCCATCTTGATTGACCATGTCTCATAGGATGCTTCTTGACAAACCCGAAAGCTACCTTTATAACTACCCTGTTACGGCGTAGCGTTTGATAGCCCCTAAGTAGGTCGATCCACATCTAGAATACATGCGACAATCTCAGGTCTAAGGACAAAGCGTATATGTTGTTTAAAGAGAGAACTACTTCTCATGTTGGGTCAGTCCTAACACATGTCTCCACATGTGTCCACATTATTAGTTCAACATCTCCATGTCCATGACTTGTGAAACATAGTCATCAACTAATACATGTGCTAGTCTAATATTCATGTGTGTCCTCACATGAACTCCGACTAGGGACAACTTTAGAATAACCATACAAGTAAAGAGTTTCACATACAATTCACATAATTGCAAATCAATTCAAGTAGCCTTTAATGGATATTCAATGAACACAATATACAAATCATGGATACAAATGGAATATCATCATCTCTATGATTGCCTCTAGGGCATACCTCCAACAGTTAGTGATGCAACTTTTTGAATACAAGACTATACAACTTTCCTTCATGATAAAGTTGCAAGCCAACACACAAAAACCCAAAAAGATTAACCCACCATTTTTATTTCCTTTACTAACCTTACCTAAGGCTCTTTCTTTTATTTTTAGAAAATGTTATAATTATTTTCTAGTCTTGAAACCTAATTTCCTATGAGTTAACAGTAATTTGTGATTATGAAAATGTTATTCCATATTTTATGCATTTAATAAAGATTAAGTATTTATTCAAATACCTTAAAGAAAAGACATTAAATAAATACCTAAATTTTTATTATTTTTCCTAGGATATAAAAATTTTAATGCATAAAGGAAAATAAAAAAATCCTAACAAAATTGGTTTCACTAATTTTGGACACCCCTAGAAATTTCTGTGATTTAAATGGTGATAACCGGATTTAATCTATTATTCTACAAAAGGAAATCTAAATTTTCCTGAAAAAAACCCCGGCCTACTTTTCTCACGCACCCCCTTCCTACCCCCTCTCTCTCACGCTAGGCCCGGGGCTCGGACCCACCCCCCTTCTCCTATTCACTCTACCCGCCGGCCATTCCTCCTTGGCCAGGCCCTACTGGGCCGATTTCCTTCTCCTCTCCTCTTTCCTTTTCCTGATTCGGCCCAGCAACTCCACTCCCTCCTTTCTTTCTTTTGCGCAGCTTCCGGCCCGCCTCACTGGCCTACCGGCCTGCCGGACCTTATAGACCTCCGACCTTCCAAGATGGCCCGATGACCTCGCACCGGCTCCTGGGCCTACGGGACTCCGGCCCATCCGACGCCTTCGCCCGGCTAGCCTCCTTCTTCCCCTTTCTCCTCTGATGCATGGGCCTGCAGTCACCAGGGCCTTCTTCTTTCTCGCGCCAAAATCCGAGCGCGGCAGGGGGCGGTGCGGTTCGCTGGCCAGCACCCCACCGGCGACGGGGCCAGGCCGGGGAAGCATCCCCATGCCCTAGCGCACCTGTGCGCAGTGATAGCTACCCGGGAGGTGGCCGGAGCCATCCTCTCCACGGCGGCGGGCGGCGGCACTAACAGCCGGCCGTGACTACGTACAACGACAGCGCAACTTACCTCGTCGACTACCCCTACAGCTTTCTAGCACCCCAAGGACTCACCTACGACTGTCCACAAGGAAAGAGAACGACGGCAAGGAGGTGCTCACCGTGAGCGGGAGGTGCGGCGGTGGCGGACGAGAACGACGACGGTTACGGGCACCCCGGCGGAGAGGTTGGTAAACAAGTTAGCTAGGCTGTAGGTGAGGTATCTGCGGAGGAGTGGGTGAGAGGAATCGACGGGAGATGAGTTGTGGCAGTGGAATTTTGGTCGGCGGCGGTGGCTTGACAGAGAGGGCGGCGGTGGTAAAAAGGCAGACAGTAACACGACGGCGGGAGCGGTAGATATATGAAGTTTCACCATGCGCATGGTCGACACCGTGGCCTAGCCATAGACCTGTGTGGCGCGGAGGTGGCCTAGCTGCTGTGCTGGCGGATGACCGAAGATGCCAGCGACGACACGTCGTGCCCTGCTTCTGTCGCCCCCCCCCCCCTCTTTGTTTCCCTGACACCCGAAGTTCAAAGCTCAGCCACGGTCGATTTTGCATCCAAGGGTCCAAGAGCCCCTTAAGCAAAGTTGGAGATAAACTTGAGCTCTTTAATTCATATTTAAACTCCTACCCGAGATAAACATCCAATTGTTGGAAATTTTCGAATTCTTTCCCTCAATTAAGTGAATCCCCTTTGACACCTCATTCAGTTCGTCAGACCTTCAACATGGTCATTTGCACTTCTGTTAATTTAATTTCAGTGGCCCAATCTCACTCCTCTTAGTCCAACTACTTCCCATTTGTGTTCTACAACTTTCAAAGATTCCATTTTGCTCATAAACACTTATACCTTTTGCTCTACATTCTTCTAAAATTGGCTCGAAACTCAGCTACTTATTGCTGTTTCAGACTTAGACAGTTTCAGCAATTCAGTCTACCGTGGCAAAGTGCTGACTTTGAGCTAAAATTTGAATTTGATCCCTTCACCGTTCCTGATCAACAACACCCGAATATACTTGTCCAAAGTCTATACTTCAATATTGTATAGTTGCCTTGGTCCACTTATTTGGAAAATTTGGCAGAAAACAATTTCCAAAATGGACACTTGTGCTGTTTTTCTAAAATCCTATTTTCGGACGGTGAACAGTACACTTCTATTTTGATTTTTCCTTTGGTTTTCTTGAGATGTTTAGGACCAGATTTCGTCTCCAATCTTGATCTCCAAGTTCTAAACACTTTTATCCTTCCATTCCATATTTTTGCCAAATTTTTCTAAATTACGAATTCAAAATTCAAATTTTGGTCAAATTTGACTCGAATTTGACTTTTAGACAATTTGTTCTCTTTTTTCTTCATAATTTGCCTTTAATTCTTCTGAATTGGTTTTGATGGCTAAAATATCAGGTGTCACACTAGACTTGTTCTGTATAGCCATCACATGGCTGCTACTAGCGCTTTTCTTGATGTCAGCCTCTGCTGTTTTAAGCATGCCACACAGCTCATTCAGACCCTTCTCCGTCCCATGCATATGGTAGTTCGAGATGAAGTTCCCATAGCTAGGCGGAAGAGATGAAAGAATGAAATCAGTGGCCAACTCTTGGCCCAGTGGGAAGCCCAGCTTCTCCAACCGTTGAGTGTAACCAACCATCTTGATTACGTGTGGTCCTACTGCTGCGCCTTCTGCTAGCTTGCTCTCCACAAAGGCCTTAGACACATTGAACCTTTCAGTCCTGGCCTGTGTTTGGAACAGGTCTCTAAGTGCCATGATCATATCGTGCGCCTCATGGTTTGTTTCGAACTGCATCCGCAGCTCGGGTTCCATGCAAGCAAGCATAAGGTAGCTTACTTCGAGGTTAGCATCACATGGTTTCTTGTAAGCATTCTTAGCAGCAGCAGGTGCATCATCAGCAGGTTCTTCTGGTAGTGGGTTGTCTAGAACATCTTCCTTTTTCTCAGCCCTAAGAACAATTCTCAGGTTACGGATACAATCCGAGTAATTTGTTCCATTCAACTTGTCCTTCTCAAGGACCGAACGCAAAGCAAACGGTGTAGTGCTGCTAGGTGCCATTTAATCTACAACAAAAGTAATGCAAAATACACTAAGACAAACGTATCCATGATAGAGCAAATCACATTAAACTATTTTAACAGAATCTACTCCCACTAAAATCAATATCCCTCTATTGATACTTAGTGATTCAGGATCAACAACTAACAAGTCTACTAGTGAGCTTTAGCATCACCGCTAGCAAACAAGGTAGATCGGTAAGCAACTTTTGCTAATCATATCACATATGACTCTTGTTGTTGGGTGACATCTCCATGTCTCGGCGCCCAACCTTTATGCCCCAAGGTCCTTAACCGTTAAGATAACCTTGTTAAGCAAACCAACCCTTATGCATGTAAGTGTCCGACACAAACCCGTCTAATCAAGGAAAACTAGTGGCACCCTAATTTCATAGACCCACCACTAATTGTACAAGACATGGGATGGTGCAAGTTTTAGTTGGGAGGGTATACTAACTTAAACTTTATGAGGGATCATTCTACTTCTAACATCACAACATGCAGAAAGTAAAACATAAACAGAATAGCATTCACACAGTTGTGACACAGTATGGCCCGTTTTCTTATGGTGATCTCCATCTCCATAGAACCTGTTCACCATGGTGATCTCCATCTCCATGTTCCATGTGCGCCATCCTCCTGGTGATGAGTCCTCCAAAAACTAGAACATGCTATTACGCCTAATAGCTAGTAAAAAGCTAGTAATGAAGATTACATAGTTGCTTGGATCATCACAGATTGGTACGCAGACCATTAAATACATTAAAGTGGCAACACATCTAGCTCCTACCGTGTTACCGTACACGCAACACGCAGGTCACGAATGAGTTACACACATGCATCACATACACAAAGGGGCCATACTGATCACAAGATACATACATCCTGCAAAACAAAGTTAAGCATCCTAACATTCCAAACTTCGGAGGCCCGAAACTCCATCTTCCAAGCCGAATTTGGGAAATCTAATTTCATCGAAAATGCCGAAGCAGTTGAATTTCATGTGTAGCTTTTTCTGTAGATCAATTTTCATATAAAATTCGCCCTGATCCGAGATCGTACCGAAAAGTTACGGCTGATTTACCGAAGCATACGCACACGGCAAAATCCTGACCTCGGCAGTAGATCCCATCTACTATTGCACATCTCATGCGCCTGGCGTATGAACCTGGATTTCGATTCGACCAATCACATTGATCTTCGCTCACTGCAACTGGAATTACGTGTATCACTTAACTCCGATGGCGGAAACCCGACCGGTAGGAGTATGTCGTTACACTACCATTGCAGCAAGAACACGAAACAAGGACATCGATCAAATTGAAAACTTGCATATCTCCATATGCACACATCCCGAATCCAAAACTAAATAGCTACGGCTCCGATACCACTGTTGGGATACCAGGTAGGCTACACTAGCGCAAATCAAAAATTTCTACCGCGTAAACCAGGAAAACTGCCGTATAAGGATCACGGGATTACCACTCGACGCACTACTAGTGCGGAAGATGTAGATTCGCGTCGATGCAGCGAAGTCGATCAACATAGTCATACGTAGTCGATCACGTCGACATCCAGCAGCTCCTCAGCAGCTCGTCCACGTGCAGCAAGATCTCCCTCGTGCCGCGGCACGTCGTCGACTCGTTGTGGTTCGTCGTGGCTCGGCGGCGGCTCGTCCAAGTGCTGCAGGCGCAACACCTCTAAGGTATCCACACGTGTAGGGAGGAAGCGTCGCAAGCCGGACTGCTAGATCCGTGAGTTGCAACAGGCGAGGGCGTGGGAGGCGCGGCAGATGTGTTTCGCCAAAAGGTGTAAACCCTAGGGAACCCCCACCCCTCTATTTATAGAGGTTCCTAATGGGCCTTTGGGTCCTAGGCCCATTAGTACTTCTAAACCTAATCCAACTCGGATCACATCCAAATTGGGCTTCCAACCCCTTAAGTGTGCGACCCTATGGGTTCGGATACGTATAGACATGTCCCGAGTACTCCTACTCAGCCCAATAGTCGGTAGCGGCCTCTAGCAAGATGTGCCAACTCCTATATGCACACGAAGATCATATCAGATGAACCATCACAACATTATATACATGCTATTCCCTTTGCCTCACGATATTTGGTCTAGCTTCAAGCCGACCGCTCTTTCTCGATCCTGTGATTCGGAATCCCTTTGTAGGTTAACTCTTAACCGTACGTAGCATGGCCATGCATTTTCGGATCCGATTACTCGAGGGGCCCAGAGATATCACTCTCAATCAGAGAGGGGCAAATCCCATCTTGATTGACCATGTCTCATAGGATGCTTCTTGACAAACCCGAAAGCTACCTTTATAACTACCCTGTTACGGCGTAGCGTTTGATAGCCCCTAAGTAATTCGATCCACATCTTGAATACATGCGACAATCTCAGGTCTAAGGACAAAGCGTATATGTTGTTTAAAGAGAGAACTACTTCTCGTGTTGGGTCAGTCCTAGCACATGTCTCCACATGTGCCGACATTATTAGTTCAACATCTCCATGTCCATGACTTGTGAAACATAGTCATCAACTAATACATGTGCTAGTCTAATATTCATGTGTGTCCTCACATGAACTCCGACTAGGGACAACTTTAGAATAACCATACAAGTAAAGAGTTTGACACACAATTCACATAATTGCAAATCAATTCAAGTAGCCTTTAATGGATATTCAAGGAACACAATATAAATCATGGATACAAATGGAATATCATCATTTCTATGATTGCCTCTAGGGCATACCTCCAACACATGAATCTCATGAACATGGTGTTTATGGATGAGTTGGATAAGTTTGTTGTAGTCTTTATCGATGACATACTTATTTACTCCAAAAGTGTCCAAGAGCATGAGTAGCATCTACGCGTGGTGCTAGAAAAATTGAGAGCATACAGACTCTATGCTAAATTCAGCAAATGTGAATTTTGGCTTGAGAAAGTGGCATTCCTTGGCCATATTTTGACCGCGGAAGTAGTGGTTGACCCCGAGAAAGTTGAGGCCATTTCCAATTGGTAGCAGCCAACCAATGTTAGTAAAATCAGAAGATTTCTTGGTTTGGCTAGGTATTATCGGAGATTTATTGAAGAATTTTCCAAGATAGCCCGGCTCATGACGTAACTACTCAGGAAGGATAAGAAATTCACCTAGATAGAGTCATGTGAGAGAAGTTTCCAAGAACTGAAGAAAAGATTGAGAACCGCCCCAGTGTTAACCCTGCCGGATATGCAGCGGGACTTCTTCATTTATTGTGATGCATCTCGACAAGGATTAGGATGTGTCCTTATGCAGGATGGAAAAGTAGTGGCATATGCTTCCCACCAGCTCAAGTCTCATGAGCAGAATTACCCAACCCATGATTTGGAGTTTGCAACCGTAGTGCATGCCCTCAGGATTTGGAGGCATTATCTGATTGGGAATAAGTGTGAGATCTACACTGACCACAAGAATTTGAAGTATATCTTCACCCAACCAGATTTGAACTTGAGGTAGTGAAGATGGTTAGAATTGGTTAAGGATTATAATTTGGAAATCCATTACCACCTTGGCAAAGCTAATGTAGTAGTTGATGTCTTAAACAGAAAATCTTATGGGCAGCTCAGACCCAAGGTTACCCATCTGCAAGAAGAAATGACACGGTTAAATGTGCACATTGTTCCCCAAAATACGAGCCACAAACTAAGTGTTCAGCCCACTTTGGAGGATAAAATCAAAGAAACCCAGGATTCAGATCATGATTTAATGAAAATCCGCAAGCAAACTAGAGAGAATAAGGTCCCGGATTTCAGAGTGGATGACAAAGGAACCTTGTGGTATAAAAATAGAATTTGCGTACCCAAGGAAGGGGATTTTTGGCAGATCATTATGGATGAAGCCCATAACTCGGCATACTCCATCCACCCAGGAGCCACCAAAATGTATATGGATTTAAAGCAGAAGTACTGGTGGAATGGGATAAAGGCGGACATTGCCCAATTCGTCTCCTATTGTGATACTTGCCAAAGAGTCAAAGCCGAGCATCAGAAGCCAGTGGGTTTATTACAATCACTACCCATCCAAGTTTGGAAATGGGATGAGATTGGTATGGATTTTGTGGTTGGTTTACCCAAGACTCAGAAAGAAAATGACTCCATATTGATAATAGTGGACCAACTCACCAAGGTTGCTCACTACTTACCTATACGGACCACTTATGGTGGAGAAAGACTGGCTCGGCTCTATGTGGACAACATAGTAAAGCTGCATGGTGTGCCTAGCAGAATTATTTCAGATAGAGGAACCCAATTTACCTCTAGATTCTGAAGAAGTCTACATAAAGCCATGGGCACCAAGTTGGGTTTTAGTTTAGCTTATCACCCATAGACCGATGGCCAAACGGAGAGAGTAAATCAAATTATGGAGGATATGTTGAGAGCCTGTGTCCTTACCTATGGCAAGGATAAAGAACAGAGTTTACCGTATGCAGAGTTCTCATACAACAATAGTTATTAGGCTAGTTTAGGCATGTCACCATTTGAGGCTCTCTACAGAAGAAAGTGCAAAATCCCTTTGATGTGGTCAGAAGTGGGAGAACGCACTTTAGATAGACCTACCTTTATATGAGAAGCAGAGGAACGAGTGGTCGAAATCAGAGAGAAGTTGAAGGCAGCACAGTCCAGATAGAAAAGCTACTCAGACAAGAGGAGACGAGAGTTGAGTTTCAATTATGGAGATTTTGTCTACCTCAAGGTCTCACCGATTCGAGGGACTTAAAGGTTTCAAGTTCAAGGAAAATTAGCCCCTCGGTATATTGGACCGTACCAGGTGGTAAAGAAAGTTGGAGATGTGGCATACCGTATTCAGTTGCCTAAATAAATGTCAAATATACACCCAGTGTTTCATGTCTCACAGCTAGGGAAATGCTTGAGAGTTCCTGAAGAGCAAGTACCAGTGGAAACAATAGATTTGCAGAAGGATCTTCAGTATCAATAGGTGCCTATCAAAATCCTAGATACTGTCTCCAAGAGGACAAGGAATTCAGTAGTTCGGATCTGCAGAGTTCAATGGAGTAGGCATGGTGAAAGAGAAGCTACTTGGGAATGCGAAGATGCGTTGAAGAAAGAGTTTCCCCACCTTTTTAGGATTCAGCCAAATCTCGAGGACGAGATTCAATTTAAGTGGGGTAGGTTTGTAATGCCTATAAAATTAACAAATCAAAAACACTCGCTAAAATTTGTTTTCAAAATCTTTCACCGTTTGAGCTCTCAAAAATTTCCCTGCCTGGCGAATTCGCCATCCCAGCACTGAAGTTGACCACCGTCCGTTCCTTTTTCCTTTTCCTCTCCGTGAGTCACGCCGCGTGCCAGACAGAAGACCGCCATGCATGCTCATGATTGTTCCCGCAGTCGTCGCCGTCTCTCTGTTTTTCTTCTCTTTTCCTTCCTCTTTTTCTCTCTTTTTCTTCTCTTTCTTTTTCTTCCATTCTTCCTTCTTTTTCCTAGCCAAGCGCAACATCCATTTCCTAGTGCTTGGCGCCTAGCTTTCTGCGCCTGCCTCTTGGCCCCACTAGCCTACCAGCACTCACCTCCCCTGCCCACGCACACGCACGCGCCGGCCTTGCTCCTGCGCCGGCGCCATGCGCTGCTCCCGCTGCGCCCCAGTGCCCCGGCCCCCTTCTGGCCCTGCGCGCTCCCACCACGCCACCACGCACGCCCATGGCCACGTACTCCCCGCGCCAGAACGCGCCCCAACGCTGCCCAGCCCCGCGTGCTTTCCCCAACGCCGCCTGGCCCGCACCCCCTGGCCCACCAGCGCCGCGACACTACCCGCCGCTCCTTCCAGCGCGCGCCGCGTTGCCGCCCGCCGTTGCCTCCAATGCTACGCCCATGCCCCGCCGCTGCCTCCAGCGCGACACTGCGCTCCGGCCACCCCGCGCAGCTGCCGCTCACCGCGCTTGCCGCGCCTGGCCTCGGCCATGCCATCCACGCGCACCACCGCTCGGGCATGCCACTGCGTCCCTGTTCGCCTCGCCGCGCGAGCCTGGCCCCACCACACCGTGCACGCAGAGCTCCACCTCACCACGCCACCATCCTGTGAGCCTCATGTGCCCGAGCATCCAGGCCGCCCGCCTGTTCCTGTGCGCCGCCCGTTGCCAGCCCCCTCCCTCTCGCCTCCAGCCTATAAAAGGGCCTCCAATCCGCTCTTCACTCCACCACCGAGATTCCCGGCCAACTCTCCCTCGCTCCCGTGCTTCCAATGCCGCTCCTGCCATCTCCCGCCCGCCACCGTGGAGCCGCCTCCACAAACTACCTCAGCCCAAGGTAAGGAGAGGAATGGAACCACCTCAGCCCCTCTCCATTTTCACCCTCTTCCTGGCCGTCGCCATGCCCTGATGCCACCTCTCCCCAACCGGCCACCTCCTTCTATTTCTTCCCGTGATGTTTATGTCTCACGGAAGAAGAAAGGGTGGTTTTGCATTTTTGCCCCTCTGTTTATTCTTTTTCACATCTTGACCCTCCCATCTCTCTCCTTGCCATTTTCTTGAGAAACCCTTCCACCTCCAAAAATAATTACCAACAAGTCCCTGCCTCCTTACAAATAAGCCCCTGATCCTCTATTTTAGCCCCGAGAACACCTTTGCCACATCATTTTATGCGCCAAATTTCCTCCAATGAACCCCAAATTCTACCAAATCATTCTTAAATATATTTCCGTCGAGTCATCTACAAAATCCCAGAAAATACTCCTCATTTCATATTTTTAGTTCACTCCCTCCCTTCCAGCTCGACGGGTAAAACTTTATTTTCTTTTACTTATTATGCGCTTACTTGTGTGTGCCGTAGATTGTGCAGTGATTGCAGAAGAGCCCAAAGAGGATCTTGAAGCCCAGTACCATGAGCTAGAGCCCGAAGACCCGTACCGCGAGCAGGAACTTGCGGAAGGTTTTGAGGACGGCAAGTCCAATCCCACCCTTTGATGCATATTTATCCTAATTTTTCAACTACAACCTATTGGCCTATTTCACCAAAAATTGCATATGGTTTTACTGCTGAAACACGGTTGGATAGCCACCTCTTGATTGTTATGATTATTCCTTGATGTCCCATAATTATCTCTAAATATGATTTGATCTATTTGGATGATAATTACCGTTAGAATGCTTAGGACCTTGTTACTAAAATTCAATTATGATTAAATGTGTTTTATCAAAGGATAAAGGTGTGAGTGTTTTTAAATGAGAGAAATGGGTTTTTGGGAAATAAAGGAAATAAATGATTAGATGAGATGGATGGGTGTTTCTTGTGTGAAATACCAATAAGTTGGCTCGTACCTTTGTGGTTGAGCAAGGTTGGGAGATATCCATCCTGTCATAATTAAGGACCGAGTTGATGTGTTACCTTACCTAACCCAATTTATCGTGCAACCACTCAACCGTTGTATGCGGCAACGACTTAGCATAAATCCCACTAGTTAGTCTATTAGTCATCAGAAGAGCTGGTGAGCAACAAGAGACCATGGAGGAGGGGTAAGATCTTTGTGACTTAAGTCCGGTTAAGACCTCGTTGGTAGGTCATTAACTCCTTGATTGCTCCCGTGTTGGCTAGTCTGTCTTAGCTAAGGTGGGTAATGGCTTTGATAGGATCTGCACCAACACTAAGGTGATCGTGCTTTGGTACCCTACTTGTGGGTAAAGTGTGCAACCTCTGCAGAATTAAAATCTATCCGGGTAGCCGTGTCCATTGCATTGGACATGTTACGGCATGGTTACATGACTAGTGTTTGGGAGATGGATGATTTTCATGATGTGTGTTGAAGTTTGGAAGTGTACGGCAGTTGTGCCATGAGCTATTGCGGACGGGGAGTCCGGTAGCATTAAAACTTGGGTCCTTTGTGTAGGATAAACCCCACTTAATGATTCGGTTACTAAAGAAATGCTTTTGCGAAAACTCTTTTGGGAAGGAACCCTTGCATGTATTGAAAATCTAGCTTTATTGCAAATAAACCTTAGCCTTGTCATTGATATATCCTGTGCATATTCTTGATTGTATCCCCCTCCGTGGATGGGGTTAGACTTGTCGAGTATTTTTGTTATCAGCCTCCTAGGACTGATGTTTGTATCACATTTAGTCTCTACTTATGTGGGGACACTTCAACTCTCTTCCTTAGCCGGTGAGCCTCCCCTCCCTCCCAGGGGTGGGCCTACATGTATTCAAGGGTATTCAGTTGTCATTATTTTTGTACAAACATTTGTATATATAATGTATAACATGTATATATAAAATTCTAAAAATACATATTAGATCTCATGGAGCTTCCTAGCCCACTTCCAGTCCCTCCTAAAGGCCCAATCGTGGCCCAAATTTAGCTCAGAGGCCTCGCTCAGCACCTCCCCCATTCGTCGAGTCGCGGCATCCTCCAATCCTTCTGAGTCCCGACTCCCTGTCATTCGGTTGTTCGTCCCCGACAGTCCTACTCCCCAAATCCCGAACTGGTGAACCCTACACCTAGACGGCTGGCGGTAGCAGGATCAAGCGGTGCTGCGGAGGGCAGATTGAGTAGGCCAGCGGCTGGAGGTGACGAGCACCATGGCGGAGCGCCGGAGCTGCGAAGGGCTGAGGGCGCCGGGCGTGGGGGCACCGGCCGCTAAGGCAGTGCGCGGCAGGCCGGCAAGCGACCCGCATCGAGGCAACTCAGCACGGCATCAAGCAACTCCTTATCCCATTCTCTCATCCTCCAGCATGGCAGCAGCAAGCCGGTCATTTTGTAGGACTCCCATTAACTGAGTTGTGAATTTGTAAGTTAATTTTGCTAAATTGACATCTTATTTCAACATGGTAGTGGCTGCAATTTAGAAAGAGTAAATTGCACCCACCATACAACAACTGATCAGGTGGGTGCAGATCGGTCTAACAACTTGTAAAATGTTCAATTTGGTAGAATAACTTGATAGGTAGGTACATGTTGGTCCAACAACTTATAAAATATTTAATTTAGGGCAAAAACTTCGCAGATTAGTGCATTTACAATCCTAACCTTATAACTTGATATGTGAATGTTCTTCCAGTCAATCATTCTTAACTTTTGCCAATAAAAGTTGTTAGCGTGACTTTTTTTCGACTATGTAGATAACTTATTTTTTTTCATGACTTAGAATTGAATAATATTTTAGAATTACGCCATTGGTATTACTAAAGTCTAAAATAGGAATCCTGTGACCTTATGTTTTTTTCTGCGATTCTGTTCATGTATTCAATGTTTGCATAACAAGCATGTTCATCTCTGTTCTTTTAGCTCATTTTCCCTTTCTAAACAACTACATGCAGCTTTAAAAATATCTATACCAAACTCCGAAACAGTATTGTTAGTATGTATTAATATATTAGTTTTTATGTAGTTGAACCATGCATATAGTCAAATATTTAAAAAATGAGGTGAACTTATAACTATTGAATATGGAATTAAATATTCCTAATTAAAATTATAGCATTGTATAAAAATAATTAACACAAAGATATAGCATTAATTTCCTGAACACTGAAAGTTTTAATTTTAGCCAAATACATTGCCATTGCGACGTTAGTATCCATGTTCAAATAGTGCTCAATTCCGATGCGACTATATACCTGACTTAGCATTATAAAATATGTTGCTTATTATAACATTTGGACTGCGGATGCACCAATTTATCAAGTTATTGCACTAAATTGAACATTTTTACAAGTTGTTGGGCCAATTTGCACCCATCTATCAAGATATTGTATTAGATAGAGCATTTTACAAGTTGTTGGACCAATCTATACTCACCTGTCAAGCTATTGTATTAGATTGAGCATTCTATAAGTTGTTGGACCAATTTGCACCCACCTGACAAGTTGTTGTCCCGTGGATGCAATTTACTCATTTAGAAATGTCTATGAATTTGTGTCTGGCAGTGACTGTGATGCGGTGATCATTACATGAAATAGTATTCTGAAACTTAAGTAATTTTATTTTAATATAATACATGAACAGGAAGGAAGAAAGATTCACAACTGATTTTAGTTCTTTATTGGACCGAGGTATGCCATAAACTAGGATTAGGACTGTTCAAATTCTTTTTACCCCTTTATCATTTTGAATACCAATGCTCCAAATCCTGGGCCCGCCCCTGCTCCCTCCTCCTACGGGACGCGCCGCCCTCCACCTCCTTCTGTTGGCGGACCACGCCGGGTTCTCCTCCCTGCCTCCCTCCCTCCGCCGACTGGGACCGCGTCCCTAGGCCGCCGCCGGGGTTGGGGCCGCCGCGCCACCGGATCCGCCGCCGGGGTTAGGGCCGGTCGGCCTGGCCGTCGGGGTGGAGCCGGCCGGCCACCCGCGCCGCTGGGACCGCCGGCTTGCTCCACCAGGGTCGTGCCGGTCAAGGGAGCCGTGGCGGCCCGCGCCGCCGGTACCGCGCCGGTAGGCCTCCGCCGGGGTCGGGCCCACCCACGCCGCTGGGGTCGGGGCCGGTCGGCCTTGCCGCCGTGGTGGAGCCAGCCGGCCACCCGCGCCGCTTGGTGCCACCGTCTTGCTCCGTCGAGGTCGCGCCGGTCAAGGGAGCCACGCCGGCCGCCTCCGCCGCCGGGGCCAGGGTCGGGGCCGACCTGGCCGCGCCGTGCCTACCTCCTCCGACGTCAGGGCCGAGGCCGAGGTGGCCGCGCCGCGCCTGCCTTCTCCGCCACCGGGTGCTGCTTATACGGGCGCGGCGGAGCGCGCCGTTCTTTTTAATTTGTTACATTGTGGATCATGTCAAGTAAAAAATGATTTGCAATTTTTTATGAGTTGAAGTAAAAAAAACATAGAGAGAGAAGCATATCCTCCTTACCAGTTTTGCGGAAAAGACCATATACGAGTTATTAGTTCATAAGTCAATTATTAATCAGCATGACAGCATAGTCAGTTAACAAAGTGGCAGAACTCATTGACCCAGGCAGGCAGGCACCCAGCTGTTCCACCCATCGTCATCAGTCATCACCAATTCACCACACTCTCTTCCAGCAGAGCAGAGTGCAGTCTAATCCTTTTCCACTCTCTCTCCTCTCTCAACCGTCTGCCATCCACCTCAAGGCTCAAACTCCCAGCCCCTTTCCCTTGACCGACCGACACCTACACGGCTCCCTCCCTGGCTCGACCCCGAGGCACAGGGACGAGAGGGTCAAGGTGTGCGTTGCCAATTGCGGTGCTGATGGCTGATTAGCGGGCAGACTGGTAGCATTGCAGGGGGGTGGAGGAGAGAAAAAAAGGTTGCGGAGGACAGCTGGGCAGTCACCGGGCAGACAAAAAGGGCAAGGCGGGGGCCGGAGGAGTAAAGGCAGTGATGGGGGAGTGAGGGGGGAATCCAATCCAGTCCAGTCCATTCCGTGCCAGATTGGGAGCAGCCGAGGAAGAGTGCGCGCGACGCAAAGCCGGAGGCGAGGCCACCACAGCAGAGCAGAGCGGAGGGCCTCCCCGCCGATCGGATCGGCACCGGTCGGAGGCGCCGCCCGCCTACCCGCCGGAGACTTTCCCCTTGCCGGCCGCGCTAGGTGAGCCGTCTACGCTGCTTTCTCCGCTCTTCTCAGTTGTTGCTGTGGTTCCTTGGTGATGGATTGAATGGTTTCTTGCGCTGCGTCCGCCGCGTTGCGTGTTCGTGTTCTTGGGAAGGGAATTCTAACTGCACATTGCGCGGATTTTGGGTGCTCTGTTAGCTCCATGATTGTGGATTTGGTGGTTCTGTGTTGCCGTGAGAATTTTACTTTCTCTTCGTTTCTTGAGCTTTTCTGGTGACACGGATTGAATGCACAGATCCATCACGCCGTTAATCTTGCTGATGGCCGTAAGCGCGGGGTTATCCGGGTAGGTCGCGGGGTTTTGCTCCAATTTTACGCATTGCTCCTGCACCTGCCCTCCAGAGCAATCACCAACTGGTAGGTGCTAGTACAGTTGTTAATGCGGGAACATGAAGGTCAAAGATTGAACGGAATAGAACGTGAGGCAGTCACATTCCACATGTTCACTTTCTACGGTCTTTGTTGTGCGGCGAGTCCGGCAGTGTGGTAGGATTAGGGTGTTTAGTTCCTTGCGGTCTACAGCCTGTTCTTGTCGTGGCACAATCACAATATGTTCAGAACAAGGTACGTCTCGTTGGGTGAATTGATAAACACGTTTCCGTGTCATCTTCTATGGTTGTCATCTGGTCAACGCATGATGCACTTGATGTTCTATTAAGAATTTATTAAGGAGCCCCTGTTGAGTAACAACCTGTTTTATTTAGTTCTCCTGTTGGAAGGAAAATTTGCTAATCTTTAATCATGAAAGGATTCCCAAACTTAGCACGCAAATTTCATATGATGGTTGGACTACTCACATCAAAATATCCACACACACACATGACACAACCCTTTTAGTCCGAAAAAGGTGTTAACTACGGCAATTGGGTGTACTTGTAATTCAACTACATTATTTCTTGCTTTATTTAAGTATGTGTTTTGTGGAGTACTGTGCTACCAGGACACCTAATTGTTGTTATGTGCTACTGATGTTGCAGGCTTGTATGTATAATGCGTCAAAACTATTACCTTTTTCTGTGTTGCTTGTTCTTGAATGTTGGGATTGTTGTCCTACTATCTAAAATGAAAGTTCTTTGATGTGTGCACTGCTTCCTGCACAAGTTCAGAGTTCCTCTCTGCTGTGGCTTGAGGTTCACTCCTGTAAACGAGGCAGAAGTTGTTGAGTAGATTATTCTCTGTCCTTGGATGAGCATTACTGAAGTGTGTGCAATACTTATCCAACAAACACCCCAACTTGTATATAAGAACTAGCTTCCTGCCAGCAGTGCCTGCTGTAGAGGCTTATTGCCTGAAATTGTGTTTGCTTGTACAGGTTCATTTGCTGATGTTTTGGATTTTCATTTAAGATCTGTTTTCTTCAGACTTGATTGCTAGATAGCTTAATTTTATTTACTTTTGGTTTTTCAGACATTCACAATGGCATTCCTAGAATACATGATAAATTTGGATTTTCTTTCTTTTGATTAGATAAACAATCAGTATGGATCGACGGAGCTGGCCTTGGAAGAAGAAATCTTCTGAAAAATCATCGAACACCGATGCATTACAGAGTTCCAATCAAGCAGAACAGGTTTCTGTCACTCTTTGCTTAGTTATAATTTTGGTGAGCCAATATTGTCAGCATGCAATTTGCCCATGTATTAATTTTATGCCCCATTTGTACTATGTTCTTTATTTGGTTTATTTGTTTGAAGTATTTTCTAGATCTGAAAAATGATTGAGAAGCGTCATCACTTTACTTCATCTCTTGCAATCTGGACATCTGATGGCTATAGAAAGGCCTTAACTATTAGCCATTCATTTTTCCTTTTTTCCCCCTTCGCCCACCTGCCCTCGTCATTTTAGCCAGTAACATGGTAGCTGTACTGGAAGATGTGGCTAGATAACTCTGGTCGTGTAGTAGTTGTGAAGGATGAAACCTGTACTCTTATATTCTGTTCTTCGTTTTTAGTACCTTAACATGGTATGAATCTCTCATGGCAGAAGACTCAATCATATGTGGTCTACATACATGCCTACTTAATGCTTTCAGTTCTCCAACTTTATTAGCAGAAGTACTGAGACATTGTACATTAAAACCTCCTAGTAATGAACTCAAAAGAATTGTACCTTTGGTTTGTTTACAACACGGTCGCCTTTGTGTGTATTTGCAGGCTATTTCTAGAACAATATTTACGTCTTTGATATAGTACCAAAGCATCACTGTGAGCATGTAGTAATTTTGACCATGAGATGCTCACCAGCCACTATAGCCTTCAATGCGCCTATAAATTTTCTTGGACCAACTTTTGAAATAAAGTTTAAGCCAATGGATCTTAAGGTCCTTAACTCATGTTGTGCAGCAGATAGCATGTTATTTTGTTGGATGTCGATAATAGATCCTTTTTTTATCAAGACTGTTGTTGGTCTTGGTAGAACTATTACATTTAGTCAGTAATGCTAAGGCAGATTACTGATTTGTTCATCGACTGTTCATGATTATCAGTTATGTCTCGTCAAACCAGCATGATGTACCTTTCTTTATTGAGGGTTCCCTGCTTGAACTACTTTCTTTCTTTTTGCAGGATGAGAAAGTTCCAAAATATGTGCAGATCTCACCAGAAAGATATTCACATCTTCTTGAATCAATACAACAAATCGAAATACTGAATGCGAAGATAAAGGTCCTGAATGAAAAAGTATCTGCTGCACAAAGTGAGATGAACACCAAAGATGCCCTGGTAAAGCAGCATGCTAAAGTGGCTGAAGAAGCTGTATCAGGTGAACCTGACTGCAATCATTCTTTACTTTCGTTGTTTTGATGAAAGGAAATTATAATCAATGATGAAATGTTGATGAGTTTGCAATTTCCATTGAACTCAAATTGATGGGAGTGCACATGGTAGCATTCTGTATGGATGGAACATATGCTATAGTAATCCTACATCACCTTGCAATTGTTATTTTGGAGTTAAGTTAGTTATCCCATAATCCATTGTACTAATACGTTTATTTAATGTCAGGTTGGGAGCAAGCTGAAGCAGAGGCCTCGGCACTGAAACTTCAATTGGAAACTGTAACTCTATCCAAGCTAGCAGCTGAGGAACGAGCTGCCCATCTGGATGGTGCTCTAAAAGAATGCATGAAGCAAGTGCGGACTGTGAAGGAAGAAGGTCAGCAGAAGCTGCATGATGTAGTGTTTGCAAAGACCAAACACTGGGAGAACATAATTGCCGAACTAGAAGCAAAGTTAGTCGATTATGAACAGGATCTGATTAGAGCAGGTGCTGAGAATGATGCACTATCAAGATCTCTTGAAGAACGGGCAAACTTGCTTTTGAAAGTTAACGAGGAGAAGGCTCAAGCAGAAGCCCAGATCGAAGTATTGAAGAGCACTATCCAGTCAGGTGAAAAGGAGATAAATTCATTAAAGTATGAACTACATGTTGTCTCTAAAGAGCTTGACATTCGCAATGAAGAGAAGAACATGAGTGTGCGTTCAGCTGATGTTGCAACTAAACAACATATGGAGGACGTCAAGAAAATATCAAAACTAGAAGCAGAATGCCAAAGATTACGTGGCCTTGTCCGCAAAAAGTTGCCTGGGCCTGCTGCATTAGCTCAAATGAAGATGGAAGTTGATAGCTGGGGTAGAGATACAGGAGACAACAGATTGCGGCGTTCGCCTTCAAGGAGTTCTACACTCCAGTATCCTATGTCTCCATCTCCTGATTATGCTCGTGAAAACTTGGAAAACATGCAGAAAGAGAATGAACTTTTGATGGCACGTTTGTTGTCAATGGATGAAGAAACCAAGATGTTAAAAGAGGCATTGTCAAAATGCAACCACGAGCTACAGGCATCAAAAAACATATGTGCTAAGACTTCAGGTAAGCTCCGTAGCTTGGAACTGCACATGTCTAGTGCTAACCTATATAAGAGCCCAACAAATTCATACATTGATACCTCTGCATCAAGTCAGAAAGGAAGCAACCCACCGAGCTTGACTTCCATGTCTGAAGATGGTGTTGATGATACAAGAAGTTGTGAGGAATCTTGGGCCAATACTTTGGTGTCTGAGCTCTTACACATCAAGAAAGATAAAGGAAACAAGCACAATTTGACTGAAAACTCCAATCAGATGGGCCTCATGGATGACTTCCTGGAGATGGAGAGATTGGCATGTCTGTCTTCTGAAGCTCAGGAATGTGAGGGCATTGTCAAAGAAAAGGTTGGTAAAATTGGGGCGACTCTCTCCCCTGTCACTGAAAAAGAGAGTGAAAAAAATTCATCGCCAGCTTTGCAGTTACCAGGTTCTCCGTTTAGTAGTGATCATCTGATCGCCAGCCCTTCACTTTCCAAACTGCAATTGAGAATTTCCGCTTTGTTGAGCTCTCAATCACCACAGAATAATGTTGTGAAGGTGCTGGATGGTATCAGGAACATCCTACGTGATATTGAACACGAGGTAGAATCTGTGAACGTAACCAAACTTCAGCAGGAAGACACGTTTGAAGTTACTGGTAATGGATCTTCAACAAAGGAAGCCAAACCCTTGGGCCTTATGGATCATAGGCTGACAAATGCCATTTTGAATATTCATGAGTTTGTCAAGTTATTCATAAGACAAACATCTGAGTTACAAGGAAGTTCTTACTATAATGTTGTATCTCAGAAAATAGAACAGTTCTCCAGATTAGTTGATGAAGTTCTGTCTGATGGCAATGGCTTAAATGAGATTGTGATTGCATTATCTGAAATATTGCTAGAAAGTGGGGAGTTTAAACTCACATTGTTGAGGGAGAGTGCTAATGAGGCAGAAACTAATAATCTAGATTGTGTTGATAAATCGACACTATTGGAAAACAAAGCTCATCATGAACCATCGCAAGATAGCATGTCTGGTGCTTCTTCCCTTATCCCACATTCATCTTCTGACCCTGATTTTGGGGGTCCCAGCTCTGGGGGTGCATTTGATGTTAAAACTACAGTGCGGATATGCACACCAGAGGAATGTGAAAAACTGAAATTGCAAAAGAGAAATTTAGATATTGAATTAATGAAGTGCAATGAAATGATCGAAACTACAAATCTCAAGTTTAGTGTGATGGAGAAAAACCTTGAAGACCTTACATTGAAGTTGGCAGCGTGTGAGAATTCAAATAGCTTGGCTGAAACACAGTTAAAGTGTATGGCTGAATCATACAAAACACTCGAAACCCAGAAGGTGAAACTAGAAGAAGAAATAAGAGTTTTACAGACAAAGATAGATACTTTATCAGCTGACCTTGCTGAAGAAAGACGAAGCCATCAGGAGGACATAGCCAAGTATAGAGACCTCAAGGAGAAGATGGAAAGGTCAAATTTCTGTGCTCTAGACTTTCTTTCAAGTCATAGCAGTCTTGGTTTCTGAAATCTATTTATCATTTATTATACAAGTTAGTTTCTCCACTGATATTTTTCCTTTTATGCTATCAAGGTATGAGAAGAGTTCCTTATTTGTAGCAGAGAATTCAGATATTGAACTGAAGAAGGTACACTGATAAGTCCCAGATCTTGAACTTCCATTTTCCTGTTCATGTAATGATTGCATATGCTTCCAAGGTGGTATTATCTATGGCCCAGCTCTGATTGATCCATTCCCTATATTTTGTTAGACCAAAGGCCAAAGACATGGTGTACAAATACTGCACCCCTGTAATCTTTATTTGTCTGAGTTGGTGTTTGTGAATATAAAATTGCTGCATGTTTTTCTTCAAATGCTAGATGTTGAATAACTCTATTTTAATTGATAACAGGAGAAAGAAATAGCTGCTGCAGCAGAGAAACTTGCAGAGTGCCAGGAGACAATATTGCTCCTTGGTCGGCAGCTGCAAACTCTGCGCCCTCCTCCATTGGAATCATTGAGTTCTGCACTGAACACACAACCGGTGGGGCAATTTCCAGAAGATGCAGGACCAGCTCGAAGTGTACATTCTAAGAAGCCTTCAGGTCAATTTGATGCAGATTATACATTCTCAAGTGCTCCAGGAACAGGAAACGTGTCCCCCCTGAGTGGATATAATCGACACAAAAGCCCCTCTAATGCTGCTGGCAGCCCTTATCTTACCTCGCCAGGCAGTTCTAAGCGTCCCAAGCACAGATCTAGATCGTCATCTTCCTCATTTTCTAACCAGTTACCAGAGAAACATGGTCGAGTATTCAGTCGGTTATTCTCAAAAGGCAAGAGTGACCGCTAGCTTCCACAACCTACACAGATTTTTTGGTTTATTTTCCTGTCAGGTGAGTGCTGCAAGTCTAGTTTTTGGCAACAACAGCTGTATACCCGTTTTTGTACCATGCAAATGGTGCCTTGACCTACGGATTAGTATTTGCTTGAGGTTGACTTATATCCAGATTTCAGTGTGCCATAGTTTTAGCCGGTAGCTTTGCCTATAGCTTTTGGGGTTGGATTTACATATACCTCAGTAGAACCTCACTGTAAATTTGCTTACATTTGTGAAGATTGAAGATGTCGCATCTTGTGAGTTAGATATCCCTACTTGAGGATGAATTAAGCTTTGTGTTGTGCCATACATGTGTTAGATCATTGATGTACAGTTAACCTACATATGTAAGCTGCTTGAACAGTTGTTATCCAGCCTTTTGGCTTAAAGACCCTGTGTGCTAATTGCTAAGTTTTTGAAGTATACTGTGTTTTCTCTGTAGTGTCCAACATTTTATTACTGCTGTTGTGACTTGGTTCATTTTCTTTTGATTACTGTTTTCTGAAATGAACCGCAATGAATTTGCCATTTAAGAGTCAGGTTCTTTGGACCCATCTGTTCAGCCTTGTACTTTTGAGGGTATCAACTAACTTTGCTTGTTTTTGTTCTGTCGATGTGAATATTTTAACCATAAATATAATTACTAAAATTAAAGTCACTACCGGAAACTGGGTGTTTGACGAGTGCTAAAATGTTTGCTGAGAGCATTGTATCGGGCACTCGGCAAAGAATCAATTTGCCAAGTGCTGACACAAAAACACTCAGCAAAAGAGGGACAAAACACTCGGCAAAGGAAGGTACTCGGCAAAAGTAAAAAGAAAAAACACTCGGCAAAGAACGTGCCACGTGTCCATCCATTATTATGTTTGCCGAGTGTAAATCTGTGGCACTCGGCAAATAATTTCATTTTTTTCTCTTCTAATCTTGAAACTTTTTCTACTCTCAACATACAACATGTGGTATTTTATGTTAAAATTTGGTATATTTCTAGATCTGTTTGCTATATTTAATTAATTTATTGCATTTCTAGAATTTTTTAGTATAAGTCAAATTTGAATTTTAAGTGTTTCCAATAATAGAATAAAATGAGTAGAAAAATGATATTCATGTTATTGAGTCCAGTGCTAGGCTTCACTTGTGAAATGAAAAGAAATTTCGAACATCTTGTTCGGAAAACAAGACCACAAACATGTGGCTAATTGTTTTTTAAATTCTAAAAAAAACAAATGAAGTTTGTAAATTATGAGATTTGTCATGTGATGATATCATACACGGAGGCTGTGGTAAAAAATTGAGAAGGTTTCGCATAATTTGTTACGTACGATATACAATATTTACAAATCGAAGCATCTCAGAAAAAGAATCGTAGGGTTGAGAAAGAATCGGTAAGATTTGGAGTTAAAGTGATGGTCGAATTGAGGTTTGACTTTAAAATTTTGGTAAATTTTTGGCTCCATTTGATAATTTTAATTTATTAAGTGCAATTATAGAATTTTAATTGATATAAATTAAATTTGCGTTGTAACTGCATAAGATAATGGAGTAATATTCGTAGAAAAATCATATATATATATATATTGTTGAGTCAATTTGACAAGGTATTTTCAAAGTATATCGGAAAAAAGAAAAACACGTTACGGAAAAGAAGGAAATGAAATAATAACTAGTATATTTGCCGGGTGTCTAGGGTTTGGGGCACTCGGCAAAGATGGGTTTTTTGAGTGCCGTGATCTGACACTTAGCAAACCCAGCTTTGCCGAGTGTCTACGATCCAACACTCGGCAAACCGTAGTATTAGGTATACAGTCCTTAGCGTTTTCTTCAACCGCCGCCACTCACCCGCACCCGCATTTGATGCCCTGCGCTCCTCACCTGCACCCGGCGCCGCCCCGCCATCCCGCCATTGTCCTCCTACCGCCGTCGGCCCGCGCTGCCGTTCACCACGCCCTCCCATTGCCGTCTGCCGCTCCGTGCCGTGTATGTTGTGTATAAGCTGTGTATATTGTTGTCGGCCATTGTGCCGTTGGTTTGTTGCAAGTTGTGGTTACCTCACTGTCGGTGTTTTAGACCGGCAACCCCCCTAGGGGGTACCCTAGGTGGTCTTTTATGCGGTAAGGGTCGTCGAGAATCAAGAAATCAATGGTGACGCAAGGAACACGATTTAGACAGGTTCGGGCCGCTAGATCACGTAATACCCTACGTCCTGTGTGTTGGTTTGTATTGATCTTGGGGATTGATGAACTGGAGTTGTTCTTGTGTCCTGGGCTTGGGTGTTGAGGTGTGACCTGCCGAGCTAGGTACCACTGCCCTCCTTTATATACTCCAGGGGACAGAGTACTAGTCGGATTACAAGGAGGAGTCCTAGTAGGAGTACACGGGATTAGTCCTAGTCGGATTATAGGGGAATCCTAGTAGGAGTCTGACTTCTTCCTTCCTTGCGGATACTGGGGATGTATCCCCGACACTTACCGTGCAGGGAAGGTGCTGCCAAAATTTATAATTGACACTATTATGTTCCTTTATTGCAGGAGAGGCTATTGCAAACATCCTTCCCCACCATCCTCGACTCATCACTTTTCCCTACAGCAAGGTGAGGCATCCTACACCCCTCTTTCCGTATGATGTGAAATATAGGATGTTTGTATATCACGTACCCTAGCTAGGCGTCTCCCGTTCGAAAGAGATACGGTTGGAAATATGCAAATCTTTGCATATCTATAACCATATCTGTTTCGAATTGTCCACATTTTTTGGACAGCCTGAGGATGTGTATATGGGGTTAGTTTCCATGCTATACTCTGATCCCGAGGATGTTACGCTGACAGTTTTTGGTAGCCTGCTACCGGATGGTCACATTTTGCCAAAGAGCATGTACGAGGAAAAGAAAGTCCTTCATGCACTTAAGATGCCATATGAGCATATACATGCTTGTCCGAAGGGATGCATCTTATTTAGGAAAGAACATGCTGAATCAAAGTACCGTGTGAAGTGTAAATCCTCTAGGTTCCTAGAGGTAGACTCTGGTGATGGTCAGAAGAGGCAGCTGGCAATCCCCATGAAGACCCTACGTTACCTTCCATTCATATCGAGGATCCAATGGCTTTATATGAATGTGGAATCCGCGAAACAGATGACATGACACAAATACGAATGTCGATACAATCCTAAGAAGCTGGTACATCCGATGGTGAAGCATGGATAAGGTTTGATATGATTCATCGTGAGAAAGCTCTAGAGGCTCATAATGTACGTATTACGCTGGCAACAGATGGGTTCAATTCTTATGGAATGGTTGTTGCCTCATACAGTTATTGGCCCATATTCGTTATCCCCCTCAATCGACCCCCTAGCGTCCTCTTTCATGGATAGAACATATTCTTGTCGTTGATAATTCCTAAACACCCGAGGAATAATATGAGTATGTACATGGAGTCTTTGATTGATGATTTGCTCCGTGCTTAGGAGGAAGGGGTATGGACATATGACCGAGCTACAAAGACAAACTTCAAAATGCATGTTTGGTACCAGTACTCCTTGCATGACTTTCCGGTGTATGGGATATTCTGCGGCTCGTGTGTTCATGAGAAGTTCCCATGCCCAGTATGCAAGGCGTGTCTGATGTTCATTTGGTTCACGAAGGGTGGCAAGTATTCTTCATTTGACAAACATTGACAATTCCTCTGTCTTGACCATACATTCAGACAAGACATGAAGAATTTTACGAAAGATGTAGTAGTTGAAGGCCTTGCACCCCAGATGATGATTGGTGCCGCGGTTCGTGCTCAGTTAGACGCTCTCGAGGTCAATGACCAAGGAGATGGTTTTCTGGGATATGGTGAGCAACATTCCTGGACTAACAAGTCGTGCTTGTGGAACCTCCCCTATTTTGATGACCTTCTTCTTCGACATAAGATTGATGTAATGCACACTAAAAAAATATCACCGAGGCAATTTTTGGTACAATCATGGACATTCCTGATAAGACAAAGGATAATGTTAAGGCTAGAGTGGATCAAGCGAGGTTATGTAATAGACCAAAGCTAGACATGGCGCCTCATGGAGGCTGGAAGTCATAGAGAAAGCCTAAGGCTGATTTCGTTCTGACGAGGACCCAAAGGAGGGAAGTACTAGAATGGTTCCAAATGTTAATGTTCCCTGATGGGTATGGAGCGAATCTGAAGAGGGGAGTGAACTTAGCTACTTTGCGAATCAACGAATCTGAAGAGGGGAGTGAACTTAGCTACTTTGCGAATCAACGGGCTCAAGAATCATGACTACCACATATGGCTTGAGCGGCTACTACCGGTGATGGTTCGAGGCTATGTCCCTGAGCATGTCTGGATAGTGCTGGCGGAGTTGAGAAATTTCTTCCACCAGGTTTGTGCTAAGGAGTTATCTCATACCGTAGTTGCAGACATGGAAATAGTGGCGCCTGTGTTGCTCTGTAAGTTGGAGAAGATCTTTCCACCCAGCTTCTTCAATCCGATGCAGCATTTGATTTTGCACCTCCCGTATGAGGCACGAATGGGAAGGGGGGGCCTGTGCAGGGCTGTTGGTGCTATTCAATTTAGAGATTTCAAAAGGTTCTTCGAACTAAATGTAAAAATAAATGCAAAATTGAAGCATCCATAGCAGAGGCATCCATAGCAGAGGCATACATTCTGGAGGAGGTGTCAAACTTCACAACAAAATACTATGCCGACAACCTTCCTAGCATGCATAGTCCACCCCCTCGTTACAATGCTGGTGACACAGAAGATGAATCGAACCTTAGCATTTTCAGAGGGCAACTAGGAAGTGCAAGTGGTGCGACTAACAAGACCTTGAAACATGAAGACTGGCGCACTATTATGCTATATGTGTTGACCAACCTATCCGAAGTGGAGCCGTACATGCTGTAAGTTCTCAACAAACTATTTCTCAAGTAGTCACAATTTTGTGTCCAACTCCCTTGTTTCTCGTTGGTACAGGGAATTTCATGAACAATTTTGGCGTGAATCAAGGGAACCTACCCTACAGGAAGCTTCGACCCTTCTTAGAGATGGTGTGAGAAATGGAATGCCCGATTTTATTTCTTGGTTCAAACAGAAGGTACTGTCCAATTTGGCTCATACTTAGTTTGACATTACAAGTTGCTCGTACGTGCGACTAATATAACGAACTACCCTGCTTGAACTGGTAGGGACAAACCGATGCGTCTATGAGTGCCGAGTTGAGACAGGTTGCCGATGGTTGTGCCTATACGGTTAGGTCATTTACTGGTTATGACGTGAATGGATATTGCTTTCACACAACAAGCCACGAGCAGAGTTGGCCCAATCGAAGAACCGCAAATGCTAGAGTTTTTACGCCAGGCTTAGATGGGGTTGAGTATTACAAAAGAATTGAAGAAATAGACGAACTCATGTTTCATGGTTGCAAACCTCTTAATCCCGTTATATTCAAATGCCATTGGTTTGATCCTGAACTAGTGAGACAGACCCCTAATCTTAGGCTAGTTGAAATTCGACAATCATCCATCTTACGAGATGATGTCTATATTGTGGCTCAACAGGCCATGCAAGTTTATTGTCTCTCATACCCGTGCCAAACTATCGACTGTCTTAAGGTTTGGGATCTAGTGTACAAGGTATCGTCACACGGGAAACTATCTGTCCCAAACAATGAAGATTACAACATAGACCCCAACACATAGGATGAAGAGTTCTTTCAAGAAAATGGGCTCGAAGGGAATTTTGAGATAGACTTAACCAAAGCTCAGGGTATGAAAGTAGATAATGAAAGTGGTGCTGACGAGGATGCCGGAGACGAGGTTCAGAATGTGAAGGATTTAGAATTACTTCAGCAATTACATTTAAGCAATGACAGTGATGACGACATTCCTCCTTCGAAGCACGGGGATGATTATATCGACATGTGTGATAGTGATGATGAGACTTATGATCCAGCTAATCCCGATGATAATGATTTTTTCTAATACATGTATGATCCATACTAATTGATTTATTGTTTGTCATACCATGTTATTTTCTATGTATGTTTTGTTTATTTTGCATCTATTTCGATGTAGTATATGTGCTAATTGGTTTACTCTTTTTAATAGTAGGTGATTGAACTATGGTGGGTGGTATGAGGAGGTTAGTGTCACTTTAACGCGTACAGGGTCTGATGCAGCTGAAGGGTCCGGGAAGAGACCTCGGGGTAGACCCAGGGGTGGAGGCAGGGGTCGAGGGAAGGGTGGAGGCAGGACGAGGCCAGAGTCGCCTATACCTTCATCGATGTCTGGGTCTGAGGAGGTACCTTTCACTCACTCATCCTCTGAGGAGGAGGAGGTACAGGTGGAGGAGGAGGCAGGGGTGGAGGAGGAGGCAGGGGGTACCTCTTCCTATACCTCGTCACGTGTGTGGTTGCGAGGTCCCTCAACCCTCCCGAGGTGACCAATACCTCCTGAAAGACGCCCGCTGATTCGACCCGATGGAGATCGGTAAGTAACTTTAGATGTTATCACTAATTTTTCGTTTGATATGTTCAAAATTACAATAGAAACTAATAATTTATCTTAATCACTTGGGTAGGGGTTGAAGGAAGGTCGGTGGGGGTGATCACACATGCCATGTGAACGGTGTCCTTGGTCTTTTGATCAAGGAAAAGTTCCCTGGCATGGAGCAGTTCGGCAGAACTCTCAAGTCAGCCTACATGTGGGCTCACTATGCTACCGCCCCCGACGCCCTTGATCAAGGTGGAAGGGTAATCTCCAACAAGGCTGAGTGTGTCAAGGCCGATGTGACAACCCTAGCTAATTTGGCTTCGATTAAGCTTGAATAGGGAGATTAGGCACTCAATTAGCACATGAAAGGTCTAAATTGCCCTTTAGAAGCTTAAATTTGGGGTCAATTTAAAACTTGAAATTTTATATAGCAACTTGAGTTTTTATCAATCTAAGAGTTGTATAACTTTACATTTCAAACAACTTTTCTTATTAGAACTTTGAATGATTTGGAGAGGAAGAGGGTCAAAAACTAGATTTAAATTCAGAGGCAAATCAACTCAAACTCAAAAACACAAAGTCCTGAAACATAGCTGAGTAGAGTATTTAAACTTATGTTATTTCCAATTCTAGATCTATTCTTGAGTTGGAGCTTTTACAAAATTTTTAGAGTAAACCTTGAAGAACAAGTTTGGCAACATGAACCGGGACTAAATCACCCTAGAAATTTCTCGAACACTAGGCTAAAGTCTGTGACAAATTCAAAAACAGCAAAGACAGCTCTAAGTCTGAACCAGTGAAGGTATGCAACTTGGCATAAAGATTGCTCACAAATTTTAAACTGAACTTGTGCTAGACCCTTTACAAAAGTTTGAGTACTAAAAGTCTACTACAACTCCACTTATTTGACCTAGGCCTAAAACTCAGCAGAACCTTTTCAAAAATGGATCCAAAGTCGGCCAAAATCTTCAAATCAGCCTCAAATCGAATTTCAGCTAAGGCTGCAAAGCTGGCATTCCCAAGAACTTTGAGCTTAAATAACTTTCATTTTGGCCTGAATTTGTACCTAGTTTCTTTCTAGATTTTTCCGAGGGTAGTTCGAACTACAAGTTTGCTATTTGGAGATTTGCAACTTTATTTGAAAATTTTTCAATAAAATCCGCTCAAACCCCGGCTCTTCGTGCGGCCATATACCCCAGAATCATGCATCGCGCCTGGCCCATCGCTGTCCGCCCTGTGGTGCCGCCTCACTAGCGAGCCGCCATCAGCCAACCCGCAGCCACGACACCACCCATCGACGCCCTCGCTGCCCAGTGACCGCCTGAGCTCAAATCCCCCTCTGCACGCCATCCCCGCCACCCTATCGCCTTTACTACCGCGCGTGCCCACGGATGCCTCCGCACGCCACGACACCGTTGTGCACTGGCGCGCCCCTCCGCCCTATCCCTGGCAACACGCGACCCAACGACGCCCGAAGCTTGCCCAATGCCCAGGCGAGGCAAAACCGCGCTTGCGGCTCCCTATCTGGCCTACCCAATCGCCGAGAGATCCCCCGAAGCTCCGCATGCCTCCACCCGCCAACCATGGCCACCGGCCAATGGCGCTGCTCAGCTTTCCTCCCCCGCTCCCCTCCTGCCACGTCTCTCACGCTCGCTGGCTCTGCCTCACTCCCTCGCAACTCCCCGACCCTATAAAAGGCACCAATGCCTCACCAAAGCTCCTCGCTCCCGAGCACCCAAGCTCTGCACACACGCCGCCGTGCTAGCTCGCTGTGGAGCCCCCCACTCCACTCAGTGTCGCGGCCTTCCCAAGCCACCAATGAGCCTCCCGCACCTTGCTGTTGCCTCCTGAGCTGTCACCGAGGACATCCCGCCGCGAAGCTCGCTAGAACAGCAAGTTCCCTACCGCCGCCGCCCTCTTTTCATCCTCAAGCCGTTCACCGCCGGCAAGCCTCCACTGCCACCCTGGCCTTCACCAACCTTGCTCGAGGTGAGCACACGCATGCGCCTGAGCACTTGTTCCTCTCGTTTACGCCGTAGTTCGCCGGGATTTCACCGAGCTCACCGCCGGCCGCTGCGAGGGCATGGCTGTGAGGATTGAGTTTTGTCTAGGGGCCTTAGTGTAATATTTTGAGGACTTATCTGTGAGTATTTGAAAACTTGTAGGGGCCGCGTGTAAATATGCTAGAGCTTTTCTGATTTAAATGAGCTGAACTTTGGAAATGCATAACTAAATATAGAAAAATCAAACAAATGTCAAACTACTTTTGCTAGGATCAGTTAGTAGTGAAGTTTCACAGAAAAATACTTTTGCTCATGTCACTATTGTGTATTGTTCTGTAGGATTTAAATCTTGTTCATGCCATTAAATGCATAGTAAATCATAGAAAAATGGTAAAATAGCAAAACCACTTCTGATAGGTTTTGTTTCAGTGAGATGGTGCTAGGAAAATTACCTAGGACCCTAGTATAGAAGTTTATGCCACTGTTTTAGTTTTGTCCTTGAAATCTAGCTAGGAATCTTCCTTTTTGCATAAGTAATGGAATAGGGCTGACAAAAATGTGAAACCACTTGGGTTAATTTACCTGTGAAACATACTAGCTATGAAAATTATTGAGCACCGGATGAAATCTATTGAAACATGCTTTTCTGTTTACGCAAGATTAAATAATAGATAAATATGGAAAATAGATGTCCTTCACCAAAAATCCTAAACAATTCACCAAAGACTCTGTTGCACCTATGTAACGCTAAATATGAAGCATTGATTTATCTGCAAATGCATCACATGTAGAAGTGAATCTCGCCGACGGGACTTACGAGCTTCACCCCATGCAAAAAGATGAACCCCCGGTGGACCTGAATCACATGGAGGTTGAACCCGCGCAAGACCAAGCTCTAGAAGACTTACTAACTCCCTCTGAGATCGAAGGCAAGCCCCAGAACATATCCTGGTTTTCTAAACTTCTGCAATGAATTATGTTGATTATGTTCATGCATTTAAGTTGGTAGGCGTTGCTTGAAAACTTAGCTGCATAATCTTAGTACCTTTGATCTAAACACTAGCATGATAGGCCGAATAGATGCCATGCTTAATAGGACACGGTAAAAGTTGAGTGATTGCCTGTCACTCGCGAGCTATAGGAGTTGTTTGGTTTACTTATGTTACAACCATAAGTACGACGGACGGGGCCGGGCTTATTGTTCGGTACTTGGTGGTTTGTCCCGTTTGTCTAAATGAAAAATGCTAAGGTCGAACCGTGTCGGTGTTCATGATCAAGTGTTTGAAAGTACTAATCTCATACCTAGTATGGGATGGGGAAGCCTAGTACCTGATTGAACTAGTTATGGCTTATACTCCTATTATCTTTGGAATGTAGTTCCCCTGGTGCATCATGTGGGTGCAAGTGCGGTCATAGTACGGTGTCATCTGGGACTGTGGATCCTTGTAGCCCAAGGGAAGTTTAGCCCTGACACGTTCTTTGGGATTGATGGGGACGGCTGACAGATGAAGTGAACCCAGTGTGGTCCACGGATGTCGTGAGGTTAGGTTTGCCATGTATGGTTAATAAATTCGATTCGAATCATCTACCTCTTACAGTTTGGGACTACTTGATCGCTATGCTGCACTGAGTAAGAAATGGAACAAAATGATGATAATCTTGATGCTTGAACTTAATTGTTTGATCACCTTGCTTGACTAGACTAGGTGCTTACTTAGAATGGTAAATGAATATAGAACCTGATACTAAAACTTGAAAATAAGGATCAACTAATAGTCGCTTTTGGCTAAAACAAACCCACAACCAAAAAGCCTGCATGTCTAGAAGTTGGTGAAGTAGTAATCACCTGTCGAGTCAGTCTTGCTGAGTATTAGTTGCTCAGCCTTGCTTGGGGCTTACTTTTCAGGTTGTGTTGATTTTAATGAAATGGCTGCTAGCTTTACTTGGCCTACCTAGCTCCCTCCGGGTTGGACAGTCGAGTGGAATCCCTCCTCGAACGGCGAGGATAGGGGTTATTGATATTATGTTTGGCTTCGATATGATATCCTGTATCAATGTTTAGCTTCCTCTTGATTTTACTTTTCCGCTATTTGAAAACGCTGCAAACTTGTTTGAATTTTAATCTTATGATGTAATAAATTATTGAATCATGTTTAATCTGGTTGGACTGTTGTAATATCTGGGACCCTCACCTTCGTGTGAGCATGCTTTGTTTGATCCGGAATTAAGTGGTTTATCAGGTATAACCCGATGGATTGCTGAGTTAGCTTGATTAAAGTATAAGTTCGCATGTTAGGTGAAGTTAAATACACTTTAGCTAGGTTAATTCGGGACGGTTCCGCATAGCTAGTATCAGAGCTGGCTTCTGATGCTATCGCTGGTAAAAGCTGGCATCCGAGCTAAAAAGCATATCACGGATAACAACAGACCATAAACACCTTTTTCTAAATAAAACTTGCAAGAAATTAGTTTGAAAAATTTAGAAATTCGTTAAGGATGAACTTAGTACGAGAACCCTAGGAGAATTTTGGGGTTGTTTTTAGGTGACTAATTAACTATTGGTTACTTATACTAACTCCCAGGACATATGCAGGGGTATGGTGACTCCTTAACATACCCTCGGCATCATACAAAAGTATTATGGCAGCACATAATGGTTGGACGTAGGGGTATGGCGATTCCGTAACATGCCCCCGGCCTCATATGCAAATATGAGGGCGGCACATAATGGTTGGATAAATGTGAATACACTTCCAAGCATATGAACGTTGCCCGTGCAACGATAATCGTACAGGTGTTGTTCTTATAGTGGACAGTAATGAATGTGGATGCTTTCGTGACGTGCTGGCACGAAAAGTTCAGGTTGGAAATTTTCTGCAGGTACACTAACCGCGATTCAGTAAGTAATAGTGAGTAGAAAAATTCAGCTAGTTATTATAGTGAGAGCCGTAAATGTTGCCTTGCCACCGGCACTAACCACGTAAGTCCAAAGCTTTTTAGCAATTATTTTCGGTTGTGAGGTCGAATAGGACATGCATGCATCATGAATAAAAATCGCAACTTAAAAGATGAAAACCAGACTTGCGCATGTATTCATCTAAAAATCTTGTGCGCGATAAGGATTTTCTAGCTGCCTTTCTCCGTTGTTCGAATTTGATAAAATATTTTGAGTTGTTTCCTTAGGCTTGCTCCAGAAACTTGTTATAAGAAAGTTGTCTAAAATTTCCTAACCAATAGGCTGGTAGATTTTGGTAAAAATTGACCAAGTAGGTTGTGAGTTATGTTTTGCTGAGAAAACGGTTTTCACACCTGTTGGAGTTTTAATTTTTTTCTGACCAGCTTAAGGACTTTTTCTTTTAGGCACCTTTAAACCAAAGTTGTTAAAGACTGAATATAGAACTTTGTGGTAAAATTTCAGCTGAATTGGATCACTGGTTTGGGAGTTATGTTCAGTTTTGCATGGCACTGTTTCTGAAAATTCCAGGATACACCCCCTGGTAAAAACCTGAGTATACCACCTTCATAGAATCTGTTTCAGCACAACCTTTGCATACCAAACTTGTCACACGTTACCTAAAGAACCATCTAGTAAAATTTAGGAATTTTTGGATGAATACTTGCTCAATTAGGAGCTTTTCTGTAACTTACTAGAAATCTGTTTTTGATTTCTATGTATTGCTTCCATTCTCACTTATTGTTCCCATGTTTTCCAGATGGCTGATCCCGTTTATGTCACGATTGATATGAATAGCACTATGCACTCCGAGTGCCTGCAATGGGAGGGCTTTCCCTCTATTCTGTGGGACACGCTATGCTCTTTTGAGTACACTCGTCCTCTGCAATACCGTGGCGGAACCGCCCAACTTAAACTGGCTTAAGTGCGTCTTATTGCTGTCAGAACCACAATTATCCAAAACGCACATAAAACAGTGTAAGTCCGGTAGTCCGTCAAGGGTTCTATTCCCAGAACTCCTTGAAAACCTCCACGGTGTGTTCCATAGCCATACATCAGGATTACTTCCGCGATGGGATAGCATCAACAAACATTACATTTTTACATACATAACAGAGGTATGATTTATTACAAACCATAGATTGAAGAAACTTAATAGTGCAAGTTAAACCATTGCTAAGAGTTTAAAATATAAAACAGTCCGGGGTAAGTAATTAAACATCTAAGTTTATTCTAGGGTATCATGAGACTCATAAGATACCCTAGTTCTTCGGAGCTTCCTCCTCGGTGGGTCCCTGCTGGGTTTCTGAAAGCAACAACAAAGGATCCCTTGAGTATGAAGTACTCAGCAAGTCTGACCCGTCTAACCAATATAAATACTTCCTGTATACTGTATGATAGCTTTATGGTGTATTGGCTGACTCACATTTTGCAGAAAGAGCTTACTATAAGTGAAACCTTAGTTTTATCTTTTATTTCAGATTGAGTTTGTTACCTGACCAGTCTAGATGTTGAAAAATATTTTAGCAACCAGATGGAACTAAGTCATACAACATATTTATTCAAAGCAAACGGTTCCCTTCTCTTTGTTACACTACGATGCTCAAGCAATGATCAAGTGCATTCATATCCGAGAATTGCGGCGATCCGGACTGTTTTACATCCTGCAGGAGATATCCGACCACCAGCAATGTACAACTGTCCGGGTTGCACATCGTACCTTTCGATTAGATGTACCCAACGATTGGAAATATGACTACTTGAACCCAGGGATGCACCCCCACATGGAACCCCACGTCTGGCGATCTGCAATGTGAGTTTCAGGCTACGCCCCTGCTGTTAGGATACGAGGTAGGCTACACTAGCACAAATGAAAATTTTCTACCGCGTAAACCAGGAAAACTGCCGTATAAGGATCACGAGATTACCACTCGATGCACTGGTGCGGAAGATGTAGATTCATGTCGATGCAGCAAAGTCGATCAACGTAGTCGTACGTAGTCGATCATGTCAACGTCCAGCAGCTCCTCAGCAGCTCATCCACGTGCAGCAAGATTGCCCTCGTGCTGCGGCTCGTCGTCGGCTCGTCGTGGCTTGTCTGCGGCTCGTCGGGGCTCGTCAGCAGCTCATCGTGGCTCGTCGGCGGCTCGTCCAAGTGCTGCAGGCGCAACACCTCCAAGGTATCCACACGTGCAGGGAGGAAGCGTCGCAAGCCGGACTGCTAGATCCGTGAGTTGCAACAGGCGAGGGCGTGGGAGGCGCGGGAGATGTGTTTCGCCAAAAAGGTGACAACCCTAGGGCACCCCACCCCTCTATTTATAGAGGTTCCTAACGGGCCTCTGGGTCCAAGGCCCATTAGTACTTCTAAACCTAATCCAACTCGGATCACATCCGAATTGGGCTTCCAGCCCCTTAAGTGTGTGACCCTATGGGTTCGGATACGTATAGATATGGCCCGAGTACTCCTACTCGGTCCAATAGTCGGTAGCGGCCTCTAGCAAGACGTGCCAACTCCTATATGCACACGAAGATCATATTAAACGAACCATCACAACATTATATACATGCTATTCCCTTTGCCTCATGATATTTGGTCTAGCTTCAAGCCGACCGCTCTTTCTCGATCCTGTGATTCGGAATCCCTTTGTAGGTTAACTCTTAACCGTACGTAGCATGGCCATGCATTTTTGGATCCAATCACTCGAGGAGCCCAGAGATATCACTCTCAATCAGAGAGGGTCAAATCCCATCTTGATTGACCATGTCTCATAGCATGCTTCTTGACAAACCCGAAAGCTACCTTTATAACTACCCTGTTACGGCATAGCGTTTGATAGCCCCTAAGTAGGTCGATCCACATCTTGAATACATGCAACAATCTCAGGTCTAAGGACAAAGCGTATATGTTGTTTAAAGAGAGAACTACTTCTCGTGTTGGGTCAGTCCTAGCACATGTCTCCACATGTGCCCACATTATTAGTTCAACATCTCCATGTCCATGACTTGTGAAACATAGTCATCAACTAATACATGTGCTAGTCTAATATTCATGTGTGTCCTCACATGAACTTCGACTAGGGACAACTTTAGAAGAACCATACAAGTAAAGAGTTTCACACACAATTCACAAAATTGCAAATCAATTCAAGTAGCCTTTAATGGATATTCAAGGAACACAATATAAATCATGGATACAAATGGAATATCATCATCTCTATGATTGCCTCTAGGGCATACCTCCAACAGTCTCCCACTTGCACTAGAGTCAATCTAGAAGGTACCTAATACCCATAGCTCTTACATGCGCATCATGCTTAGCCTGCGGGAGTGGTTTTGTCAACGGATAAGAAATGTTCAGATCCGTGTGTATTTTGCATATCTTGATCTCACCCCGGTTAACGAAGTCTCGAATGAGATGAAATCGCCGCATTACGTGTTTGTTCTTCTGGTGGTTCCTTGGCTCCTTTGCTTGCGCAATTGCCCCATTGTTATCACAGTAGAGATTCAATGGGCTGGACGCATTCGGGAACACACCAAGCTCAATGAGGAAATTCCTTATCCAAACACCCTCCTTCGAGCCTTCCGAAGCCGCGATGTACTCGGCTTTTGTCGTAGAATCGGCCACTGTCTCCTGCTTGGAACTCGTCCAACTAACAGCATCACCATTTAGCATGAACACAAATCCTGATTATGACTTTGAATCATCTCTATCGGTTTGGAAACTAGCATCGGTGTAACCTGTTACAACGAGCTCCTCCTCACCTCCATAGACGAGGAACATATCTTTAGTCCTTCTCAAGTACTTATCATTGCATACATGATAGATCCAATAGCCGAGGCATATGACACTCTACTCATGCGATCCCGCTCATTAGGAGTCGAAGGACACTGAGTCTTGCTGAGATGTATGCCATGTGACATAGGCAAGAACCCTTTCTTTGCCTCTTCCATGCTGAACCGCTTCAACACTTTTTCAATGTAAGTATCTTGGCTTAATCCTATAAGCCTTCTCGATCTATCTCTATAGATCTTAATACCCAGAATATATGCCGCTTCCTCTAAGTCCTTCATCGAAAAACTATTTTTCAGTGAAGTCTTTACAGACTCAAGCATAGGAATGTTATTTCCAATCAGTAATATGTCATCCACATATAAGATTAGAAATACTACAAAGCTCCCACTAACCTTCTTGTAAACACAAGACTCTTCTTCGTTCTTGGTGAAGTCAAACCCTTTGACCACTTCATCAAAACGAATGTTCCAACTCCTAGATGCTTGCTTCAATCCATAAATGGATCTTTGAAGCTTGCATACCTTTCCAGCGATAAAACCCTCAGGTTGTATCATATACACGTCCTCAGCTAGGTTTCCATTCAGGAAAGCTGTCTTGACATCCATCTACCATATCTCATAATCGAAATATGCAGCTATAGCTAGAATAATCCGAATGGACTTAAGCATCACTACGGGCGAGAAAGTCTCGTTGTAGTCAACTCCTTGAACTTGTCGGAAACCTTTTGCGACAAATCGTGCTTTATAGATGTGAACATTTCCATCCATGTCCTTTTTCTTCTTATAGATCCACTTGCACTCTATGGCTTTAACACCATCAGGCGGGTCAACCAAGTTTCAAACTTGATTGTCTCCCATGGACTCTATTTCAGATTGCATGGCACTCTGCCATTTTTCGGAGTCTGGGTCTATCATTGCTTCTGCATATGTCGCAGGCTCATCATTGTCCAACAATAATATTTCCTGCATTTCGCGGAGCCTTGCCAACCTTCGTGGTTGTGGCGGTGCTTCTCTTGCCATGGGTATCTCAACTTGTTCTGCTACGTTAGCATCACTCATTGATACTTGCCCAATCGGCTCATCTTGAACTTCTTCAAGATGCACTGTCTTTCCACTCTTTTCTCCTTTGAGAAACTCTTTCTCTAGGAAAACCCCATTCCAAGCGACAAACACTTTGCCCTCTAACCGGTTGTAGAAATAATATGCCAAAGTTTCCTTTGGATATCCCACGAAAATGCACTTATCTGACATGGGTGTGATCTTGTCCAACTAAAGTCGCTTGACAAACACTTCACATCCCCAAATCTTTAGAAAAGACAAACTAGGAACATTTCCAGTCCACATCTCATATGGTGTCTTAACTACGGATTTAGATGGTACCATATTAAGTGTGAAAGCTGCTGTTTCTAGAGCGTATCCCCAAAATGACAACGGTAGGTCCGACTGGCTCATCATTGATTGAACCATGTCTAACAAAGTTCGATTACATCGCTCGGATACACCGTTTCTCTGAGGTGTTCCAGGCGGCGTAAGTTGTAGAACAATTCCGCAACTCTTTAGATTATTGCTAACCTCATGGCTCAAATACTCACCTCCACAATCAGATCGTAAGGCCTTAATTTTCTTGCCACGCTGATTTTCAACTTCATTCTGAAATTCCTTGAACTTTTCAAAGGTTTTAGACTTGTGCCTCATCAAGTAGACATAGCCATATCTACTAAAATCATCAGTGAAAGTTATGAAGTATTGGAATCCTCCTCTAGCCGTCATGCTCATTGGTCCGCATACATCGCTATGTACGAGTTCCAACAAGTCTACTGCTCTCTCAGGAAATCCTGTGAAAGGCGTCTTGGTCATCTTGCCTAGCAAGCAAGCCTCACATGTCTCGTATGATTCAAATCAAACGAAGTTAGAAGTCCATCAGAATGGAGCTTCTTTATGTGCTTTTCACTTATATGACCCAAACGACAATGCCACAAGTAGGTAGGACTCAAATCATTAGGCTGAGGCCTTTTAGCACTTACGTTACAGACAGGTGAACCATCAAGATTTAAAACAAATAATCCATTCACAATGGGTGCAAAAGCCATAAACATATCATTCTTAGAGATCACACAACCATTGTTTTCACTCGCAAATGAATAACCATCCTTCATCAAGCATAAAGGAGACAAAATGTTTCGACTTAAACTAGGAACGAAATAACAATTATTCAACTCCATAATAAATCCTGACGGGAGGTGGAGTTGCATCATCCCGACGGTCAATGCAGCAACTCTTGCATTATTGCTCACGCGGAAATCAACTTCTCCTCTTTCCACGTTTCTACTTCTTATCATTCCCTCCATTGAATTGCAAATATGAGCAACCGATCTGATATCAAATACCCAAGAATTAATAATTGTATCAGCGAGAAATATGTTGTCTATAACATTAATAACAAGCGTACCTGAGGTGGAAGTACTCTTACTTCCGCCATTCTTCAACGAAGCTAGGTACTGCTTGCAATTTCTCTTCGAGTGACCAAGTTCATGACAATAAAAGCACTCATTGTCTGGAGCAAATCCAGGTCCAGCTTTAACCTTGGGCGCTGGGTTTGGCTTGGACGTTCTAGCCTTGCTCTTCTTCTTCCTAGAATTGCCCTTCTTCTTAAAGCTAGGCTTGTTCTGTATAGCCATCACATGACTGCTACTAGCGCTTTTCTTGATGTCAGCCTCTGCTGTTTTAAGCATGCCACATAGCTCATTTAGACCCTTCTCCGTCCCATGCATATGGTAGTTCGAGATGAAGTTCCCATAGCTAGGCGGAAGAGATGAAAGAATGAAATTAGTGGCCAACTCTTGACCCAGTGGGAAGCCCAGCTTCTCCAACCATTGAGTGTAACCAACCATCTTGATTATGTGTGGTCCTACTGCTGCGCCTTCTGCTAGCTTGCTTTCTACAAAGGCCTTAGACACATTGAACCTTTCAGTCCTGGCCTGTGTTTGAAACATGTCTCTAAGCGCCACGATCATATCATGTGCCTCATGGTTTATTTCAAACTGCATCTGCAGCTCGGGTTCCATGCAAGCAAGCATAAGGCAGCTTACTTCGAGGTTAGCATCACATGCTTTCTTGTAAGCATTCTTAGCAGCAGCAGGTGCATCATCAGCAGGTTCTTCTGGTAGTGGGTTGTCTAGAACATCTTCCTTTTTCTCAACCCTGAGAACAATTCTCAGGTTACAGATCCAATCTGAGTAATTTGTTCCATTCAACTTGTCCTTCTCAAGGATCGAACGCAAAGCAAACGGTGTAGTGCTGCTAGGTGCCATTTAATCACAACAAAAGTAATGCAAAATACACTAAGACAAACGTATCCATGATAGAGCAAATCACATTAAACTATTTTAACAGAATCTACTCCCACTAAAATCAATATCCCTCTATTGATACTTAGTGATTTAGGATCCACAACTAACAAGTCTACTAGTAAGCTTTAGCATCACCGCTAGCAAACAAGGTAGATCGGTAAGCAACTTTTGCTAATCATATCACATATGACTCCTGCTGTTGGGTGACATCTCCATGTCTCGGCGCCCAACCTTTATGCCCCAAGGTCCTTAACCGTTAAGTTAACCTTGTTAAGTAAACCAACCCTTATGCGTGTAAGTGTCCGACACAAACCCATCTAATCAAGGAAAACTAGTGGCACCCTAATTTCATAGACCCACCACCAATTGTACAAGACATGGGACGGTGCAAGTTTTAGTTGGGAGGGCATACTAACTTAAACTTTGTGAGGGATCGTTCTACTTCTAACATCACAGCATGCAGAAAGTAAGACATAAACAGAATAGCATTCACACAGTTGTGACATAGTATGGACCATTTTTCTTATGGTGATCTCCATCTCCATAGAACCTGTTCACCATGGTGATCTCCATCTCCATATTCCATGTGCGCCATCCTCCTGGTGATGAGTCCTCCAGGAACTAGAACATGCTATTACGCCTAATAGCTAGTAAACAAGCTAGTAATGAAGATTACATAGTTGCTTGGATCATCACAGATTGGTACGCAGACCATTAAATACATTAAAGTGACAACACATATGGCTCCTGCCGTGTTGCCGTACGCGCGATATGCAGGTCACGAATGAGTTACACACATGCATCACATACACAAAGGGGCCATACTGATCACAAGATGCATACATCCTGCAAAACAGAGTTAAGCGTCCTAACGTTCCAAACTTCGGAGGCCCGAAACTCCATCTTCCAAGCCGAATTTGGGAAATGTAATTCTGCCAAAAATGGTGAAACGGTTGAATTTCATGTGTAACTTTTTCTGTAGATCAATTTTCATATAAAATTGGCCCCAATCCGAGATCGTACCAAAAAGTTACGGCTGATTTACCGAAGCATACGCACACGGCAAAATCCCGATCCCGGTAGTAGATCCCATCTACTATTGCACATCTCATGCGCCTGGCGTATGAACCTGGATTTCGATTCGACCAATCACATTGATCTTCGCTCACTGCAACTGGAATTACGTGTATCACTTAACTCCAATGGTGGAAACCCGACCGGTAGGAGTATGTCGTTACACTACCATTGCAGCAAGAACACGAAACCAGGACATAGATCAAATTGAAAACTCGCATATCTCCATATGCACACATCCCGAATCCAAAACTAAACAGCTATGGCTCTAATACCACTGTTGGGATATGAGGTAGGCTACACTAGCGTAAATCAAAATTTTCTACCGCGTAAACCAGGAAAACTGCCGTATAAGTGTGGCGGAACCGCCCAAATTAACCTGACTAAAATGCATTGAAGTCGCCTGACACGCGATTATGCACTTTAAGCAAGTCAACTTGGTCGACCGTCGGATTTCATCCGATTAACCACATAAACAGGATCGAGAAGCATCGCTGACGCGAAGGTGAGTAGCACAGAGGTTACAACATTCCATCACGACAACATAGTTCAACATTTTATTACATCCGAGTTTTCGAAATTCAGACTGAATTGCGAGGTTCGAAAGTCAAATAAAACCAGCGGAAGCTAAACGTCGATACATGACATCACGACAGAGCCGATCATGACATAAAAAATTTCTTCCTTCGCCGTCCGAGGAGGGATCCCACTCGACTGTCCAGCCTGGAGGGAGCTGGGTAGGCCAAGTGGTACCAGCAACCAAACTATTGACATTACCTGAAAAAGATTAGCCACAACAAGGCTGAGCAACTAATACTCAGCAAGACTGACCCGTTAGGGAAAAACATGACCAAGACCTAGATATGCAAGGCTTTCAGGCTCGGGGATTTCTTTACCAAAAGCGTCTAAAGTCGGTCCTTACTTTCAACATTTTAGCTCATGTTCTACGTTCTTTATCCAGTCTAGATTAACAACTTATACTAAACAAGCATGATGTCCAAGCAATTAAAGAACAAGCATCAAGATTAATATAATCATCATGTTCCATCTTTACTCAGTGCAGAATAGCGATCAAGTAGTCCCAAACTGTGAGAGGCAGACGAATCGATTCGAATTTATTAACCATGCATGGCAAACCTAATCTCATGATATCCGCGCACCACGAAGGGTTGCTTCATTTGTCAGCCGTCCCCATTGATCCCTTAGGCACGTGTCAGGGCCAACTGCCTTTGGCGTGCAATGCTCCATAGTCCTGGCCTATTGCTGCACTGTGACCGCACTTGCACCCACATGATGCACAATGGGAACGACGTTCCAAGGACAGCCGGAGGGTATGCCACACCCCAGTTCAATCAGGTACTAGGCTTCCCTATCCCATACTAGGTATGAGATTAGTACTTTCAAACACTTGATCACGAACGCCGACACGTTTCGACCTTAGTCAAATTTCATTTAGACAGATGGGGAAAACCACCAAGTATCGAACACAAGCCTGACCCCGTCCATCGTCCTTCTTCTGCGCCTGCTTCGATCGGCCGGCAATCACATCCACGGAAGGGGCATCATAGCCGATAAGGGGGAAGATGGTGTATGGGTGATGGTCCTCTATCGACCGGCCACTCCGACTGTGTGTTGGGGGAACGCGGTTTTCAGACTGAAGCAACAGCAAGATGTTAGTGTACATATTTAACCGCATTAATAAAGGAATGAAAATCGGCTAGGGGAAAGAATACCTCGGCGTTCGGATCGATGTTGGCTGGATCCAGGAGATTGCAGTATGTCGATGCAGAGGCGCAGAACATGTACTGTTTCCATTCGGCCCACCATAGCTTGAATGGTTGGACAGCAAAGGGGGCTACTATCCAGTCATTCAAGTCTATGGTACTGGAGTCTGGTATCCGATCTCGCAGCCGACTGTAGTCAAGACCCTTGGTGAGCTCATCTCTGAACTTTGCTTGGCCGATGAAGTATGCCTGAATCGGCAGTTGACCCATGCCGAATTGCCGTGCTGCAACAGAGGGGTTGTAGAATTCATATGTAGGGGCATCCTTTCCTGAGAAGAAGTTGGCCGGTAAGATCCCCGGTTTAATTAGTTCATCTGTGAGATCTTCGTCGAATCGGCCGGTGGTTGAGTCGAAGCAAGAAGGGAGTTCAAAGATTGGGTTATCTCTCCGATAGGGGAACCAGACGGTTGCATCTTCATTGAAGCCGTTATAAAAACACCAGAAGTATTCGGCCACCTTGGTAGCAGAGTACGAGCAACCAGAGAAGGCCGATGCCGCTTCGCCGAAAGACATACACCGGTGTCGGACAGTGAGATTCTCTGCCGATTCGACGCTGGGGAATGTCATGCATTCCACTCGCTGCTGAGAGATCTCGCTCATGTACAAGTTCAGCCATAGGTTAATGAACCACCAGGGTCCACCTGGGTTTCCAATCGGCTCCCCTTGGGATAACTTGATGCCGATTTGGTGAAGCATGTGGTAGGCTGCTCCCAGTAAGTGTTTTCCAAGAGGAACAGAAGTCCCCATCAATAATGCTTCGGCCAGAGCTTGGGTATTGGTAGATGGACCAGCTGCTCTCCCACAGAAGAAGTGCTTCTCTAGCCACATCATCAGGAAGGCCGTGTACTCTCTGTTCTCGACAGATCCAGCCCTTTTGTTGAATCTGATGAAACCTTTCCACCCGCCGATTCCCCTTGTGTCCAGCCGATGTGATGTTGCGGCTATAAGGCGGAAAGGGGTGTCCGGGGAAGAGATGTCCACGCCGGTCAGCAAGACTACATCGGCCAATGTGGGGGTCATGGGTCCGTGTCCAAACAGGAATGCGTTGAGAGCATCGGACCAGAAGTAAGAAGCTGCCACCACTAACGGCTCATTCCGTTCCATTTGGGACAAGGATAGATTGATGCATTGGCCAATTTTGAGCTCGTCCCATTGGACCTTCTTGGAGGCGGCTATCCTCTGGTACCATTCCCTCCAACCGGGAGTTTCGTTCGGCCAAGACCTAAAGGTACCCAGCCAGTGATCTAGGTCCATAGTTGATTGTTTGAAGGGGATCCTATGCGTTTCCAGATTGATTAACTCGGTTGGATCTGGGTTTCCCATGGGCCCAAGGCAGATAAGGCCGAGGTTTTCTGTAAGACGAATGGTGATGCGATGCCTAACCGCCTAAAAAGGAAAAGGGGGTGCGAGGGTAAGAAATAGATCTAAAGTAAATGCTTTACTGATAAGGGAAAGTTTTGGTAATGACCTCCGGGATGAAGCTCCTCGTAATCGGCAGAGTCGCTGGTGCAGCTGCAGATGATGAAGCTGCCAGTGGGATGTCGGATGAAGCTTCAACTTTCACCGATGGAGCTCCTTCTTCCGTCGATGGAGCCGCCGCTGTCGCTACTGGAATCTCCACCGAAGGCACCATTTCTGGAGCTTCGCGCGTTGGTGAGGTGCCTGAAGGTGCCGCCATTGGAAAAGTAGGAGGGAATGCGAAAGGAAAGAGGCGCTGGAGAATTGGAGGACTAAGGAAAGTGTTGGAGGGAGAAGAAAGCCTGTGCGCTGAAGAAGAAGGACGTGAGCTCGTAAGGAGTACGAGATGTGCTGATATTTAAAGAAGGTCTGAGAAGTGGTAAAAGTGGAATTTTTACCGCGCCGGCGTTTCGAGTTTTTCAGGAGTAGTGGTTGTCGTGGGCGCCCATTTCAAAAAGATTACAATCATCAGGTTGGAGACCGTGAAACGGAAGGATATTTTCATTGCTTCTGTTTTGGATGGGAAGTTGAAAAGAATTTCGAAGTAAAGACTATGTTTTACTCCGAGACTGGGGGGCATGTGTTGATGCCAGATTTTGACACGAGTAAAATCGGCGTTAGGAGAAGAAGAGATTGGAAGATGCGGCGAGATACAAGGGTGATGATTGGAAATCGGCCGATTGGTGCTACAGTCAAGGATCGGCCGATTGGTGCTACAGTCAAGGATCGGCCAATTGATGCTACAGTCGAGGATCGGCCGATTGATCCTTGGAGTTCCGCCTCGCCCGACCCCTGAGGTTTGGGATCGGACGCGCCCAACCCTCCAGGGGAGGATTTCCACCTCGCCCGACCCCTGAGGCTTGGGATCGGACGCGCTTGACCCTCCAAGGGAGGATCTCCGCCTCGCCTGACCCCTGAGGTTTGGGATCGGACGCGCCCGACCCTCCAAGGGAGGATCTCCACCTCGCCCGACCCCTGAGGTTTGGGATCGGACGCGCCCGACCCTCCAAGGGAGGATCTCCGCCTCACCCAACCCCTGAGGCTTGGGATCGGACGCGCCCGACCCTCCAAAGGAGGATCTCCGCCTCGTTCGACCTTAGTTCCCAGGGTCGGAATGAGTCCGAGCCCTCGACATGTGGGTCTTGATCGGTTACCCCCTTGCCAAAGAGGTGATCGGCCGATTAGGATTAGGAGGTTGGAATAGTTGGGCCGATGTGGGCTTAAAAAGGATTATGAAGATGAAAAGGGGGTCAGCCCATGAAGCGCATGAAAATAGTACGAATCGTACTTGTAAATATTCGTTTTCTGTTTAAATTTAGGGATAGAGTTCTAGTCGGATAAGAAGTCGTTTGTACGGAGCTATTGTTGGGATACGAGGTAGGCTACGCTAGCGCAAATCAAAATTTCTACCACGTATAACCAGGAAGAACTGCCGTATAAGGATCACGGGATTACCACTCGACGCACTACTGGTGCGGAAGATGTAGATATGCGTCGGTGCAGTGAAGACAATCACGTAGTCGTACGTAGTCGAACAACGTAGTCGTACGTAGTCGATCACGTCCAGCGGCTCCTCAGCAGCTCGTCCACGTGCACAGCAAGATCGCCTCCGGTGCCGCGGCTCGTCGTCGGCTCGTCGTGGCTCGTCGGCGGCTCGTCGGCGGCTCGTCCAAGTGCTGCAGGCGCAACACCTCCAAGGTATCCACACGTGCAGGGAGGAAGCGTCGCAAGCCGGATTGCTAGATCCGCGAGTTGCAACAGGCGAGGGCGTGGGAGGCGCGGCAAGAGTGTTCAGCCAAAAGGTGTAAAACCCTAGGGCGCCCCCACCCCTCTATTTATAGGGGTTCCTGATGGGCCTCTGGATCCGAGGCCCATTAGTACTCCTAAACCTAATCCAACTCGGATCAGATCCGAATTGGGCTTCCAGCCCCTTAAGTGTGCGACCCTATGGGTTCGGATACGTATAGACATGGCCCGAGTACTCCTACTCGGCCCAATAGTCGGTAGCGGCCTCTAGCAAGACGTGCCAACTCCTATACGCATACGAAGATCATATCAGACGAACCATCACAACATAATATACATGCTATTCCCTTTGCCTCACGATATTTGGTCTAGCTTCAAGCCGACCGCTCTTTCTCGATCCTGTGATTCGGAATCCCTTTGTAGGTTAACTCTTAACCGTACGTAGCATGGCCATGCATTTTCGGATCCGATCACTCGAGGGGCCCAGAGATATCACTCTCAATCAGAGAGGGGCAAATCCCATCTTGATTGACCATGTCTCATAGCATGCTTCTTGACAAACCCGAAAGCTACCTTTATAACTACCCTGTTACGGCGTAGCGTTTGATAGCCCCTAAGTAGGTCGATCCACATCTAGAATACATGCGACAATCTCAGGTCTAAGGACAAAGCGTATATGTTGTTTAAAGAGAGAACTACTTCTCGTGCTGGGTCAATCCTAACACATGTCTCCACATGTGTCCACATTATTAGTTCAACATCTCCATGTCCATGACTTGTGAAACATAGTCATCAACTAATACATGTGCTAGTCTAATATTCATGTGTGTCCTCACATGAACTCCGACTAGGTACAACTTTAGAATAACCATACAAGTAAAGAGTTTCACATACAATTCACATAATTGCAAATCAATTCAAGTAGCCTTTAATGGATATTCAATGAACACAATATACAAATCATGGATACAAATGGAATATCATCATCTCTATGATTGCCTCTAGGGCATACCTCCAACAGTCTCCCACTTGCACTAGAGTCAATCTAGAAGGTACCTAATACCCATAGCTCTTACATGCACATCATGCTTAGCCTGCGGGAGTGGTTTTGTCAACGGATCAGAAATGTTCAGATCCGTGTGTATTTTGCATATCTTGATCTCACCCCGGTTAACGAAGTCTCGAATGAGATGAAATCGCCGCATTACGTGTTTGTTCTTCTGGTGGTTCCTTGGCTCCTTTGCTTGCGCAATTGCCCCATTGTTATCACAGTAGAGATTCAATGGGCTGGACGCATTTGGGAACACACCAAGCTCAATGAGGAAATTCCTTATCCAAACACCTTCCTACACCAAGCTTCCGAAGCCGCGATGTACTCGGCTTCTGTCGTAGAATCGGCCACCGTCTCCTGCTTGGAACTCTTCCAACTAACAGCACCACCATTTAGCGTGAACACAAATCCTGATTGTGACTTTGAATCATCTCTGTCGGTTTGGAAACTAGCATCGGTGTAACCTGTTACAACGAGCTCCTCCTGACCTCCATAGACGAGGAACATATCTTTAGTCCTTCTCAAGTACTTAAGAATGTTTTTCACCGCTGTCCAGTGACTCTCACCTGGATCAGATTGGTGTCTACTTGTCATACTTAGCGCATATGAAACATCTGGGCGAGTACTTATCATTGCATACATGATAGATCCAATAGCCGAGGCATATGGCACTCTACTCATGCGATCCCGCTCATCAGCAGTCGAAGGACACTGAGTCTTGCTGAGATGTATGCCATGTGACATAGGCAAGAACCCTTTCTTTGCCTCTTCCATGCTGAACCGCTTCAACACTTTGTCAATATAAGTATCTTGGCTCAGACCTATAAGCCTTCTCGATCTATCTCTATAGATCTTAATGCCCAGAATATATGCCGCTTCCCCTAAGTCCTTCATCGAAAAACTATTTTTCAGTGAAGTCTTTACGGACTCAAGCATAGGAATGTTATTTCCAATCAGTAATATGTCATCCACATATAAGATTAGAAATACTACAGAGCTCCCACTAACCTTCTTGTAAACACAAGACTCTTCTTCGTTCTTGGTGAAGTCAAACCCTTTGACTACTTCATCAAAACGAATGTTCCAACTCCTAGATGCTTGCTTCAATCCATAAATGGATCTCTGAAGCTTGCATACCTTTCCAGCATTTTTCGGATCGACAAAACCCTCGGGCTGTATCATATACACGTCCTCAGCTAGGTTTCCATTCAGGAAAGCTGTCTTGACATCCATCTGCCATATCTCATAATCGAAATATGCAGCTATAGCTAGAATAATCCGAATGGACTTAAGCATCACTACGGGCGAGAAGGTCTCGTCGTAGTCAACTCCTTGAACTTGTCGAAAACCTTTTGCGACAAGTCGTGCTTTGTAGATGTGAACATTTCCATCCATGTCCTTTTTCTTCTTATAGATCCACTTGCACTCTATGGCTATAACACCATCAGGCGGGTCAACCAAGTTCCAAACTTGATTGTCTCCCATGGACTCTATTTCGGATTGCATGGCACTCTGCCATTTTTCGGAGTCTGGGTCCATCATTGCTTCTGCATATGTCGCAGGCTCATCATTGTCCAACAATAATATTTCCCGCATTTCGCGGAGCCTTGCCGACCTTCGTGGTTGTGGCGGTGCTTCTCTTGCCATGGGTATCTCAACTTGTTCTGCTACGTTAGCATCACTCATTGATTCTTGCCCGATTGGCTCATCTTGAACTTCTTCAAGATGCACTGTCTTTCCACTCTTTTCTCCTTTGAGAAACTCTTTCTCTAGGAAAACCCCGTTCCGAGCGACAAACACTTTGCCTTCTGATCGGTTGTAGAAATAATATCCCAAAGTTTCCTTTGGATATCCCACGAAAATGCACTTATCCGACTTGGGTGTGATCTTGTCCGACTGAAGTCGTTTGACAAACACTTCACATCCCCAGATCTTTAGAAAAGACAAACTAGGAACCTTTCCAGTCCACATCTCATATGGTGTCTTAACTACGGATTTAGATGGTACCCTATTAAGTGTGAAAGCTGCTGTTTCTAGAGCGTATCCCCAAAATGACAACGGTAGGTCCGACTGGCTCATCATTGATCGAACCATGTCCAACAAAGTTCGATTACGTCGCTCGGACACACCGTTTCTCTGAGGTGTTCCAGGCGGCGTAAGTTGTGGAACAATTCCGCAACTCTTTAGATGATTGCTAAACTCGTGGCTCAAATACTCGCCTCCACGATCAGATCGTAAGGCCTTAATTTTCTTGCCATGCTGATTTTCAACTTCATTCTGAAATTCCTTGAACTTTTCAAAGGTCTCAGACTTGTGCCTCATCAAGTAGACATAGCCATATCTACTAAAATCATCAGTGAAAGTTATGAAGTATTGGAATCCTCCTCTAGCCGTCGTGCTCATTGGTCCGCATACATCACTATGTACGAGTTCCAACAAGTCTACTGCTCTCTCAGGAAATCCTGTGAAAGGCGTCTTGGTCATCTTGCCTAGCAAGCAAGCCTCACATGTCTCGTATGATTCAAAATCAAACGAAGTTAGAAGTCCATCAGAATGGAGCTTTTTCATGCGCTTATCACTTATATGACCCAAACGACAATGCCACAAGTAGGTAGGACTCAAATCATTAGGCCGAGGCCTTTTAGCACTTACATTACAGACAGGTGAACCATCAAGATTTGAAACAAACAATCCATTCACAATGGGTGCAAAAGCCATAAACATATTATTCTTAGAGATCACACAACCATTGTTTTCACTCGCAAATGAATAACCATCCTTCATCAAACATGAAGGAGATAAAATGTTTCGACTTAAACTAGGAACAAAATAACAATTATTCAACTCCATAATAAATCCTGACGGGAGGTGGAGTTGCATCGTCCCGACGGTCAAAGCAGCAACTCTTGCATTATTGCCCACGCGGAAATCAACTTCTCCTCTTTCCACGCTTCTACTTCTTATCATTCCCTGCATCGAATTGCAAATATGAGCAACCGATCCGGTATCAAATACCCAAGAATTAATAACTGTATCAGCGAGAAATATGTTGTCTATAACATAAACAACAAGCGTACCTGAGGTAGAAGTACTCTTACTTCCGCCGTTCTTCAACGAAGCTAGGTACTGCTTGCAGTTCCTCTTCCAGTGACCAAGTTCATGACAGTAAAAGCACTCTTTATCTGGAGCAGGTCCAGGTCCAGCTTTAGCCTTGGGCGGTGGGTTTGGCTTGGACGTTCTAGCCTTGCCCTTCTTCTTCCAAGAATTGCCCTTCTTCTTAAAGCTGGGCTTGTTCTGTATCGCCATCACATGGCTGGTACTAGCGCTTTTCTTTATGTCAGCCTCTGCTGTCTTGAGCATACCACACAGCTCATTCAGACCCTTCTCCGTCCCATGCATATGGTAGTTCGAGATGAAGTTCCCATAGCTAGCCGGAAGAGATGAAAGAATGAAATCAGTGGCCAACTCTTGGCCCAGTGGGAAGCCTAGCTTCTCCAACCGTTGAGTGTAACCAACCATCTTGATTACGTGTGGTCCTACTGCTGCGCCTTCTGCTAGCTTGCTCTCAACAAAGGCCTTAGACACATTGAACCTTTCAGTCCTGGCCTGTGTTTGGAACATGTCTCTAAGCGCCACGATCATATCGTGCGCCTCATGGTTTGTTTCAAACTGCATCTGCAGCTCGGGTTCCATGCAAGCAAGCATAAGGCAGCTTACTTCGAGGTTAGCATCACATGCTTTCTTGTAAGCATTCTTAACAGCAGCGGGTGCATCCTCAGCAGGTTCTTCTGGTAGTGGGTTGTCTAGAACATCTTCCTTTTTCTCAGCCCTGAGAACAATTCTCAGGTTGCGGATCCAATCCGAGTAGTTTGTTCCATTCAACTTGTCCTTCTCAAGGACCGAACGCAAAGCAAACGATGTGGTGGTGTTGCTAGGTGCCATTTAATCTACAACAAAAGTAATGCAAAATACACTAAGACAAACGTATCCATGATAGAGCAAATTACATTAAACTATTTTAACAGAATCTACTCCCACTAAAATCAATATCCCTCTATTGAAACTTAGTGATTCAGGATCCACAACTAACAAGTCTACTAGTGAGCTTTAGCATCACCGCTAGCAAACGAGGTAGGTCGGTAAGCAACTTTTGCTAATCATATCACATATGACTCCTATTGTTGGGTGACATCTCTATGTCTCGGCGCCCAACCTTTATGCCCCAAGGTCCTTAACCGTTAAGATGACCTCGTTAAGTTAACCAACCCTTATGCGTGTAAGTGTCCGACACAAACCCGTCTAGTCAAGGAAAACTAGTGGCACCCTAATTTCATAGACTCACCACTAATTGTACAAGACATGGGACGGTGCAAGTTTTAGTTGGGAGGGCATACTAACTTAAACTTGTGAGGGATCGTTCTACTTCTAACATCACAGCATGCAGAAAGTAAAACATAAACAGAATAGCATTCACACAGTTGTGACACAGTATGGCCCGTTTTTCTTATGGTGATCTCCATCTCCATTGAACCTGTTCACCATGGTGATCTCCATCTCCATGTTCCATGTGCGCCATCCTCCTGGTGATGAGTCCTCCAAGAACTAGACCATGCTATTACGCCTAATAGCTAGTAAAGAATCTAGTAATGAAGATTACATAGTTGCTTGGATCATCACAGATTGGTACGCAGACCATTAATTACAATAAAGTGACAACACATATGGCTCCTGCCGTGTTGCCGTACGCGCGACACGCAGGTCACGAATTAGTTACACACATGCATCACATACACAAGGGGGCCATACTGATCACAAGATACATGCATACATCCTGCAAAATAGAGTTAGGCGTCCTAACGTTCCAAACTTCGGAGGCCCGAAACTCCATCTTCCAAGCCGAATTTGGGAAATCTAATCTCGCCGAAAACGGCGAAGCGGTTGAAATTCACGTGTAACTTTTTCTGTAGATCAATTTTCGTATAGAAATCGCCCCGATCCGAGATCGTACCGAAAAGTTACGGCTGATTTACCGAAGCATGCGCATACGGCAAAATCCCGACCCCGGCAGTAGATCACATCTACTATAGCACATCTAATGCGCCTGGCATATGACCCTGGATCTCGATTCGACCAATCATATTGATCTTCCCTCACTGCAACTGGGTTTACGTGTATCACTTAACTCCGATGGCGGAAACCGACCGGTAGGAGTATGTCGTTACACTACCATTGCAGCAAGGGCACGAAATCAGGACATAGATCAAACAGAAAACTCGCATATCTCCATATGCACACATCCCGAATCCAAAACTAAGCAGCTAAGGCTCTGATACCACTGTTGGGATACGAGGTAGGCTACGCTAGCGCAAATCAAAATTTCTACCACGTATAACCAGGAAGAACTGCCGTATAAGGATCACGGGATTACCACTCGACGCACTACTGGTGCGGAAGATGTAGATATGCGTCGGTGCAGTGAAGACAATCACGTAGTCGTACGTAGTCGAACAACGTAGTCGTACGTAGTCGATCACGTCCAGCGGCTCCTCAGCAGCTCGTCCACGTGCACAGCAAGATCGCCTCCGGTGCCGCGGCTCGTCGTCGGCTCGTCGTGGCTCGTCGGCGGCTCGTCGGCGGCTCGTCCAAGTGCTGCAGGCGCAACACCTCCAAGGTATCCACACGTGCAGGGAGGAAGCGTCGCAAGCCGGATTGCTAGATCCGCGAGTTGCAACAGGCGAGGGCGTGGGAGGCGCGGCAAGAGTGTTCAGCCAAAAGGTGTAAAACCCTAGGGCGCCCCCACCCCTCTATTTATAGGGGTTCCTGATGGGCCTCTGGATCCGAGGCCCATTAGTACTCCTAAACCTAATCCAACTCGGATCAGATCCGAATTGGGCTTCCAGCCCCTTAAGTGTGCGACCCTATGGGTTCGGATACGTATAGACATGGCCCGAGTACTCCTACTCGGCCCAATAGTCGGTAGCGGCCTCTAGCAAGACGTGCCAACTCCTATACGCATACGAAGATCATATCAGACGAACCATCACAACATAATATACATGCTATTCCCTTTGCCTCACGATATTTGGTCTAGCTTCAAGCCGACCGCTCTTTCTCGATCCTGTGATTCGGAATCCCTTTGTAGGTTAACTCTTAACCGTACGTAGCATGGCCATGCATTTTCGGATCCGATCACTCGAGGGGCCCAGAGATATCACTCTCAATCAGAGAGGGGCAAATCCCATCTTGATTGACCATGTCTCATAGCATGCTTCTTGACAAACCCGAAAGCTACCTTTATAACTACCCTGTTACGGCGTAGCGTTTGATAGCCCCTAAGTAGGTCGATCCACATCTAGAATACATGCGACAATCTCAGGTCTAAGGACAAAGCGTATATGTTGTTTAAAGAGAGAACTACTTCTCGTGCTGGGTCAGTCCTAACACATGTCTCCACATGTGTCCACATTATTAGTTCAACATCTCCATGTCCATGACTTGTGAAACATAGTCATCAACTAATACATGTGCTAGTCTAATATTCATGTGTGTCCTCACATGAACTCCGACTAGGGACAACTTTAGAATAACCATACAAGTAAAGAGTTTCACATACAATTCACATAATTGCAAATCAATTCAAGTAGCCTTTAATGGATATTCAATGAACACAATATACAAATCATGGATACAAATGGAATATCATCATCTCTATGATTGCCTCTAGGGCATACCTCCAACAGCTATAAATAGCCACCCTTGCAGATCTGTAATCATCATCAATTCAATACAATAAACTACTATTTCCTCGTACTTACTTTCAAGCAGGCGACTTCGCCAATACTTTTCTTCTTTTCACGAGTTCATACGGGTTGGCGGGGCTGCATCAACTTGATCTCCGGCCAATTCTGTAAGTTCCGCTTATCGAGTAATATCTAAGCTTTAACTTCGGGCGCATCGCTGTTGTTTCATTTAGATTTATTCACCAGTTATCAATATTCACTAGAATTCTAGGTTTTACCTGTTATTCTAGTTTTATCACCAGTTATCCAGCTTGGAATTAGAACTTTCGGCTTTCTTATATCTTGTTACTTAATTTACCGCTTTCCACATAGCCGATTCAGCTCTATTCCTAGTGTTGCTACTGTAGCGTTGTTTAGATTACTCTAGCTGTTTTCTTTATAAACGTTGCCTGGTAATCGGTTGCATCATAGCCGATTTCTTTATTACGACAAATCGGCCAATTCGCTGATAAGCTTTCTTGAGATCGGAACCTTAGCCGATCGCAACCTCTGGGAACTGACACTTTTATTTCCTTGCCAATCAACAGGTCAGATTGGCTGGCACGCCGCGCGAACCGCACCAGGGCGATCACCCGAACAGGAGCTAAGCAGATTCTCTCGGGTCGTGTGTCCGACGCTGGGAATTCGGTCAGCTGATTTCTAGCGCCAACACACTGGTTTATAGTTAAAAGCACTTAATTTAGGTAGAGTTGTTACAGCAAGGATCACGGGATTACCACTCGACGCACTGGTGCGGAAGATGTAGATTCACGTCGATGTAGCGAAGTCGATCAGTGTAGTCGTACGTACTCGATCACGTCGACGTCCAACAGCTCCTCAGCAGCTCGTCCACGTGCAGCAAGATCGCCTCGTGCCGCGGCTCGTCGTCGGCTCGTCGTGGCTCGTCGGCGGCTCGTCCAAGTGCTGCAGGCGCAACACCTCCAAGGTATCCACACGTGCAGGGAGGAAGCGTCGCAAGCTAGACTGCTAGATCCGTGAGTTGCAACAGGCGAGGGCGTAGGAGGCACGACAGATGTGTTTCGCCAAAAAGGTGACAACCCTAGGGCACCCCACCCCTCTATTTATAGAGGTTGCTAATGGGCCTCTGGGTCCAAGGCCCATTAGTACTTCTAAACCTAATCCAACTCGGATCACATCCGAATTGGGCTTCCAGCCCCTTAAGTGTGTGACCCTATGGGTTCGGATACGTATAGATATGGCCCGAGTACTCCTACTCGGTCCAATAGTCGGTAGCGGCCTCTAGCAAGACGTGCCAACTCCTATATGCACACGAAGATCATATTAAACGAACCATCACAACATTATATACATGCTATTCCCTTTGCCTCACGATATTTGGTCTAGCTTCAAGCCGACCGCTCTTTCTCGATCCTGTGATTCGGAATCCCTTTGTAGGTTAACTCTTAACCGTACGTAGCATGGCCATGCATTTTCGGATCCAATCACTCGAGGGGCCCAGAGATATCACTCTCAATAAGAGAGGAGCAAATCCCATCTTGATTGACCATTTCTCATAGCATGCTTCTTGACAAACCCGAAAGCTACCTTTATAACTACCCTGTTACGGCATAGCGTTTGATAGCCCCTAAGTAGGTCGATCCACATTTTGAATACATGCGACAATCTTAGGTCTAAGGACGAAGCATATATGTTGTTTAAAGAGAGAACTACTTCTCGTGTTGGGTCAGTCCTAGCACATGTCTCCACATGTGCCCACATTATTAGTTCAACATCTCCATGTCCATGACTTGTGAAACATAGTCATCAACTAATACATGTGCTAGTCTAATATTCATGTGTGTCCTCACATGAACTCTGACTAGGGACAACTTTAGAATAACCATACAAGTAAAGAGTTTCAGACACAATTCACATAATTGCAAATTAATTCAAGTAGCCTTTAATGGATATTCAAGGAACACAATATAAATCATGGATACAAATGGAATATCATCATCTCTATGATTGCCTCTAGGGCATACCTCCAACACCTGCCCTTCCACTGCACGCCAAGCACGGGTACAAAATATTTCCGATCAGAGAGCCAACTAACCTACCGGGCTTGCTAGTTCCCATATGGCAGTAAGTAACCAGGTAATATCACTTGATCATTGGTTAAAACAACGATCGGTCCTTAATCAAATTAATCAAGTAGACGGAACTACGGAACTCAAGACTCCTCTTTTGATTCCATCCAAGCTTTCGTCCACTATCTTCCAAAACAGGTCATTTCCTGGATATACTTGTGTATGACAATGTTACCTTAGGTTGCTGAGTACCATAGATACTCAGACAGGATAAAGGTAGTGTGACTATGCTTTGCTAAGCATGGGATACTTACTAATTATTGAACAAGTGGCAAAGATGTCCTTAATAACAAGGTTGGATTGTGCATAAAAGTAAGTTTTCAATCAATTCCTAGACTTAATGCATTCATAAGGAAATAACCAATAGTTGGACACATGAAATAATAACTCCAAAATAGATAGGCATAGATGCACCGGGGCTTGCCTTGATCTGTAAAAATGCTAGCGTTGCCCGATGGACTGGCTCTACAGGGGATCAATTCAACGATCTCCTCAAATTCCGAAGGACCTTTTGATAATTCCAGGAATTCCCCTTCAGGTGCTTTGGTGTCTATGATACAGTACACGCATGGGTTAGTGATGCAATTTTTTTTGAATACAAGACTGTACAACTTTCCTTCATGATAAAGTTGCAAGCCAACAAGTGACTACACAATTTATCATGATAAAGTTGCAAGCCAACACACAAAATACTCGAAAAGATTAACCCATCATTTTTATTTCCTTCACTAACCCTACCTTAGGCCTTTTCTTTTATTTTTAGAAAACATTATAAATATTTTCTAATCTCAAAATCTAATTCCTATGGATTAGTAATAATTTGTGAATATGAAAACATTATTCCATATTTTATGCATTTAATAAAGGTTAAGTATTTATTTAAATACCTTAATGAAAAGGCATTAAACAAATACCGAAATTTATTATTTTTCCTAAGGTATAAGAATTTTAATGCATAAAGGAAAATAAAACAATCCTAACAAAATTAGTTTCACTAATTTTGGGCACTTCTAGAAATTTCAGTGATTTAAATGGTGAAAAATGAATTAATCTACTAATCTACTAAAAGGAAAACCTAAATTTATCCCTAAACCCCCGGCCCAACTCTTCTCACCCGCTCCCTCTCTACCATCTCTCACTTGCGCTGGGCCCGCGGCTCGGGTCCACTTCTCCCTCTTACCTTCTTTACCCGCCGGCCCACCGGACTTCTGCTACCCCCTTCTCCTTCCTAATCTTCTTACCGGCCCACCTTTCCTTTTGTCTTTTCTTTCCCCGGCACCCGGCCTGCTGAACCAGCCCAACTTTTCCTAGGCCTCCGCTCCGCCTCGGCCTGCGACCACTCTATGGCCCGAGCTCAGCCGCACGCCCTCCTTCTAATTTCCTCTCTACTTCTGACGTGCAGGTTCCCGACGCTAGCATCTTCTTCAACCACGCACCAAAACAGAGCACGGCAGGGGGTGGCGCGGCTCCACGGCCGGCGCCCCACCAGCGATGGGGCCAGGCTGGGGAGGCATCCCCAAGCCATAGTGCACCCGTGGGTGGCGGTGGTTCTCCGGGAGACGGCCGGAGCTAGCCTCTCCACGGCGGTGAGCGGCTTGACCGACGGCCGGTCGTGGCCAAGCACGACAACGGCACAACTCAGTCCTTTAACTACCCGTACAGCTTCTTAGTGACTTAAGAACTTACCCACGGCTCACCACAAGCAGGGAAAGCGACGGCAAGGGAGGGCTCACCGTGAGCAGGAAGCTTGGCGGCGGCGGACGGAAACGGCGGCGGTTAAGGGCTCGCCGGCGGAGAAGTGAAACAACAAGTAGGCATAGTGGTTAGGGAGGTGTTGGTGGGGCTGTGGGTGAAAGGAATCGAGGCGGGAGGCGATGTGGCGGTGGAATTTTTGCCCAGCTGCAGGAGCTTGCTTGCGGTGGTAAAAATGGTGATGCGATAGAACAAATGAAAGCAGCGGCGGGAGGAGTAATTATACAAAAATTTCACTGCACACATGGGCGACACCGTGGCCTAGCTGTAGGCTTGCGTGGTGAGGAGGTGGCCCTAGGCACTGAGCTGGATGACAGCCGAAGGTGCTAGTGGTGACACATTTCTACCCTCTCTTTTTTTCCTTCCCCACACCACGGTTGTTTTTACATCGGACGGTCCAAGAGCCCCTTAAGGAAAGTTGGAGATAACCTCGAGCACTTTAATTCATATATAAGCTTTCACCCGAGACAAGCATCCCAAGGTCGACATTTTTGAGTTTCTCTCTCAAGCAAACTGAAATGTTCTGAACTTCCGGATTCAGTTCGACAGGCCCTGTTCATGGCCATTTACCCTTCTGTTGATTCATTTTCAGTGGCTCAAACTCATTCCATATAGTCCAACCACTAACCATTCATGCTCTACAACTAACAGGGATTCCATTTTGCACATGAACACCTATACCTTTTGCACTACATTTCTCTGAATCTTGCTCCAATCATAGCCACTTGCTGCTGTTTCAGACTTAGAGGGAAATGTTGTTTCAGTAGTTAGGCCAAAAATGACCAGAGTACTGACTTTGAGCCTCAGTTTAAATTTGATTCCTTTACTATTCCTAAGCAACAACACCCTATTAATCTTGTCCATAGATCATATTTCATTGCTGTTCCGATACCTTTGTCCATTTACTTGGAAAATTTGGCAGAATTAAATTTCCAAGTTGGATACTTGTATTGCTTCTGTGAAATTCCCTGTTTTCAGACAGTGAATAGTACCCCTTTGTTTTTCGTTTTCATATGCATTTCTTGAGGGGTTTTGGACCTGATTTAGTTTCCAATTTCATTTCCTTGAGTTCTAAACTTTCTCAAGTCTCAATTTCGTATTTTTGCTAAATTTGTCCGAATTTAAATTCCCAATTTCAAATTTCGGTCAAACTCGACTCGAATGTGACTTTGAGTCAAATTTCTTTCTTTTTGCTTCAAACGTCATTACCACATCTCATTGGTATCTGTTGGCGCTAAAAGTCAGCCGATTGACCCTCAGCGTCGGACACACGACCCGGGAGAATCTGCTTAGCTCCTTTTCGGGTGATCGTCCTGTTGCAGTTCGCGTGGCGTGCCAGCCAATCTGACCTGTTGATTCGCAAGGAAGAAAACGTGTAAAATTTCCACGGATTCCAATCGGCTAAACTTCCGATCTCGAGGAGTGTATCAACGAATCGGCCGATTTGCTATAAAATAATCGGCTATAATACAGCCGACGATCACATAGCGATTGTAAAGAAAAATACTTAGAGTAATCCAAACAAAGCTATGAAAATAACACTTGAAATAGATCTAATCGGCTATATGATAATAATGAATAGAAATAACAATAACAAAGCCGACAGTTCAAATCTCAAGCTGGATAATTGGTGATAAAACTAGAACAACAGATAAAACCTATAATTCTAGTAAATATCGATAACTGGTGAATAAATCTAAACGAAACGACAGTGATGCGCCCGAAGTTAAAGCTTGATATTACTCGATAAACGGAACTTACAGAATCGGCCGGAGATCATGTCGATGCAGCCCTGCCAACCCGTAGGAACTCGTGAAAGAAGAAAAGTATTTGGCAAAGTCGCCGACTTGAAAGTAAAGTACGAGGAAATAGTAGATTGTTGTATTGATTGATGTGTTGTTTTACAAATCCCTAAAGATGGCTATTTATAGCCTGTTACAACCAATTTCTTAACCGACTAGGATCTGTCTCTAATTTTAAACGAAAATGAATATTTACAAGTACAACTCATATCGGAGTTGGTTATTGTTTTCCTACGGGCCAATCTTCCTCCATCTTCTTTCTCTGACCCATTTTAAGCCCATATTGGTCCAATCGCTCAAGCCTCTCAATTGGCCAATCTCCACCAACTCCGTCTACCAAAGCACTGTAGCGCCAATCAACCGATCCCCAACTGTAGCACCAATTGGCCTATTCCCAATCGTGATCTTGCCGCATCAGCTAGTCCTCTCCTTCCTTGACGCCGATTTCATACGTGTCAAAATCTGGCATCAACACATGCCCCCCAGTTTTGGAGTAAAACATAACTTTTACTTCGAAATTCCTTTTCAACTTCCCTTCCAAAACAAACGCATTAAAAATATGCTTCCGTTTCACGATCTCCTACCTGATGATTACAATCTTTTCAAAACAGGCGCCTGAGACAACCATTTCCCCAAAATTGTTGCAGACGGCACGGTAAAAATCCCGCCTTTACCCCTTCTTGGACCGTATTTAAATATTGGCACGTTCCGCACTTCTTGTTCACAAGCCAGTAATTTTGTTTCTTGGCGCACTAGCTTCCATCTTCTTCCGGCGCCCTTTTGGTTTCCAACCACATCTCCTGGCGACCTCCTTTTCATCCGCATTCTACTACATCCTTCCAATGGCAGCACCATTAGCGACTTCACCAGCAACGAAAACCCTGGCGGCACCTCCAATGGCGGCAGTGACAGTTCCATCAGCGACAAAAGTTCCACCGGCGGCCCCAGCAGCGGTAGCTCCTCCAGCAGCCCCGTCGGCGACGATGACTTTTATCTCGGAGGTATTTACCCGGAACTCTTCATTTTACCCTTACCGCCCAGGCATTTGTTTTAGATCCATTCTTAGTTCTTCCCTTTTTTACCTTTTTAGGCGGTTAGACATCAAATCACCATTCGCCTTTCCGAAGCCCCCGGCCTCATTTGTCTAGGTCCTATGGGAAGTCCAGACCCAACCGATCTGATAAACTTAGAAACCCACAGAATCCCCTTTAAACAATCCCCAATGGGATTAGATCAGTGGTCCGGCACCTTTAGATATTGGCCGAGTGAGACCCCCGGTTGGAAAGAATGGTACCAAAGGATAGCCAACTCCAAGAGAGTTTAGTGGGACGAACAGAAAATCAGCTAGTGTATCAATCTTTCTCTGTCTCAGATGGAGAGGAATGAGCCCTTGGTGATGGCAGCCTCCTACTTCTGGTCCGACGCCGTCAATGCTTTCCTCTTCGGCCATGGGCCTATGACCCCCACTCTGGCCAACGTGGTAATGTTGACCGGCCTTGACATTTCTTCTCCCGACACCCCCTTCCATTATCTGGTCAAGCCGACCTATCGGCTGGAGACAAAAGCAATCGACAGGTGAAAGGGATACATCAAAAACAACATGAAGACCAGGGCCATTTCAGAGAGAGAGTACGCGACCTTCCTGATGATGTGGTTGGAGAAACACCTTTTTTGCGGCAGGGCAGTCGGTCCGTCTTCCAACACACAGGCTTTGGCTGATGCATTATCGAGAGGAACCTCTGTCCCCCTCAGGAAACATCTGCTGGGATCGGCCTATCACATGCTGCATCAAATCGGCGTCAAACTATCCAAGGGAGAGCCGATTGGAAACCCAGGTGGCCCTTGGTGGTCCATCAATCTCTGGCTCAACTTGTATATGAGCAAGATCTCCCAGCATCGGGTGGAGCACATGACCTTCCCCAACATTGAATCGGAAGAAAACCCTACTGTACGACGCCGATGCACTTCTTTCGGCGAGGCAGCATCAGTCTTCCCCGGTTGCCAGCTTACTGCTACTAAAGTAGCCGAATATTTCAGATGTTTTTATAATGGCTTTAGTGAAGAAACCACCAGCTGGTACCCGTATCAGAGGGCAGAGCCACTGTTTGAACTCCCTTTCTGTTATGACTCGACGACCAACACCTTTGAGAATGACCTCATGGACGTCTTGATTAAACCGAGGATCTTACTGACGAGCTTTTTCTCAGGGAAGGATGCCCCTACTTATGAATTTTATAACCCATCAGTTGCGGCATGGCAGTTCGACCCAGGTCAGCTGCCGATTCGAGTCTATTTCGCCGGTCGCGTGCAATTCCGAGACGGGCTCACCAAGGGCCTTGACTTCAGTCGGCTGTGCGACCGAGTGCTTGATTCCAGCACCATCGATTTGAACGATTGGATAGTAGCTCCTTTTGCTGTCCAACCGTTCAAATTATGGTGGGCAGAATGGAAACAACATCTATTTTGTGCATCCCCCGCGACATACTGCAACGATCTGGATCCTGAGAACATCGACCCGAGTGCAGAGGTAGTGTTTTTTCTTCAGCCAATTTTGATGTTATTTTCTTTCTTATGCCACAAATTTGTCACTAACTCTTGCTTTCTTTTATAGTCCGGGAGTCAACTTCCCCCAAAACGCAGCTGGAGTGGCAGACCGATAGAGAACCGCTACCCGTACACGGAATTCCCACTCATCGGCCATCATGCCCCGACCATTGATGACATCACCACCGGCCGACTGAAACAGATGACGAAGAAAGCCGTAAAGAAGACAAGCCGTCGAGTGCATGCCCGCACGGAATCGGCCAATTAGTCTGCGGCGGCATCAGCAGAATCTTTGGCTACGCTGATTCTCCCGGTCATCGAGGAAGTTGATCCCCAAGCTGCTACGGAAGCTGGAGTGGCCGCTGCATCACTGCTACTGGAAGCCATTCAGGTAACCTCATGTTCACATCCTCCTGAGCATTCTACCGATATTGACTTCTCTTTTATATTAGGCTGCACAAGACGCCCCGGTGCCTCCATAGCAATCGGCAACACCCCAAGCAGAAATCGGAGCACCAGTACTTCCTCCACTAAGGTAAAGAATCCCTTAACTCAATTTTTTAATACTTAATAAAAAACTCGACCGATTCTGATGTAGGCTACCCTTGGTACGTCAATTGTACCTTCTCAATAGCCATCGGCCAAGGAAACCATGGAGCTACGGCAATCACCACATATCATCAGATCTAACCATTTGCTTTATACTCATAAGAATTTGCTCCTTGTACCCTTTTCAGGAGGCCGACCCGAGCAGGATGCCAATAATCGTCGAATCCTCCTCCTCTGATGAGCCAGTCGCACCAGTTCCCGAACCAAGGGCAGCGCTCTCGTTAACACAAACATAAGAAATCCGCTTCAAGGAGGTAAGAGACTTGTCACCCGAATCGGCCGATTTCCCATTACCGTCGGCTAATCCATTTTTTATTTTTATTTTGCAGGAACAAGATACCCCTAACAACAGTCTCTTTTCCTTTGCGGTCACGCTTTCTGATGACGAGGAGGTTGCTTCACGTCAGGTTACCCTGAGCTCAATCCCTAATGACGTCCGCGCCAAACTTGAGAGTATATGGACCCTCCTCCAAGAAGACATCGGCCGATTGGTGGAGGACGCCTCGCCGATTCGGTAGCTCTTCAGTGATATCAGCGGCCAAGTCCCAGAAGAGGCGGAAGAAGCTCTGGCGCCCGCCGCATACATTGAATCAATGCGGATCCCCGTATTCAGGGCCTTGCGCCACATGGTCGATCGCGCTAATCTGGCTAAAGCTCGTGAGGAGGAAGACTCTTACAAGCACCGAGCCCAAGAGGTACATCACCGGATCCACTTCCTTGAAAATTCCCGCCCGGATATTGTTGGTGTTATAGATCGCTTCAAGCGCTGAAGGGCGGAGCTCGCCAAGGAGATGGAGCAGGTGACCAATGACATAGCTATTGAAGAGAAGAGACTCCAAGACCTTCCCTCTGTCATCGCCGATCTGAAGCAAGAGGGACAACACCTGGCCCACGAGGCAATATGACTTAATCACCATATGCTAGAAGTTCCAGGATCGGCGGATGACGACTAGCGAGTTTTAGACTCGGCCGATCAAGTTAGGCAACGAGCGATTGCGGCCATTAATGCCCTCCTTGGATGAACTGTAAAAGTGTTGGCCGCTCTGTAAAGACATTAATGTCATTTTGACCGTTTGATGTGCGAATCCAATCCTGACCCGTCCTTCAGGGTGGCCTTTCATTTATTACCCCTTTTACTCTGATGGGACGCGTCTTACCAAACTCTCGCTCTCTTTCTTTCTATAAGTACAAGACCCCCCGTATTGTTTCCAAGGGCATTCGCCTCGCCCGTCTTATTCTCCTCTAGTAGTTCATACCACCGGACTATCACAAAGATGTCTTCTTCATCTTCTTCCTTTTCCTCCTCCTCCGTCAACCAGGTACTGAATCCTTCTTCGCTCTCCATCCCTGATTTGACACTTTGATCAGACTGATGTTGAGAGGTTGCTTGTCAATTTTCAGCCCAGACGCCTTATTCCCGGACTGGAACGAGCGATCGAGATCATGCACTCCGACGAACCGATGTCGTAGGAGGACAAGGACTTGATCAGAGCCCATCACGAAGAACTCAAGGACCACATCCCCACTGAAGTCTGGCGGATCTGGGACCACATCGACGCCAACTGCTATAGGCGGCCACCAATCGAGAGGAGTCACCCACTCCCTTGCCCAGTCGCCCTTGAAGACGTCACAGAGGGAACGTCTCGACCATCGCTCGATCGGAGCCATCCTCTTTCCCGTCAAGTTGAGGTTGAAGCCGCGATGAAGGATGTGGAGGAGAGAAGCGTCCGTCTCTTGATAGAACTAGATCGGGTAGAGAGGGAAATTAAGAAAAACCATGGTTAGTAGGCGTGTGGGTATTTTTGTTCTAAGGGCGACTTGTACCGTGTCGGCCATGTACCCTATCGTTCGTACCGAATAATAAATTGGCAAACTTGAATGAATGTCTTGTTCTCGAGGAGATCTTGTTCTTGCACCGGCTACAAGATATACCAGGAGCTGGCCGCATCATCTTGATATACTCCGTAACTACCTATGCATCGACCCATATACTAGGATAGTATCTTTTCAGGTACCTCTCATTCAAGGCTCTTGTGAATTCTTTTCCTTCAATTGTCTCCAATATGTATGCGTTTCCCAGAGCGCATCGGCCGATTTTATACGACCCTTCCCAAGTGGGCGACCATTTACCGAACTTGGGATCTTTAGACCCTATCGGCAGCACCAACTTCCATACCAAATATCCTTGGGAGAATTGCTTGACTTTGACCTTCTTGTCGTAACACCTGGCCACTCTCTTTTTATTCTCCTTAATGCTGATAAAGGCCCTCAATCGCTGACCTACCAAATCGTCGAGTTCTCCTTTCATGAGCAAGGAATAGTCATCGGCCATCAACTGATCTTGAAGCGATGTATGTCTTGACCTTGTTCTTAATTCCCAAGGCAACACTGCTTCGTGACCATACACCAATTGATAAGGGGATATCTTAGTAGCCCCCATGGCAGGCCATTCTGTAAGCGCATAAAGCCTCGGTCAAACACAAGTGCCACTTCTTAGGTTGTTCTTTAATCTTCCTTTTGATTAACTTAATTATCCCCTTATTGGACGATTCGGCTTGGCTGTTAGCTTGAGCATAATATGGGGAAGAATTTAGCAACTTGATCCCCATATCGGCAGTGAATTCCTCGAACTCTCCTGAAGTGAACATCGTCCCTTGGTCGGTTGTGATGGTTTGAGGAATCCCAAAACAATAAACAATGTGGTCTCTTACAAAATTGACCATAACGACTGATGTCACGGCCATTTAATGGGATCGCCTCCACCTATTTGGTAAAGTAGTCGGTGGCTACTAATATGATCTTGTGTCCCTTGCTTGACGGAGGATAAATCTGTCCGATGAGGTCTATTCCCCAACCCCTGAACGGCCATGGCTTGATTATCGGATTCATAGCCGACACGGGCGCACGTTGTACATTTCCAAACTTCTGACAGTCCTGACACCCTTTATAATATTTAAAGCAGTCTTCAAGTATAGTCGGCCAATAATATTCGTTATTCCTAATCATCCACTTCATTTTATGAGCCGATTGGTGAGCTCCGCATACGCCTTTGTGGATTTCTCCCATCAGAATCTTTGCTTCTTCCGTCCCTAGGCATTTGAGCAGAACCCCATCAATCGTTCGGTAGAACAAATCATCTTCTAGTAGTACATACTTCGTGGATTGAAAACGCACTCGCCGATCCGCTTTCTTGGATGGATCCCTTAAGTAATCAGCGATCTCCTTTCGCCAATCGTCGGCCGCGAGTTCCAGAGTCATGGCGCCCTAAATCGGCCGATACTCGGACGCGTGTTGGACAAGCCTATTGGCCTCTTCATTATAATTTCTAGGAATATGCTCAATAACTGCGGTCTTGAACTCTTTTAAAAGTTGAAGACAATCTTCATATTAAATCCGCAGGACATCATCTTTACATTCTGATCTTCCTGTTAGCTGGTCTACGATCAGCATGGAATCCCCAAAAATCTCCACAGCATCAGCTTTGATCTCTCTCAATAATTGAACGTCTTTTAGGACAGGTCGGTACTTCGCCTGATTATTGGTCGCGGAAGCTTCTATCGGCAGAGAGAAATCATAGCTTGCCCCTCGAGGCGATAATGAGAACGATGCTGATTCCTGATCCGGCCCCACATGATGAACCATCAAAGTATAGAGTCCATGGAGCCGGCTCCACGACGGCGATTTCTGGTCCGCAGTGTTGGGCCACGAAATCGGCCATGACTTGACCCTTGACAGCTTTGGCCGATTCATACCTTAGGTCAAACTCTGACAGAGCTAGGATCCATTTTCCGATTTGTCCTTTCAAAATCGGCAATGATAGCATGTACTTTACCACGTCGTCTTTGCATACGACTATGCATTCTGCCGACAAAAGGTAATGCCTGAGTTTGGTACATGAGAAATAAAGACATAGGCACAACCGTTCTACCGGTAAGTATCTTGTCTCAGTGTCCCAAAGTCTTCTGCTAACATAATATATCACCCGTTCCTTCCCTTCGAACTCCTGTACCAGCGCTGATCCGATAGCCCGTTCGTCGGCCAGTAAGTATAGTCGGAACGGCTTGTCAGCTTGTGGTGGGACCAATACAGGTGGCGAGATCAGGTATTGCTTGATGTCTTCTAGTGCCTTTCACTATTCTTCTCCCCACACGAACTCTTGATCGGGTTTCAGCTTCAATAGCGGCGTGAAGGCTTGAATACACCCGGATAAGTTGGATATGAATCTTCTGATAAAATTGACCTTGCGGATTAAGGATTGCAACTCAATTTTATTCTGTGGGGCCACGACCTTGTTGATAGCCGCTATGATTTTCCGATTGACTTCTATCCCGCGCTCATGAACCATGAATCCCAGAAATTGCTCGGTCGACACGCCGAATGCACACTTGTTCGGGTTCATTTTCAAACCATGCTTCCTTGTCATTCCAATACCTCTCGTAAATCGGCCAGATGTTCCTGATGTCCTTTTAACTTGACCACAACATCGTCGATGTAGATTTCCACCAGGACGCTGATGAGCTTGTGGAAGATATAATTCATAGCCCGTTGATATGTAGCGCTGGCATTCTTTAATCCAAAGGTCATTACTACCGAGGTGGCCCAGACACCTGAAGGCCGTTTTCGAGATGTCTTCTTCGGCCATTAATATCTGATTGTACCCAGCATTTCTATCCATGAAACTGATCACTTTATGTCCTGCGGCGGCATCTATCAACACATCTACTATCGGCATCGGATACCCATCCATCGGCGTGGCCTGATTAAGGTTCCTGAAATCAATGCATACGTGCAGTTTTCCATTTTTCTTGTATACGGGTACAATGTTAGAGATCCACTCGGCGTAACGGCATTGCCGAATAAATTTTGCCTCAAGTAATCTTGTAATTTCGGCCTTTATGTCAGGTAGAGTTTTAGGATTGCATCGTCGTGCGGGCTGCTGATATGGCCGATATCCCGGCTTTATAGGCAATCGGTGTTCAACAATGGACCGGTCTAAACCAGGCATCTCATGATATTCCCAAGCAAAACAATCTTTAAATTCTTTCAATAAATTTGTCAATTTACACTTATACTCTGGATCCAAGTTAGCACTAATGTACGTCGGCCTTGGTTTGGTGCCATCACCTAGATCTATCATCTCTAATGAATCGGCCGACGTAAACCCGTGCCCGAGCTTCCCATCTTCTCGGATGAACTGATCCATCCAATCTGAATCTTCGGAGCCGACTGCTCGGATCGGCTGTAGGCCAAAATCGGACACTTTCAGGAAATCGGTGTCCCAAGTTCTTCCGGATATGCACTTGACGTGTTCGCAGCTCCACTATTGCATATCGACCGCAACAACATTGTAAGCAGAACCGGCGGTGACTATTTTGATGTCGTCGCCGACCCACTGTACGAGGCATTGATGCATTGTAGACGGGACGCAGCAGTTTGCGTGTATCCAATCGTGACTAAGCAACATATTGTAGGACCCTTTGCCATTAATAATAAAGAAAGTAGTGGGAAGGGTCTTACTGCTGATGGTGAGGTCAACGCAGAGCACCCCGCGTGTGGGAGACACGTTACCCTCGAAGTCCTTGAGCATCATGTCCATCTTGGTTAGATCCTCGTCGCTCTTACCCAGCTTCCGGAACATGGCGTACGGCATCATGTCCATCTACTAGTAGCTTGGTGATGGGTCGACCGTTGATGTGCCCTTTGAGGAATAGTGCCTTGAGATGTTGTCATTTTTCATCTTCGGGTTTCTCGAAAGTGGCTGTCATCAGCTCCAAAGCTAATTGTGCCATCTGTTCCTCCATCTTCGTCGTGTCATACCAATCGGCGGGTGCCATGAACTCCATCGGCAAGATGAACACCATGCTGACGTCAGCTGCCGATTCCTGGCTGCCATCTTCCTCATTGTTGTTTCTTTTGGGGTGCCAGACTCGAGACCTGTCATCCTTCTTATCCACCATCTGCTTCTGCTCTTCTTCTTGTTGTTCCCATTGGCGCAGGCGTTGGATTCTTCATTTTTGGGATTTGGTCAATCCATCAGGGCACCACCTGGGGTTCACCGGTTTGGCCGGCGGTCTGGCGCGTTGCCAGTCTGGCTCCCACCCCAGGGGATTTTCATCTGACACCCGAGCATCGGCCATCTCTTCTAGCCGATCGTGTGCGCTGGTTCTGCCCCCTGGTCGGTCGTGCTGGTCAGACTTGCCCCCCGGCCTATCATATTGCTCGCATCTATCCCTTGGCCGATCATATTGGTCCATTCTGCCCCCCAGCCGATCACGCACTGAAAGGCGCCGATCCTCTTGTTCGCGCCAGTTTCTGCTGATTAGCTCTGATCCTTTGTCCCTGGAGCGAGACCTCCTGAATGGGCAATTATTGCGATATGGACCGCTGCACTCCGGGCAATTATCGGCCGATGGCAACCTGAGGTTATTTTCCTAGCAATGGATGAAGAACAGACATCGCCAATGATCTTTGTGCCGTCGTATCATCTCTTCACGATATCTCAAACTTTCTTGTTGCCGCTGATATTTGTTGAGCAGAAATTGGGAAGTAATAGGTTTGCGTGGCCTTTCCGATCCTTCGCCCTCGTCGTCAACCCGGGACTTCCCCTTGACATCTTCCACAGAAGCCTGATTTCTGGGGTCCACAACGCCACTCTTTTTAGCCGATTCCGACGTCAGCACCTTGGTTTTAAGTGCGTTTCTTCCCGTATCGACCATGTTAGTGGGAAAAGGATACTGATCAATTTTCATCGGCTTTGTTGGCTTTGTCGGGACCTCGAACTTGAGCCTACGTTGCTCAATGGCCAATTGTATTTGCTGACGGAAGATCTTGCATTCGTTTGTGTCATGGGATGTGGCATTGTGCCACTTGCAATACTTCATCTTTTTTAGCTGCTCGGCCGACAGGATCGTATGATAGGGTGAGAGTTTGATCTGCCCTTCTTAGAGAAGTAGGTCGAAAATTTTGTCGGCCTTTGATGTGTTGAAACCGAATGCCTCCGGTTCCTTTTTCCCAGAAAGGACATGATATCGGCTTCTTTCCTTTAACCCACTCTGCTAGGCCGATTTCCGTTTCTTCCTCAGATTCAGATCCCTCTAAGTACGCCACCTTCTTCTGAAAATTTCTCCGTTGATCAAAAGGGCGTACTTCCTGACCGGCCAATCGGTGAACGATTTGACTCAGGCTCTTGAACTCCTGAGATGCATATTTTTCCTTGATATGTGGCAGGAGGCCTTGGAAGGCGATGTCGGCCAGCTGTGCATCGGTCAGTACCAGGGTGTAGCATTTGTTTCTGACTTCCCTGAACCTTTGCACGTAATTGGTCACGGGCTCGTCGCTTCTTTGCCTAAGGCTAGTCAGATCTGAGAGCTTCATCTCATGCACTCCCGCGTAGAAATATTTATGGAACTGCTTCTCCAAGTCGGCCCAAGTAACAATGGAATTGGGCGGTAGCGTAGTGAACCAATAGAAAGCCGACCCGGACAAGGATGAACAGAACAAACGCACCCGCAGAGCATCCTGCGTAGCCGCCTTCCCGCATTGGATGATGAATCTGTTTACGTGCTCCACAATTGAGGTGTCATCCAGCCCCGAGAACTTGGTGAAGTCGGGAACTTTGTACCGATAGGGAAACAGTAGTAGATCATAGGTAGGCGGGTATGGCATCCTGTACGTGAAAGTTTGTACCTTTGGCTTCAACCCGAACTGATCTTGAATCACCTCCGCTATCCTCGCTGTCCAGTCCACTTGCTGCTGATGAATTACTAGCTGGGGAATTGGCACGTGTTGGTGGATCGGCGGCGGGATCACCGGGTGATTAATCAATGCATGCGGCGGATTCTGCGGTAACGTGGCCGGCTGAGCGGTTGACACCTGGTGGCACAATGAACCGGCCGCCTCATCGTACAGTATCATTGGCGTCGCACCTTGGAGCACCTCAGCAGCGTCTACCCCCTGCCGATTTCTGATGTGGCAGGTTTATACTGTGGAACCGTCGGCTGATAGAAATGGCAGTGGTTAAGGGCTCGTCGGCGAAGAAGTGGAACAACAAGTAGGCACGGTGGTCAGGGAGGTGTTGGTGGGGCTGTGGGTGAAAGGAATCGAGGCGAGAGGCGATGTGGCGGTGGAATTCTTGCCCGACGGCCGACGGTAGGAGCTTGCTTGCGGAGGTAAAAATGGTGATGCGGTAGAACAGATGAAAGCGGCGGCGGGAGGAGTAATTATACAAACATTTCACCGCACGCATGGGCGACACCGTGGCCTAGCTGTAGGCTTGTGTGGTGAGGAGGTGGCCCTAGGCACTCAGCTGGATGATGGGCGAAGGCCCTGGCGGTGACACGTTTCTACCCTCTCTGTTTTTCCTTCCCCCTTTCTTTTTGTTACTCCGAATTTTCAGTCCTTCACCACAATTGATTTTGCATCGGACAGTCCAAGAGCCCCTTAAGCAAAGTTGGAGATAAACTCGAGCACTTTAATTCATATATAAGCTTTCACCCGAGATAAACATCCCAAGGTTGACATTTTTGAGTTTCTCTCTCGGGCAAACTGAAATGTTCTGAACTTCCGGATTCAGTTCGACAAGCCCTGTTCAAGGCCATTTACCCTTCTTTTGATTCATTTTCAGTGGCTCAAACTCATTCCATATAGTCCAACCACTAACCATTCATGCTCTACAACTAACAGGGATTCCATTTTGCACATGAACACCTATACCTTTTGGACTACATTTCTCTGAATCTTGCTCCAATCATAGCCACTTGCTGCTGTTTCAGACTTAGAGGGAAATGCAGTTTCAGTAGTTAGGCCAAAAATGGCCAGAGTACTGACGTTGAGCCTCAGTTTAAATTTGATTCCTTCACTATTTCTAAGCAAAAACACCCTATTAATCTTGTCCATAGATCATATTTCTCTGCTGTTCAGATACCTTTGTCCATTTACTTGGAAAATTTGGTAGAATTCAATTTCCAAGTTGGATACTTGTATTGTTTCTCTGAGATTCCCTGTTTTCAGACAATGAATAGTACCCCTTTGTTTTTCATTTTCATATGCATTTTGTTGAGGGGTTTTTGACCTGATTTAGTTTCCAATTTCATTTCCTTGAGTTCTAAACTTTCTCAAGTCTCAATTTCATGTTTTTGCAAAATATGTCCGAATTTACATTCCCAGTTTCAAATTTCGTTCAAACTTGACTCGAATGTGACTTTGAGTCAAATTTCTTTCTTTTTGCTTCAAACGTCATCACCACTTCTCATTGGTATCTTTAGGGTGTCATTAACACGAGGTGTTACAAGTACTCTAGCAGGGGACGGCGCGGCTCGACGGCCGGCAACCGACCAGCGACGTGGCCGGGTTGGGGAGGCATCCCCAAGCCACAGCGCACCCGTGGGCGGTGGCGGCTCTCCGGGATACGGCCGGAGCTAGCCTCTCCACGGCGGCGAGCGGCTTGACCGACGGCCGGCCGTGGCCAAGCACGGCAACGGCACAACTTGGTCCTTTAACTACCCCTACAGCTTCTTAGTGACTTAAGAACTTACCCACGGCTCACCACAAGGAGGGAAAGCGACGGCAAGGGAGGGCTCACCGTGAGCATGAAGCTTGGCGATGGCGAACGGGAATGGCGGCGGTTAAGGGCTCGCTGGCAGAGAAGTGGAAAAACAAGTAGGCACGGTGGTCAAGGAGGTGCTGGTGGGGCTGTGGGTGAAATGAATCGAGGCGGGAGAAGATGTGGCGGTGGAATTTTTGCCGGACGGCAGGAGCTTGCTTGCGGTGGTAAAAATGGTGATGCGGTAGAACAGATGAATGCGGCTGCGGGAGGAGTAATTATACAAAAATTTCACCGCACGCATGAGCGACACCGTGGCCTAGCTGTAGGCTTGCGTGGTGAGGAGGTGGCCCTAGGCACTGAGCTGGATGAAAGGGCAAAGGCGCTGGCGGTGACACGTTTCTAACCTCTTTGTTTTTCCTTCCTCCTTTCTTTCTATTACTCCGAATTTTTAGTCCTTCACCACGGTTGATTTTGCAACGGACGGTCCAAGAGCCCCTTAAGCAAAGTTGGAGATAAACTCGAGCACTTTAATTCATATATAAGCTTTCACCCGAGATAAACATCCCAAGGTTGACATTTTTGAGTTTCTCTCTCGGGCAAACTGAAATGTTCTGAACTTCCGGATTCAGTTCGACAAGCCCTGTTCAAGGCCATTTACCCTTCTTTTGATTCATTTTCAGTGGCTCAAACTCATTCCATATAGTCCAACCACTAACCATTCATGCTCTACAACTAACAGAGATTCCATTTTGCACATGAACACCTATACCTTTTGGACTACATTTCTCTGAATCTTGCTCCAATCATAGCCACTTGCTGCTGTTTCAGACTTAGAGGGAAATGCAGTTTCAGTAGTTAGGCCGAAAATGGCCAGAGTACTGATGTTGAGCCTCAGTTTAAATTTGATTACTTCACTATTTCTAAGCAACAACACCCTATTAATCTTGTCCATAGATCATATTTCCCTGTTGTTCAGATACCTTTTTCCATTTACTTGGAAAATTTGGTAGAATTTAATTTCCAAGTTGGATACTTGTATTGTTTCTCTGAAATTCCCTGTTTTCAGACAATGAATAGTACCCCTTTGTTTTTCATTTTCATATGCATTTCTTGAGGGGTTTTTGACCTGATTTAGTTTCCAATTTCATTTCCTTGAGTTCTAAACTTTCTGAAGTCTCAATTTCCTATTTTTGCTAAATTTGTCCGAATTTAAATTCCCAATTTCAAATTTCGGTCAAACTCGACTCGAATGTGACTTTGAGTCAAATTTCTTTCTTTTTGCTTCAAATGTCATTACCACTTCTCATTGGTATCTGTTGGCGCTAAAAGTCAGCCGATTGACCCTCAGCGTCGGAGAATCTGCTTAGCTCCTTTTCGGGTGATCACCCTGGTGCAGTTCGTGTGGCGTGCCAGCCAATCTGACCTGTTGATTGGCAAGGAAGAAAACGTGTCAAATTTCCAGGGATTTCGATTGGCTAAAGTTCTGATCTCGAGGAGCGTATCAGCGAATCGGCCGATTTGCTATAAAAAGATAATCGGCTATAATACAGCTGACGATCACGTAGCAATTGTAAAGGAAACTACTTAGAGTAATCCAAACAAAGCTATGAAAACAACACTTGAAATACATCTAATCAGCTATATGATAATAATGAATAGAAATAACAATAACAAAGCCGACAGTTCAAATCTCAAGCTGGATAACTGGTGATAAAACTAGAACAACAAATAAAACCTATAATTCTATTAAATATCGATAACTAGTGAATAAATCTAAACAAAATGACAGCGATACGCCCGAAGTTAAAGCTTAGATATTACTCAATAAACAAAACTTATAGAATCGGTCGGAGATTGTGTCGATGCAGCCCTGCTAACCCGTACGAACTCGTGAAAGAAGAAAAGTATTTGGCGAAGTCGTCGACTTGAAAGTAAAGTACGAGGAAATGGTAGATTATTGTATTGATTCATGTGTTGTTTTACAAATCCCTAAAGATGGCTATTTATAGCCTGTTACAACCAATTTCCAAACCGAATAGGATCGATCTCTAATTTTAAACGAAAATGAATATTTACAAGTACAACTCGTATCGGAGTTGGTTATTGTATTCCTACGGGCCAATCTTCCTCCATCTTCTTTCTCTGACCCATTTTAAGCCCATATTGGCCCAATCGCTCCAGCCTCTCAATCGGCCGATCTCCACCAACTCCGTCTGCAAAAACACTGTAGCGCCAATCGGCCGATCCCCAACTGTAGCACCAATCGGCCGATTCCCAATCGTGATCTTGCCGCATCAGCCAGTCCTCTCCTTCCGTGACGCCGATTCCATACGTGTCAAAATCTGGCGTCAACAGTATCTTTAGGGTGTCATTAACACGAGGTGTTAGAGCCTCTCCCCCTTAACAGAATCTCGTCCTGAGGTTCCAAGCGTTAAACTCTCGCCTTGGAGAATGGAAAGGAAACTGCGTCAGATCAACACCTTTCTCTTTTCTATATAAGGAGAGTGGGGCGGTTGTTCAGTGCTTAACTGTTTATTTGATCTCAACAATTTCAAGTAACTCGGGATTCTTGGATTCTAATTCTTCGGCTTGTTTCCAAGTGGCCTCATCTAGAGTATGATTTTTCCATTGTACCTTGTAAAACTTGATACTTCGGGTTCGCGTATCTCTTGTCTTTTGATCTAGAATTTTAATAGGCCTCTCCTCATAGGCCAGGTCTGGTTCTAGCTCAACTTCTGGATCTTCTAGAATTTCTTCTGGAACTCTTAGGCATTTCTTGAGCTGGGATACATCATTATTTATATTACATGAACTCAAGTTCGATTTTTACAAAGTAACCCCACTATCGTCATCTCATCGTTCTTATCTTACATAAATACACACAACATCTTCTTGTCATGGTCTCCCCTCAGCCATCATATGGATGAATGCCCAGTTCTGCGGCATTTATTCCTAGCCTTGCCATAGCGACCTGTAGTATATCCTGATCCACTGTCATCAGGGTCTGTCCTAGAGGAGCAACAGGTGGAGGCTGATTGATTGAGTTCTCACTCCCTGACTCTGGTCCTGGGTCGCTTGATGTATATGATGAATATGATGTGGAGGTACTAACACCCAAATTACCTTCAATCTCTTCCGGATCCTCTTCTTCTTCCTCGCCCTCATGCTCGGCTTCTTCCCATTGTTGCATAGGACCATAACCTTGTGGATCAAACCTGTCAGCATTTGCATTGGCCCATGCAAATTGATGATTTCCCACTGGAGCTTCTCCCAAATTATCTTCCATGTCAACATCAAATCCTTCTAGATTCTCATGGGCATATAGGTCAATTTCGGGAGCTGCAGGTGGAGCTATGTCAGCCTCAACACCTACAATATCCACAAATTGATCTCCCTCTTCCGGGGCTGGTGGTTGTGGCTCTTCTGGGGGTGGAGGCGGTGGAACATTTACTATGTTCTGAGCAGGTACTTGAGCCTGCATCTCTTCTAAGGCCAGACGAAGGGATAGTATTTCATCTAGCTGCTGAAACCTTTCTGCCTCAAGTCTATTAACATTTGATTCAGCTGCTTCTCGTGCTCTCTCCGCCGTATTCCTACTAGCATTCATATTTTCTTGCATTGTTCTTAACTTTTCTTCATACTCATCTATTCTCTTAGACTGCTCCCTCATAATCCTCTCCATATCATGTTCCCGATCTAGTGCCGCCTTCTTGCATAATTCTTTATCATGCCTAGCACCCAATACCTCCATCTTGGCATCTTCGTTCTTCTTCCTTTGATTATAATACTCTCTTATGCATGATTGATGAAGATTATACATAGCTGTCATATAGTCAGAGGCGGCTGAGACTAGGACATCGTGCTCCACACGAGATGAATTCTTCAATGCCTTGATCCTCCTTCTCCAAATTCCATCATCTTGATGTTTTATGGGATAGAATCGAGCAGAGCTCGACCCTATTTCCACCTTATGTTTTTCACACAACTCCGTGAGGGCAGTCATGGCTGCCCTTTCAATAGTGTCATTGAACTTGAAACCCTACTGCATGAGTTCCTCAAGACGCTAGTTAGGATTTGTGTCTTCGTCTGGAATGTGGACGTAAACAGTGCAACACTTCTTATGGCATGTGTCCTCCTTCCTCCAGTAATATTCAGGGAGATTATGAAATCCCAACTTCTGCAGTGTTTTCCACAACAGCTGTGTAAACCCAGGCTTGTCCAGATAATGCCCGCAGGTCCATCCATCTTGATCAATATACCCTTCTTGGAACATCTGACAAAAGAAGCGGGGTTAGGTCTAACGGCACTCACCAAACCCAAAAGTTTTTAAATCATGCTATGCAATATGATGCAATGATTCCTACGTATTCTCAGACTCATATACACACTCGTAGAAACATTGGTGGCACGTAATCTCTCCCTAATAATATACTATCGAATACTAGCGACACGCAGCAAATAGTTAGCATCTGCAAAATAAACAACCAATTAACACTACTGCCACCTATGACTCACATTTTCTTACTTTAAAAATAGAGTCTCAATTGTTAAATAGTAATACCTGTTGATTATCCCAACCTATAGCTCTGATACCAGCTATGGCGGAACCGCCCAACTTAAACTGGCTTAAGTGCGTCTAATTGCTGTCAGAACCACAATTATCCAAAACGCACTTAAAACAGTGTAAGTCCGGTAGTCCGTCAAGGGTTCTATTCCCAGAACTCCTTGAAAACCTCCACGGTGTGTTCCATAGCCATACATCAGGATCTCTTCCGTGATGGGATAGCATCAACAAACATTACATTTTTACATACATAACAGAGGTATGATTTATTACAAACCATAGATTGAAGAAACTTAATAGTGCAAGTTAAACCATTGCCAAGAGTTTCAAATATAAACCAGTCCAGGGTAAGTAATTAAACATCTAAGTTTATTCTAGGGTATCATGAGACTCATAAGATACCCTAGTTCCTCGGAGCTTCCTCCTCGGTGGGTCCCTGCTAGGTTTCTAAAAACAACAACAAAGGATCCCCTGAGTACGAAGTACTTAGCAAGTCTAACCCGTCTAACCAATATAAATACTTCCTGTATACTGTATGATAGCTTTATGGTGTATTGGCTGACTCACATTTTGTAGAAAGAGCTTACTATAATTGAAACCTTAGTTTTATCTTTTATTTCAAATTAAGTTTGTTACCTGACCAGTCTAGATGTTGAAAAATATTTTAGCAACTAGATGGAACTAAGTCATACAACATATTTATTCAAAGCAAATGATTCCCTTCTCTTTGTTACACTACGATGCTCAAGCAATGATCAAGTGCATTCATATCCGAGAATTGCGGCGATTTGGACTGTTTTACATCCTGCAGGAGATACCTGACCACCAGCTATGTACAACTGTCCGGGTTGCACATAACGACCTTTCGATTAGATGTACCCAACGATCGGAAATATGACTACTCGAATCCAGGGACACACCCCCACATGGAACCCCATGTCTGGCGATCTCCAATGTGAGTTTCAGGTTACGCCCCTGCCCTTCCACTGAATGCCAAGCACGGGTACGAAATATTTCTGATCAGAGAGCCAACTAACCTACCGGGCTTGCTGGTTCCCATATGGTAGTAAGTAACTAGGTAATATGACATGATCACTAGTTAAAACAACGATCAGTCCTTAATCAAATTAATCGAGTAGATGGAACTACGAAACTCAAGACTCCTCTCTTGATTCCATCCAAGCTTCCGTCCACTATCTTCAAAAACAAGTCATTTCCTGGATATACTTATGTATGACAATGTTACCTTAGGTTGCTGAGTACCGTAGGTACTCAGACAGGATAAAGGTAGCGTGACTATGCTTTGCTAAGCATGGGATTGATGAGGACACCACGAGTACATCTACACCAGCAGCACCTCAGGCGCCTCCAGTTGCTCCTCCACCTCAGGCGCCTACAGTTGCTCATCCAGTTGGGCCAATCACTCGAGCCCGTGCGAGAGAATTAAACTTCATCATGCTATTAAGGAACGAAGGCCCATCAGAATAAGAAGATGGCCCAACAGGGCAGCCCAGGTGGGGCGCCTAGGGTTGGGCGCCGTGACCCCTTCGGACTCCAGGGGCTGCGCCCCCTTTATTTAGTCCGAGTCCTTTTTGTTTACGACTTGAGTTTTGTTTTACATCTAGCTTTAGCTACTCTTGAACACGCGCAAATACGCGCTGTCCTTGTGTGATTCAGAACTCCACCTTCGAGTGATATTTAGATTGCTCGCCTCTCTTTCTTATTCGTTCTTCGATTGCGGACAGGAATCGATCTTCGTGATCAGGCTGATCTCGCACCGGCGAGGTTGGTAACCATCGGGAGTTGGTTCAGCGATTGCATTGGCGCTTTGGGTTCGCTCGTCGTAGTCGGATCGTGAGGGTCTACTTCCACCAAGTCGAATTTATCTCCACTCACCGAAAGATCGGGCACTCCGACTCTATCAAGTGGTATCAGCTTTCCAGGTTGATCGGTGAGTTTTACCGAGTGTTTTTCCCTTCCTACAGTCCACAAAAACCAAAACAAATTTTTTTCAGGTTAGATCCTTTGTCCCAGCAACCGTTTAGCCTCGCACATTCTTTCAATAAGTGTCTTTGTTGAATTTGTGTGCCTACTCGTTCAATTGTTGCTGGTTACTTGTGTTTAATCTCTTGTTTCTCGTTTTTCATCTAACCCTAGTTTTCGCCGCCGCCGCCGTTCCGCTGCTCGCCAACCCTACCAGCCGCGCCCACCGCGCCTCCCCCCACGACAACCGCGCCGCGCCATCCCACTACTCCGATTGCCCCTCCCCTGTCAAAAAAAAAAGGATCGAAAGCAATCAAAAAAAAAGGAAAGTGCAAAAAAAAAAGGAAAGAAGTAAAAAAAAACAAAACGAAGAAGAATCCAACAGGGAGAAGGAAGGTGATTCGGATTTGTTTCGGTGGAACCTCCCTTTGCGCGCGCCGTGACTCCTCCTGGGTCACGACTCTCTGGGGTAAATTCCCCCCCCCCACGCATTCCGTGCCAGCCTTTCAAATCCGTATATCTCTTTCTTGGTCCTTTTTTATTCTGAGGTCCGCCTTACTCTAGAGAGAGAGAGAGAGAGAGAGAGAGAGAGTGCCACAATTTGATATTTGAGATCCTCTGTGTTCATATTATCAGTTTTGGGGCACCCTCTGTGAAAAAAAAAACAGAAAAAAAAAGAGGTGCGCCCTCTCCACCTTGCCTCTGTTCTTTCGATTTTTCCTTGTTACCAGCAACTCTTGTTACGTGTTTGGCACTATCTTTCAACTTTGCATTATTGTTTGATTGTGCTAATCCTTCATTTGAGTGCAGCCTTCCCAGAACTCCACATAGTTCTACGACGAGCATATTTTGTTTCTCCAGGCAATCGCTCCTCCAATCTTTCGTGAGTTCCACCGGTTGGTTGCAATTCGCCCCTGTGTGCGTGGTAAGAACGGATAAGAATTTGATAACAGCACTAGTGTGAGCGCCTTGTGAGCTGTTACACCCCTATTTTGTCATCGCTTGTGTTCTTGTCTTTGCGCTAACCATGGCAGATGATGTCGACGCGGGGGCTAACCAGCTGCAGGGCATCCGGGCGCAAGTTGAAGGGCTTGTCACCGACATTCAGACGATTCATGAACGGTTGGACTCGACGATCTCCTCGACGACCGAGCGGTGTGATCAGCTCGACCTTGCACAGACGGCCGCTAAGGCCACACTCGACTCAGTTGTGGCAAGACTCGATGCATTGCACACTACAGTCGTAGAGTTGCAGCAGGGTTATGGTGGTGATTCGGACCAGGACGATGGCGACCGCCGAGGCCGTGCCCGCCGCGTGCCATGCCGTCCCGGTGGTAATGATTCCTTTTCCAAGATTAAATTTAAAATTCCACCTTTTAATGCAAATATGATCCTGCTGCATATCTTGATTGGGAATTAGAAGTTGAACAGAAATTTTCATGCCATGATATTCTTGCTAATTCTCAAGTTAAAGCTGCTATTAGTGAATTTACTGATTTTGCTTTAATTTGGTGGCGTGAATATAAACACAAACATCCCAATACCATTCCAACCACTTGGGAGCAATTAAAAACTGCTATGCGCCACAGATTTGTGCCTTCTTATTATGCTCGCGATTTGCTTAATAAAATGCAACGTTTTCAGCAAGGTTCCAAATCTGTTGAGGAATATTTCCAGGAATTACAAATAGGCATGATTCGTTGTGGGTTATTGGAGGACAACGATGCTGCTATGGCACGTTTTCGTGGTGGTTTGAACCGCGAAATTCAGGATATACTTGATTATAAGGACTACACAGATATGACAACATTATTTGAATATGCTTGCAAAGCTGAACGTGAAGTGCAGGGACGTCGCTCGAAGACATATTCTAACTCTTTTGCAGGAAGAAGCTCGACATCCAACTCCGCACCCGCTCTCCCTGCGCCACCCACGCCCACCACTACACCGCGCGAGCGAACGGCCAAACCTGCAAGCGCTGCCCCTTCCACAGGCGCCGCCCCTCCCACAGGCCGTACACGGGATATTCAGTGTCATCGTTGCAAAGGATTTGGCCATGTGATTCGGGACTGTCCGAACAAGCGCACTTTGCTTCTTCGTGATGATGGTGAGTACTCTTCCGCTAGTGATTCTGAAGATACTCAACATGCGATGCTTGCCACTGACCATGCAGCTATGGAGGTACATGTCAACCCGGGCGACGCCGATAGGTATGAAAGTCTTGTTGTGCAGCGTGTTCTTAGTACACAGGTCGCACCGTCCGAGAAGAATCAGCGACACACTCTTTTCCATACCAAGGGCGTTGTGCAGGAGCGGTCGATTCGCATCATCATCGACAGCGGCAGCTGCAACAATTTGGCGAGTACCACGCTGGTTGAAAAGTTGTCTTTACCCACTCGTAAGCATCCACATCCATATCACATTCAATGGCTTAATGATGGTGGGAAAATTAGAATTACTCGATCAGTCCGTGTTCCTTTCTCCATGGGTGCTTATTCTGATTTTGTCGATTGTGATGTTATTCCCATGGAAGCATGCTCTCTGTTACTTGGGCGACCTTGGCAATATGATACTGATAGCTTGCATCATGGTCGTTCAAATCACTATTCTTTCATGTTTAAGGGTCAGAAAATAATTATACATCCAATGACACCTGAACAAATTCTTAAAGATGATCTTGCTAGAGCTGCGAAAACTGCTAAACAACTTGAACCATCGACATCTCTTAATTCTGAAATCAAGTTGAATGCTCCTGTTTTGCTTGCCACACGTGCTGATTTTGATGAGTTATGCGATGCTCCTTTGCCATGCTATGCCCTTATATGCTCTAGTGTGCTCGTTTCACTTGATGATGCACCATCTTTGGATATTCCCCCTGCGGTTGCTAACATTTTGCAGGAGTACGCTGATGTCTTTCCAAAAGATTTGCCACCGGGACTTCCACCACTTCGTGGCATTGAGCACCAGATCGACCTCATTCCCGGCGCACAACTTCCGAACCGCGCACCGTACCGTACAAATCCGGATGAGACGAAGGAAATCCAGCGCCAGGTACAGGCGTTGCTTGACAAGGGTTATATTCGTGAGTCTCTTAGCCCTTGCTCCGTTCCTGTGTTACTTGTTCCAAAGAAAGATGGCTCATGGCGTATGTGTGTAGACTGTCGTGCTATTAATAACATTACCATTCGCTACCGATACCCTATACCACGTCTTGATGATATGCTAGATGAGCTTAGTGGTGCCATTATTTTCACTAAGATTGATTTGCGTAGTGGCTACCATCAGATTCGCATGAAATTAGGTGATGAATGGAAAACGGCTTTTAAAACGAAATTTGGGTTATATGAATGGTTGGTTATGCCGTTTGGTTTGACAAATGCTCCCAGCACATTTATGCGTTTGATGAATGAAGTTCTGAGGCCCTTCATAGGATTGTTTGTAGTTGTCTATTTTGATGATATCCTCATTTACAGCAAGTCTATGGAAGAGCATTTAGAACATTTGCGTGCTGTTTTTGATGCATTGCGTGCGGCCCATTTATTTGCTAACCTCGAAAAATGCATGTTTTGCACACAACGTGTCTCGTTTCTTGGCCATGTTGTTACTCCACAGGGCATTGAGGTGGATAGCAGCAAGATTGATGCCATTCAGGAGTGGCCTACACCGACAACGGTCACACAAATTCGAAGCTTTCTTGGCCTTGCAGGTTTCTACCGCCGGTTTGTTCGTGATTTTAGCTCCATTGCAGCGCCTCTACATGAGCTTACAAAGAAGGATGTTCCCTTTGCTTGGAGTGATTCGCAAGAGGTTGCGTTCAGCACCTTGAAAGATAAGTTAACCAATGCTCCTCTCTTGCAGTTGCCTGATTTTACTAAAGTGTTTGAGCTTGAATGCGATGCTAGCGGTATTGGGCTAGGTGCTGTTTTGTTACAAGAAGGAAAACCGGTTGCTTACTTTAGTGAGAAATTAAGTGGTGCTAGCTTGAATTATTCTACTTATGATAAGGAGCTTTATGCTTTAGTGCGCACTTTGCATACTTGGCAGCACTACCTTTGGCATCGCGAGTTTATAATTCATTCTGATCATGAGGCTTTAAAACATATTCGTACCCAAACAAACTTGAACCGTCGTCATGCTAAATGGGTAGAATTCATTGAGTCTTTCCCTTACATTATTAAACACAAGAGCGGGAAGGAAAATGTCATTGCTGATGCTTTGTCTCGTCGCTATACCATGCTGTCACAGTTAGATTTTAAAATCTTTGGCTTGCAAACTGTGAAGGATCAATATGTGGATGATGCTGATTTTAAAGATGCTTTCGCCCACTGTATTCATGGCAAACCATGGGGCAAATTTCACATACAGGACGGGTTCCTGTTTCGCGCTAACAAGCTGTGTGTTCCAGCTAGCTCGGTTCGTCGTTTGTTGTTACAGGAAGCGCATGGAGGCGGTCTCATGGGGCACTTTGGCGTCTACAAGACGCATGAAGTGCTGGCTGCCCACTTCTTTTGGCCCCGGATGCGCGCTGATGTTGAGCGCCTTGTTGCCCGCTGCACTACTTGCCAGAAAGCTAAGTCACGATTAAACAACCATGGTTTGTACATGCCTTTGCCTGTTCCTACTTCCCCTTGGCTTGATATTTCTATGGACTTTGTTTTGGGATTGCCTAGAACTAAGAAGGGGAGGGACAGTATTTTTGTGGTTGTTGATCGTTTCTCCAAAATGGCTCATTTTATACCTTGTCATAAGACTGATGATGCTAGCAATGTTGCTGAATTGTTCTTTCGCGAGATTATTCGTTTGCATGGTATTCGAAATACAATAGTCTCTGATCGTGATGCTAAGTTTCTCAGTCATTTTTGGAGATCACTATGGAATAAAATGGGAACTAAATTGCTGTTTAGCACCACTTGTCACCCTCAGACTGATGGACAAACTGAGGTGGTTAATCGAACCTTGTCCACTATGCTTAGGGATGTTTTAGATCAACACTTGAAACGTTGGGAAGATTGCTTGCCTCATGTTGAGTTTGCTTATAATCATGCAACGCATTCTTCTACAAAGATGTGTCCTTTTCAAGTTGTTTATGGTTATATTCCTCGGGCGCCTATTGATTTGTTTGCACTTGATGCCGAGGACACCCCACACATAGATGCCGCTGCACATGTTGATCAAATGATTAGCTTGCATGAGCAAACTCAACAAAACATTGCTGCTGCTAATGCTAAATATCAGGTTGCGGGTAGTAAAGGGAGAAAACATGTTACTTTTGCACCGGGTGATCTGGTTTGGTTGCATTTGAGGAAGGATCGTTTTCCTACCTTACGTCGTTCTAAATTGATGCCACGTGCTGCTGGTCCTTTTAAAGTGCTAACCAAGATTAATGATAATGCTTATATCCTTGACCTGCCTGCGGAGTTTGGTGTTTCCACGAGTTTTAATGTTGCAGATTTGAAACCGTATGTGGGCGAAGATGAGGAGTTGCCGTCGAGGACGACTTCAGTTCAAGAAGGGGAGGATGATGAGGACACCACGAGTACATCTACACCAGCAGCACCTCAGGCGCCTCCAGTTGCTCCTCCACCTCAGGCGCCTACAGTTGCTCATCCAGTTGGGCCAATCACTCGAGCCCGTGCGAGAGAATTAAACTTCATCATGCTATTAAGGAACGAAGGCCCATCAGAATAAGAAGATGGCCCAACAGGGCAGCCCAGGTGGGGCGCCTAGGGTTGGGCGTCGTGACCCCTTCGGACTCCAGGGGCTGCGCCCCCTTTATTTAGTCCGAGTCCTTTTTGTTTACGACTTGAGTTTTGTTTTACATCTAGCTTTAGCTACTCTTGAACACGCGCAAATACGCGCTGTCCTTGTGTGATTCAGAACTCCACCTTCGAGTGATATTTAGATTGCTCGCCTCTCTTTCTTGTTCGTTCTTCGATTGCGGACAGGAATCGATCTTCGTGATCAGGCTGATCTCGCACCGGCGAGGTTGGTAACCATCGGGAGTTGGTTCAGCGATTGCATTGGCGCTTCGGGTTCGCTCATCGTAGTCGGATCGTGAGGGTCTACTTCCACCAAGTCGAATTTATCTCCACTCACCGAAAGATCGGGCACTCCGACTCTATCAGGGATACTTACTAATTATTGAACAAGTGGCAAAGATGTCCTTAATAACAAGGTTGGATTGTGCATAAAAGTAAGTTTTCAATCAATTCCTAGACTTAATGCATTCATAAGGAAATAACCAATAGTTGGACACATGAAATAACAACTCCAAAATAGATAGCCATAGATGCACCGTGGCTTGCCTTGATGTGTAAAAATGTTAGCGTTGCCCGATGGACTGGCTCCACAGGGGATCAATTCAACGATCCCCTCGAATTCCGAAGGTCCTTCTGATAATTCCAGGAATTCCCCTTCAGGTGCTTCGGTGTCTATGATACAGTACACGCATGGGTTAGTGATGCAATTTTTTTGAATACAAGACTGTACAACTTTCCTTCATGATAAATTTGCAAGCCAACAAGTGACTACACAATTTATCATGATAAAGTTGCAAGCCAACACACAAAATACCCGAAAAGATTAACCCATCATTTTTATTTCCTTCACTAATCCTACCTTAGTCCTTTCCTTTTATTTTTAGAAAACATTATAAATATTTTCTAATCTCAAAATCTAATTCCTATGGATTAGTAATAATTTGTGAATATGAAAACATTATTCCATATTTTATGCATTTAATAAAGGTTAAGTATTTATTTAAATACCTTAATGAAAAGGCATTAAACAAATACCTAAATTTTATTATTTTTTCCTAAGGTATAAGAATTTTAATGCGTAAAGGAAACTAAAACAATCCTAACAAAATTGGTTTCACTAATTTTGGACACTTCTAGGAATTTCTGTGATTTAAATGGTGAAAAATGAATTTAATCTATTAATCTACTAAAAGGAAAACCTAAATTTATACCTAAACCCCCGGCCCAACTCTTCTCACCCGCTCCCTCTCTACCATCTCTCACTTGCGCTGGGCCCGCGGCTTCGGTCCACATCTCCCTCTTACCTTCTTTACCGGCCGGCCCACCAGACTGCTGCTACCCCCTTCTCCTTCCTAATCCTCTTACCGGCCCACCTTTCCTTTTCTCTTTTCTTTCTCCGGCACCCGGCCTGCTGAACCGGCCCAACTTTTCCTGGGCCTCCGCTCCGCCTCGGCCTGCGACCACTGTATGGCTAGAGCTCAGCCGCACGCCCTCCTCTTTCCCTCTCTCCTTCTGATGTGCGGGTCCCCGGCGCTAGCACCTTCTTCAACCTCGCGCCAAAACAGAGCGCGGCAGGGGACGGCGCGGCTTGATGGCCGGAAACCGACCGGCGATGGGGCCGGGTTGGGGAGGCATCCCCAAGCCACCGCGCACCCGTGGGCGGCGGCGGCTCTCCGGGATATGGCCGGAGCTAGCCTCTCCACGGCGGCGAGCGGCTTGACCAACGGCCGGTCGTGGCCAAGCACGGCAATGGCACAACTCGGTCCTTCAACTACCCCTACAGTTTCTTAGTGACTTAAGAACATACCCACGGCTCACCACAAGGAGGGAAAGCGACAGCAAGGGAGGGCTCACCGTGAGCATGAAGCTTGGTGGTGGCGAACGGGAACGGCGGCGGTTAAGGGCTCGCCGGCGGAGAAGTGGAACACCAAGTAGGCACGGTGGTCAGGGAGGTGTTGGTGGGGCTGTGGGTGAAAGGAACCGAGACAGGAGGCGATGTGGTGGTGGAATTTTTGCCGGACAGCAGGAGCTTGCTTGCGGTGGTAAAAATGGTGATGCGGTAGAACAGATGAATGCGGCGGCGGGTGTAGTAATTATACAAAAATTTCACCGCACGCATGGGCGACACCGTGGCCTAGCTGTAGGCTTGCGTGGTGAGGAGGTGGCCCTAGGCACTGAGCTGGATGACAGGCGAAGGCGCTGGCGGTGACACGTTTCTACCCTCTCTGTTTTTCCTTCCCCCTTTCTTTCTGTTACTCCGAATTTTCAATCCTTCACCACGGTTGTTTTTACATCGGACGGTCCAAGAGCCCCTTAAGGAAAGTTGGAGATAAACTCGAGCACTTTAATTCATATATAAGCTTTCACCCAAGATAAACATCCCAAGGTTGACATTTTTGAGTTCCTCTCTCGGGCAAACTGAAATGTTCTGAACTTCAAGATTCAGTTCGACAGGCCCTGTTCATGGCCATTTACCCTTCTTTTGATTCATTTTTCAGTGGCTCAAACTCATTCCATATAGTCCAACCACTAACCATTCATGCTCTACAACTAACAGGGATTCCATTTTGCACATGAACACCTATACCTTTTGCACTACATTTCTCTGAATCTTGGTCCAATCCTAGCCACTTGCTGCTGTTTGAGACTTAGAGGGAAATGCAGTTTCAGTAGTTAGGTCAAAAATGACCAGAGTACTGACTTTGAGCCTCAGTTTAAATTTGATTCCTTCACTATTCCTAAGGAACAACACCCTATTAATCTTGTCCATAGATCATATTTCCCTACTGTTCAGATACCTTTGTCCATTTACTTGAAAAATTTGGCAGAATTCAATTTCCAAGGTTGATACTTGTATTGTTTCTCTGAAATTCCCTGTTTTCAGACAGTGAATAGTACCCCTTTGTTTTTCGTTTTCATATGCATTTCTTGAGGGGTTTTGGACCTGATTTAGTTTCCAATTTCATTTACTTGAGTTCTAAACTATCTCAAGTCTCAATTTCATATTTTTGCTAAATTTGTCCGAATTTAAATTCCCAATTTCAAATTTTGGCCAAACTCGACTCGAATGTGACTTTGAGTCAAATTTCTTTCTTTTTGCTTCAAACGTCATTACCACTTCTCATTGGTATCGTTAGGGTGTCATTAACATGAGGTGTTACAAGTACTCTGGCCGAGAGTACGAGGACCACGGAGTGCCCAGAAGCAGCGTGCACATGACAGTGCACCTCCACCTCGAGCAGTCCCAGTGGCCACGTTTGGAGACATTGGTCATTGGGCATACTTTGGAGGACACATGGGAGACTGCAGCACTTGAGGGGATGACGCTTTTTTGCCATCAGCACCCGATTGAGATCGTACTGGACCCGATTGGTCTATTTCCAGCTAGGGACCCGAGAGACGCCGATTAGATTGATAGGATGGACAACATGGATCTCATGGATTTCTTACAGCATCAGCAGACAATTGTTACTTCAGCTAGGTGCATGAATCCACTATACCGGTTGAATAATCTTCAAGCCAGAGCGCTAGCCATGCTAACCGGCTTCGCACATGCCACCCAGGTTTCCCTCACTACAGTACAGGGTGAGGTGGTGGATTTGTCCCTTGAGCTTGTGCAGAAGGATATTTAGATAGTGGACATGCAGACTCAGATTTTAGATTTACGGGAGGAGATGGACGATATGGAGCTATTAGCATATTAGTTTTATGATATCAACATGGGAAATCGAAGAGTATCTAAACAAACACTTCTGCGGTTTTCTTTTCGATCAGGGAGGTACGTTGCACAAACCACACTAGTTCTTTTCCTTCACTCAAATCTCGGAGCAAGATTCCTTTTAAGGAGGGTAGGCTGTAACAACCCTAGCTAATTTAGCTTCGATTAAGCTTAAATAGGAAGATTAGGCACTCAATTAGCACATGAAAGGTCTAAATTGCCCTTTAGAAGCTTAAATTTGGGTTCAATTTAAAACTTGAAATTTTGTATAGTAACTTTACATTTAAAACAACTTTTATTATTAGCACTTTGAATGATTTGGATAGGAAGAGGCTCAAAAACTAGATTCAAATTCAGAGGCAAATCAACTCAAACTCAAAAACAGTCCTGAAAACATAGCTGAGTAGAGTATTTCAACTTCCGTTATTTCCAATTCTAGATGTGGTCTTGAGTTGGAGATTTTACAAAAGTTTTAGAGTAAACCTTGAAGAACAAGTTTGGCAATATGAGCCGGGACTAAATCACCCTAGAAGTTTCTTAAACCCTAGGCTAAAGTCATTGACAAATTCAAAAACAACAAAGACAGCTCTAAGTCTGAACCAGTGAAGGTACGCAACTTGGCATTAGGATTTCTCACAAATTTTAAACTGAACTTGTGCTAGACCCTATACAAAAGTTTGAGTACCAAAAGTCTAATACAACTCCACTTATTTGATCTAGGCCCAAAACTTAGCAGAACCTTTTCAAAAATTGATCCAAAGTCAGCTAAAATCTTCAAATCAGCCTCAAATCGAATTTCAGCTAAGGCTGCAAAGTCGGCGTTCAAAAGATCTTTGTGCTTAAACAAATTTCATTTTGGCCCAAATTTGTACCTAGTGCCTTTCTAGATTTTGCCGAGGGTAGTTTGAACTACAAGTTTGCTATTTGGAGATTTGCAACTTTATTTGAAATTTTTTAAATAAAATCCGCTCAAACCCCGGCTCTTCGCGCGGCCATGTGCGCCAGGATCGTGCTTGGCGTGTCATCATCTACCCCGTGGCTCCACCTAACCGGTGAGCCATCGTCGGCCAACCCGTGGCTATGACAAGACCCATCGATGCCCTCGCTGCCCAGTGATCACCCGCGATCAAATCCCCCTGTGCACTCCATCCCCGCCACCCGATCGCCTTCGCCACCGCGCGTGCCTGCAGATGCCTCCGCGCGCCACGACGCTGCCATGCACTGGCGCGTCCCTCCACCGTATCCCCAGCGAGACGCGAGCCAACGACGCCTGAAGCTTGCCCAATGCCTGCGGGAGGCAAAACTGCGCTTGCGACTCCCAATTGCTGGGAGATCCCTCGAAGCTCCGCACGCCTCCACCCACCTACCATGGCCGCCGACCAATGGCGCCGCCCAGATTTCCTCCCCCACTCCCCTCCGGCCATGCCTCTCACGCCCGCTGGCTCCGCCTTGCTCCCTCGCAACTCCCCTGCCCTATAAAAGGCACCAAGGCCTAACCAAAGCTCCCCACCCCCGAGCGCGCAAGCTCTGCACAAACGTTGCCGCGCTAGCTCTCCGTGGAGACCCCCTTTCCGCTCAGCGCCGTCGCCTTCCCAAGCCACCAGTGAGCCTCCCGCACCTCGCTGCTGCCTCCCAAGCTATCAATGAGGACATCGCGACGCGAAGCTCGCCGTAACAGCAACTTCCCCATGGTCACCGCCCCTTTTCCGTCCCCAAGCCGTTCACCGCCGGCAAGCCTCCAACGCCACCCCGGCCTTTACCAACCTTGCTCACGCACGCATCCGAGCACTTGTTCCTCTCGTTTACGCTATAGTTCGGCGGGATTTCACCGAGCTCACCGCCAGCTACCCCGAGGGCATGGCTATGAGGATTGAGTTTTGTCCAGGGGCCTTAGCGTAATATTTCGAGGACTGATCTGTGAGTATTTGACAACTTGTAGGGGTCGCGTGTAAATATGCCAGAGCTTTTCTGATTTGAACTTGATTTAAATGAGCTGAACTTTGGAAATGCATAACTAAATGTATTAAAATCAGAAAAATGTCAAACCACTTTTGCTAGGATCAGTGAGTAGTAAGGTCTCACAGAAAAATACTTTTGCTCATGTCACTATTGTGTATTGTTCTGTAGGATTTAAAACTTGTTTAAGCCATTAAATGCATAGTAATTCATAGAAAAATGGTAAAATAGCAAAATTACTTCTGATAGGTTTGTTTCAGTGAGATGGTGCTAGAAAAATTACTTAGGACCCTAGTATAGAAGTTTATGCCACTGTTTTAGTTTTGTCCTTGAAATCTAGCTAAGAATAATTTTTTTGCACAAGTAATTGAATAGGCTATAGAAAAATGTGAAACCACTTGGGTTAATTTACTTGTGAAACATACTTGCTATGAAAAATATTGAGCACTGGATGAAATCTATTGAAACATGCTTTTCTGTTTATGCAATATTAAATATTAGATAAATATGGAAAATAGATGTTCTTCAGCAAAACTCCTGAACAATTTACCAAAGAGTCTGTTGCACCTACATAACGCACTGTTAAAATTTCAGCAACAAACTCTTTGTGTAAAGCAAGATAAAAATAGTTAAGTGCTTGCTACCTTAGGATAATGAAATAATTTTGATGATTTTGTAATAATCAAATGGACTCCAAATTTCTAGAGTAGCTTAGGAATGGTAGTAAGAAGTCTCTGTAAAAGTTTCACACCCATAGCTAATCATATTTCACTGAAATGAATTATGGAAGTTGAAGCTAAGAATAAATAGATATGACAAATTAAGTAATGATAAGGGTAAAATGGTAATTTTGGAAGAGGTACAGAAAAACATTCAGAAATAGGATAACTTTCCGATCTAGAGTCTAATAAGCTTGTCGCATGTGTATGAGCACAATCACCATCAAGATCGAGCTAAGTGCTTAAATCGGAAAAAACACTGCAACGGTGATCAAAGTACTGTAAGTGTCGGTCTAAATGTAGTCAGTCTCAAAGTGAAGTTTACTTTACCATAATATATGAAATGCCATTCAGACTCGTTAAATATGAAGCATTGATTTATCTGCATATGCATCATGTGTAGAAGTGAATCTCGTTGACGGGACTTACGAGCATCACCTCACGCAAGAAGACGAACCCCTGGTGGACCTGAATGACGTGGAGGTTGAACCTGCGCAAGACCAAGCTCCAGAATACTTACTAGCTCCCTTTGAGATCAAAGGCAAGCTCCGGAGCATATCCCAATTTTCTAAACTTTTGCAATGAGTTATGTTGATTATGTTCGCGCATTTAAGTTGATAGGCGTTGCTTGAAAACTTAGCTGCATAATCTTAGTACCTTTGATCTGAACACTAGCATGATAGGCCGAATAGATGCCATGCTTAATAGGACACGGTAAAAATCGAGTGATTGCCTATCACTCGTGAGCTATAGGGGTTGTTTCGTTTGCCCCATCGCACAACCATAAGGATGACGGACGGGCTTATTGTTCGGTACTTGGTGGTTTGCCCTATCTATCTAAATGCAAATGCTAAGGTCGAACCGTGTTGGTGTTCGTGATCAAGTGTTTGAAAGTACTAATCTCATACCTAGTATGGGATGGGGAAGCCGAGTACCTGATTGAACTAGGACGTGGCTTACACTCCTGCTGTGTCTAGAACATAGTTCCCCTAATGCATCATGTGGGTGCAAGTGCGGTCACAGTACGACGTCGTCTGGGACTGTGGAGCCTTGTAGCCTAAGGGAAGTTTGGCCCTGACACGTTCCTGGCGATTGATGGGGATAGCTGACAGATGAAGTGAACCCGGTGTCATATACTTATTATTTTTGAGATTAATTACACTTAATTTCATCTTCTTACATGTCATATACTTGATGACGTTGGTGCCTCTGTGGTGGTGCGCCCATGATCTGCAATGCTGGGCCAAGATCGTGGACAAGTGGTGCGACCCCACGTGGAAGGAGCATCACAACACTTGCCGGGAGCAGTATTTGATGATGAGAGGTCCACCACACCATCAAGGAAACCTCAGCCTCTTAGGATACACAGCTAGATGGGTACGCAAATGCATTTCTTTATTCTAACGCTCAATTCTGTATAATTTCCGATCATATTGCTTTTTGTTTGCAGTTGGAGGCAAATGGTGGTGAGCCTTGCTTCCAGTTCAAGGCTTATGCTTTGGCCCACAAGGGCAAGGTGACGGCCGATGTCGCCTACAATCTGGATGACCCACCCTCGGCGTACAGCAACGAGACCGTCAACAGTCGCCTCGATGGATACACATCGATGGCAAGGGCGGTCCATGGCGCAGACTATGATCCGAGCGCACTGTTGGAGGTATGCCTTAGAGGCAATCATAGAGATGATGATATTCCATTTGTATCCATGATTTATATTGTGTTCGTTCAATATCCATTAAAGGCTACTTGAATTGATTTGTAATTATGTGAATTGTGTGTGAAACTCTTTACTTGTATGGTTATTCTAAAGGTGTCCCTAGTCGAAGGGCATGTGAGGACACACATGAATATTAGACTAGCACATGTATTAGTTGATGACTATGTTTCACAAGTCATGGACATGGAGATGTTGAACTAATAATGTGGGCACATGTGGAGACATGTGCTAGGACTGACCCAACATGAGAAGTACTTCTCTCTTTAAACAACATATACGCTTTGTCCTTAGACCTGAGATTGTCGCATGTATTGAAGATGTGGATCGACCTACTTAGGGGCTATCAAACGCTATGCCATAACAGGGTAGTTATAAAGGTAGCTTTCAGGTTTGTCAAGAAGCATGCTATGAGACATGGTCAATCAAGAGGGATTTGCCCCTCTCTGATTGAGAGTGATATCTCTGGGCCCCTCGAGTGATTGGATCCGAAAATGCATGGTCATGCTACGTACGATTAAAAGTTAACCTACAAAAGGATTCCGAATCACAGGATCGAGAAAGAGCGGTCGGCTTGAAGCTAGACCAAATATCGTGAGGCAAAGGGAATAGCATGTATATTATGTTGTGATGGTTCGTCCGATACGATCTTCGTGTGCGTATAGGAGTTGGCACGTCTTGATAGAGGCCGCTATCGACTATTGGGCCGAGTAGGAGTACTCGGGCCATGTCTATACGTATCCGAACCCATAGGGTCACACACTTAAGGGGCTGGAAGCCCAATTCAGATGTGATCCGAGTTGGATTAGGTTTAGAAGTACTAAAGGGCCTCGGACCCAGAGGCCCGTTAGGAACCTCTATAAATAGAGGGGTGGGGGCGCCCTAGGGTTTACACCCTTTTGGCGAGACACCCTCTGCCGCGCCTCCCACGCCCTCGCCTATTGCAACTCGCGGATCTAGCAGTCCGGCTTGCGACGCTTCCTCCCTGCACGTGTGGATACCTTGGAGGTGTTGCGCCTGCGGCACTTGGACGAGCCGCCGACGAGCCACGACGAGCCGCCGACGAGCCGCGGCACGAGGGAGATCTTACTGCACGTGGACGAGCTGCTGAGGAGCTGCTGGACGTCGACGTGATGGACTATGTATGAGTACGCTGATCCACTTCGCTGCATCGACGCGAATCTACATCTTTCGCACCAGTAGTGCGTCGAGTGATAATCACATGATCCTTATACGGCAGTTTTCCTGGTTTACGCGGTAGAAAATTTTATTTAGCACTAGTGTAGCCTACCTCGTATCCCAACAGTGGTATCAGAGCCGTAGCTGCTTTGTTTTGGATTCGGGATGTGTGCATATGGAGATATGCGAGTTTTCAGTTTGATCTATGTCCTGGTTTCGTGTTCTTGCTGCAATGGTAGTGTAACGACATACTCCTACCGGTCGGTTTCCGCCATCAGAGTTAAGTGATACACGTAATTCCAGTTGTAGTGAGCGAAGATCAATGTGATTGGTCGAATCGAAATCCAGGTTCATACGCCGGGCGCATGAGATGTGCAATAGTAGATGGGATCTACTACCGAGGTCGGGATTTTTGCCGTGTGCGTATGCTTTGGTAAATCAGCCGTAACTTTTCGGTACAATCTCGGATTGGGGTGAGCTTTATATGAAAATTGATCTACAGAAAAAGTTACACATGAAATTCAAGGGCCTTGCCATTTTTGGCGAAATTAGATTTCCCGAATTCGGCTTGGAAGATGGTGTTTCGGGCATCCGAAGTTTGGAACATTAGGACGCTTAACTCTGTTTTGCAGGATGTATGTATGTATCTTGTGATCAGTATGGCCCCTTTGTGTATGTGATGCATGTGTGTAACTCATTCGTGACCTGTGTGTCGCGCGTACGGCAACACGGCAAGAGCCATATGTGTTGTCACCTTAATGTATTTAATGGTCTGCGTACCAATCTGTGATGATCCAAGCAACTATGTAATCTTCATTACTAGCTTCCTTACTAGCTATTAGGCGTAATAGCATGTTCTAGTTCTTGGAGGACTCATCACCAGGAGGATGGCGCACATGGAACATGGAGATGGAGATCATGGTGAACAGATTCTATGGAGATGGAGATCACCATATGAAAACGAAGCCATACTGTGTCACAACTGTGTGAATGCTATTCTGTTTATGTTTTACTTTCTGCATGCTGTGATGTTAGAAGTAGAACGATCCCTCACAAAGTTTAAGTTAGTATGCCCTCCAAACTAAAACTTGCACCGTCCCATGTCTTGTACAATTAGTGGTGGGTCTATGAAAATAAGGTGCCACTAGTTTTCCTTGATTAGACGGGTTTGTGTCGGACACTTACACGCATAAGGGTTGGTTTGCTTAACAAGGTTAACTTAACGGTTAAGGACCTTGGGGCATAAAGGTTGGGTGCTGAGACATGGAGATGTCACCCTATTTTGATATGTGATATGATTAGCAAAAGTTGCTTACCGATCTACCTTGTTTTGCTAGCGGTGATGCTAAAGCTCACTAGTAGACTTGTTAGTTGTGGATCCTAAATCACTAAATATCAATAGAGGGATATTGATTTTAGTGGGAGTAGATTCTATTAAAATAGTTTAATGTGATTTGCTCTATCATGGATACGTTTGTCTTAGTGTATTTTGCATTACTTTTGTTGTAGATTAAATGGCACCTAGCAACACCACACTGTTTGCTTTGCGTTCGGTCCTTGAGAAGGACAAGTTGAATGTAACAAACTACTTGGATTGGATCCATAACCTGAGAATTGTTCTCAGGGCCGATAAAAAGGAAGATGTTCTAGACACCCCACTACCACCAGTACCTGCTGATGATGCATCTGCTGCCGTTAAGGCTGCTTACAAGAAGGCATTTGATGCTAATCTTGAGGTAAGCTGCCTTATGCTTGCTTGCATGGAACCCGAGCTGCAGATGCAGTTCGAAACAAATCATGAGGCACACGATATGATTGTGGCGCTCAAGGACATGTTCCAGACACAGGCTAAGACTGAAAGGTTCAATGTGTCCAAAGCCTTTCTGGAGTGCAAGCTAGCAGAAGGCGCAGCAGTAGGACCACATGTAATCAAGATGGTTGGTTACACTCAGCGATTGGAGAAGCTGGGCTTCCCAATGGGCAAAAAGTTGGCCACTGACTTCATTCTTTCATCTCTTCCACCTAGCTATGAGAACTTCATCTCGAACTACCATATGCATGGGACGGAGAAGGGTCTGAATGAACTGTGTGGTATGCTCAAGACAGTAGAGGTAGACATTAAGAAAAGCGCTAGTACCAGCCATGTGATGGCTGTACAGAACAAGCCTACCTTCAAGAAGAAGGGCAATTCTTGAAAGAAGAAGGGTCAGGCTGGAGTGTCCAAGCCAAACCCAGCGCCCAAGGCTAAAGCTGGACCTGCTCCAGATAAAGAGTGCTTTTATTGTCACGAACCTGGTCACTGGAAGAGAAACTGCAAGCAGTAGCTAGCTTCGTTGAAGAATGGCGGAAGTAAGAGTACTTCAACTCAGGTACGCTTGTTGTTAATGTTATAGACAACATTTTTCTCGCTGATACAATTATTAATTCTTGGGTATTTGATACCGGATCGGTTGCTCATATTTGCAATTCGATGCAGGGAATGATAAGAAGTAGAAGCGTGGAAAGAGGAGAAGTTGATTTCCGCGTGGAAAATAATGCAAGAGTTGCTACGTTGACCGTCGGGACGATGCAACTCCACCTCCCGTTAGGATTTATTATGGAGTTGAATAATTGTTATTTCGTTCCTAGTTTAAGTCGAAACATTTTGTCTCCTTCATGCTTGATGAAGGATGGTTATTCATTTGCGAGTGAAAATAATGGTTGTGTGATCTCTAAGAATGATATGTTTATGGCTTTTGCACCCGTTGTGAATGGATTATTTGTTTTAAATCTTGATGGTTCACCTGTCTGTAACGTAAGTGCTAAAAGGCCTCGGCCTAATGATTTGAGTCCTACCTACTTGTGGCATTGTCGTTTGGGTCATATAAGTGAAAAGCGCATGAAGAAGCTCCATTCTGATGGACTTCTAACTTCGTTTGATTTTGAATCATACGAGACATGTGAGGCTTGCTTGCTAGGCAAGATGACCAAGACGCCTTTCACAGAATTTCCTGAGAGAGCGGTAGACTTGTTGGAACTCGTACATAGTGATGTATGCGGACCAATGAGCACGACGGCTAGAGGAGGATTCCAATACTTCATAACTTTCACTGATGATTTTAGTAGATATGGCTATGTCTACTTGATGAGGCACAAGTCTAAAACCTTTGAAAAGTTCAACGAATTTCAGAATGAAGTTGAAAATCAGCGTGGCAAGAAAATTAAGGCCTTACGATCTGATCGTGGAGGCGAGTATTTGAGCCACAAGTTTAGCAATCATCTAAAGAGTTCGGAATTGTTCCACAACTTACGCCGCCTGGAACACCTTAGAGAAATGGTGTATCCGAGCGACGTAATCGAACTTTGTTAGACATGGTTCGATCAATGATGAGTCAGTCGGACCTACCGTTGTCATTTTGGGGATACGCTCTAGAAACAACAGCTTTCACACTTAATAGGGTACCATCTAAATCCGTAGTTAAGACACCATATGAGATGTGGACTGGAAAGGTTCCCAGTTTGTCTTTTCTAAAGATTTGGGGATGTGAAGTGTTTGTCAAGTGACTTCAGTCGGACAAGATCACACCCAAGTCGGATAAGTGCATTTTCGTGGGATATCCAAAGGAAACTTTGGGATATTATTTCTACAACCGGTCAGAGGGCAAAGTGTTTGTCGCTCGGAACGGGGTTTTCCTAGAGAAAGAGTTTCTCAAAGGAGAAAAGAGTGGAAAGACAGTGCATCTTGAAGAAGTTCAAGATGAGCCGATCGGGCAAGAATCAATGAGTGATGCTAACGTAGCAGAACAAGTTGAGGTACCCATGACAAGAGAAGCACCGCCACAACCACGAAGGTCGGCAAGGCTCTGCGAAATGCGGGAAATATTATTGTTGGACAATGATGAGCCTGCGACATATGCAGAAGCAATGATGGACCCAGACTCCGAAAAATGGCAGAGTGCCATGCAATCCGAAATAGAGTCCATGGGAGACAATCAAGTTTGGAACTTGGTTGACCCGCCTGATGGTGTTAAAGCCATAGAGTGCAAGTGGATCTATAAGAAGAAAAAGGACATGGATGGAAATGTTCACATCTATAAAGCACGACTTGTCGCAAAAGGTTTTCGACAAGTTCAAGGAGTTGACTACGACGAGACTTTCTCGCCCGTAGTGATGCTTAAGTCCATTCAGATTATTCTAGCTATAGCTGCATATTTCGATTATGAGATATGGCAGATGGATGTCAAGATAGCGTTCCTGAGTGGAAACCTAGCTGAGGATGTGTATATGATACAGCCTGAGAGTTTGGTCGATCCAAAAAATGCTGGAAAGGTATGCAAGCTTCAAAGATCCATTTATGGATTGAAGCAAGCATCTAGGAGTTGGAACATTCGTTTTGATGAAGTGGTCAAAGGGTTTGACTTCACCAAGAACGAAGAAGAGTCTTGTGTTTACAAGAAGGTTAGTGGGAGCTCTGTAGTATTTCTAATCCTATATGTGGATGACATATTGCTGATTGGAAATAACATTCCTATGCTTGAGTCCGTAAAGACTTCACTTAAAAATAGTTTTTCGATGAATGACTTAGGGGAAGCGGCATATATTCTGGGCATTAAGATCTATAGAGATAGATCAAGAAGGCTTATAGGATTAAGCCAAGATACTTACATTGACAAAGTGTTGAAGCGGTTCAACATGGAAGAGGCAAAGAAAGGGTTCTTGCCTATGTCACATGGCATACATCTCAGCAAGACTCAGTGTCCTTCGACTGCTGATGAGCGGGATCGCATGAGTAGAGTGCCATATGCCTCGGCTATTGGATCTATCATGTGTGCAATGATAAGTACTCGCCCAGATGTTTCATATGCGCTAAGTATGACAAGCAGATACCAGTCTGATCCATGTGAGAGTCACTGGACAGCAGTGAAAAACATTCTTAAGTACTTGAGAATGACTAAAGATATGTTCCTCGTCTATGGAGGTGAGGAGGAGCTCGTTGTAACAGGTTACACCGATGCTAGTTTCCAAACCGACAGAGATGATTCAAAGTCACAATCAGGATTTGTGTTCACGCTAAATGGTGGTGCTGTTAGTTGGAAGAGTTCCAAGCAGGAGACGGTGGCCGATTCTACGACAGAAGCCGAGTGCATCGCGGCTTTCGAAGCCGCGAAGGAGGGTGTTTGGATAAGGAAATTTTCTCATTGAGCTTGGCGTGTTCTCGAATGCGTCCAGCCCATTGAATCTCTACTGTGATAAAATTGGGGCAATTGCGCAAGCAAAGGAGCCAAGGAACCACCAGAAGAACAAACACGTAATGCGGCGATTTCATCTCATTCGAGACTTCGTTAACCGGGGTGAGATAAAGATATGCAAAATACACACGGATTTGAACATTTCTGATCCGTTGACAAAACCACTCCTGCAGGCTAAGCATGATGCGCATGTAAGAGCTATGGGTATTAGGTACCTTCTAGATTGACTCTAGTGCAAGTGGGAGACTTTTGGAGGTATGCCGTAGAGGCAATCATAGAGATGATGATATTCCATTTGTATCCATGATTTATATTGTGTTCCTTGAATATCCATTAAAGGCTACTTGAATTGATTTGCAATTATGTGAATTGTGTGTGAAACTCTTTACTTGTATGGTTATTCTAAAGTTGTCCCTAGTCGGAGTTCATGTGAGGACACACATGAATATTAGACTAGCACATGTATTAGTTGATGACTATGTTTCACAAGTCATGGACATGGAGATGTTGAACTAATAATGTGGGCACATGTGGAGACATGTGCTAGGACTGACCCAACACGAGAAGTAGTTCTCTCTTTAAACAACATATACGCTTTGTCCTTAGACCTGAGATTGTCGCATGTATTCAAGATGTGGATCGACCTACTTAGGGGCTTTCAAATGCTACGCCGTAACAGGGTAGTTATAAAGGTAGCTTTCGGGTTTGTCAAGAAGCATGCTATTAGACATGGTCAATCAAGATGGGATTTGCCCCTCTCTGATTGAGAGTGATATCTCTGGGCCCCTCGAGTGATCGGATCCGAAAATGCATGGCCATGCTACGTACGGTTAAGAGTTAACCTACAAAGGGATTCCGAATCACAGGATCGAGAAAGAGCGGTCGGCTTGAAGCTAGACCAAATATCGTGAGGCAAAGGGAATAGCATGTATATTATGTTGTGATGGTTCGCCTGATATGATCTTCGTGTGCGTATAGGAGTTGGCACGTCTTGCTAGAAGCCGCTACCGACTATTGGGCCGAGTAGGAGTACTCGGGCCATGTCTATACGTATCCGAACCCAAAGGGTCACACACTTAAGGGGCTGGAAGCCCAATTCGGATGTGATCCGAGTTGGATTAGGTTTAGAAGTACTAATGGGCCTCGGACCCAGAGGCCCGTTAGGAACCTCTATCAATAGAGGGGTGGGCGCGCCCTAGGGTTTACACCCTTTTGGCGAGACACCCTCTGCCGCGCCTCCCACGCCCTCGCTTGTTGCAACTCGCGGATCTAGCAGTCCGGCTTGCGACGCTTCCTCCCTGCACGTATGGATACCTTGGAGGTGTTGCGCCTGCAGCACTTGGATGAGCCGCCGACGAGCCACGACGAGCCGCCGACGAGCCGCCGACGAGCCGCGGCACGAGGGAGATCTTGCTGCACGTGGAGGAGCTACTGAGGAGCTGCTGGACGTCGACGTGATCGACTACGTACGACTACGCTGATCCACTTTGCTGGATCGATGCGAATCTACATCTTCCGCACCAGTAGTCCGTCGAGTGGTAATCCCATGATCCTTATACGGCAGTTTTCCTAGTTTACGCGGTAGAAAATTTTATTTTGCGCTAGTGTAGCCTACCTCGTATCCCAACACGCACATGACCTTGATGGAGAAGTGGTCATGAGGGCGGGAGAAGGCAAGAAGCATGGCTGGTTTTGGATTGGCGATGGCACACTCGATACGGCCTGTACTCCCTCTCTCTCTTAGCTTCGAGCACAGAGCACGAGTTCCAACTTGGCGATATGCCCTCGGCCAGACTCTACACGGTTCCAGATGGACACACTCCAGGTTATTTCTTTTTTATTCATCAATTCATTAATTTTTACATACTTTTGCATTGCATTGTAACATTAGGATAAAATATTGTTGGCCCAGCTGGAACAAGAAAGGAGGCGACGGGAGGAGCTAGAGGCATCCATCGAGCAGAGGATGGAGGCATAGCGACTGCAGGTGTTTCAAATGATGAGGTGTGTTTACGCTACAATCGGTCAACCTCCGCCACCGATGCCAGTCCCTCATCCTCAACCTACTCCAAACACTCCACCTGGCACTGTGAGTCACTTCACAACCTTATAATCACCATTTCTAGTTTATGCAGATTCAATCTTTTCTCCTTTGTGATGTGCGTATGTTTCTAGTTTCTAATTCTTAGTTTATTTCTTGTTTGTAGTTAACCTTGTAATCATTGTTTTGTTCTCAATCACTGTAACTTAGCTACTTTTAGTTTCCATAGAATTAATCACTATTTCTAGTTGCTAGTTTATTTCTAATACTTGTATGTTTCATTCTCAATCACTGTGAATGATTTATCTCTTCTCCTTTGTGCAGAATCAATCAGCGGCATCGAATGAGCTTGAAGAGTGACCATGGTCACAGTGGCCACCGTGGTCACAGTGGCTCCGTTTATTTGCATTTATGATGAGCCTGGAGAGCGACTGTGAACTATGTATTTGTGATTCTGAAGTTTATTTGCATTTGTGATTGTGAAGTTCATTTGCATTTGTGATGTGGTCGATATATCTATATGAACTGCCTGTGATGCCTATTGTGAATTATCTATGATGGATGTGATGTTTATTTGAATGTGGTACGTGGCTGTGACTGAACCAAATAAAGTGATTATATGTGGCAGCTTTGCCGAGTGTTGCACTCGGCAAAAGTGCTATTTGCCGAGTGCCATGCAAAATACACTTGGCAAAGGACTAACATGGCCATCTTTGCCGAGTGTCTGCGCTGCGACACTCGGCAAAGAGGCCTTGTTTTGCCAAGTGTCCATGCCAGGACACTCAGCAAACAAGGCATGTTTGCCGAGGGCCTATGCCGTTAGACACTCTGCAAACACGCTATGACCGTTTCGTGCCATCACGTTGCTCTTTTTTGCCGAGCGTTGGTTTTAGCACTTGGCAAAAACTTTGCCGAGTGCGCAATAAAAAACACTTGGCAAAGAAACTTTTGCCGTCACTGTTTACGCCATGTGCTGTTTGCCAAGTGTAACACTCGGCAAAGCCTTTGTCGACTGTTGTTTAGGCTTTGCCATGTGCTGTGGACACATGGCAAACCTATTGTTTCCGGTAGTAGTTAACTTTAAATGCCAATAATTCAACATGATTAGATAAGATTTACTGGCTCCATGATCCTTTTGATGATATTTTATAATGTTATCATGTTTGTGGGCAAACCTTTAGAACATGTAAATATCTATCTGCTGTAAAACTAGTATTGAGATGTGGAGATGAGCATGCTAACATGTTAACCTTTGGTAAGTTATGTAACAAAAAAGCGATGTGGAGCTGAGCATGCTAGTGAATTAGAGAGGCCTAACTTTGATTTGGGCCAATGTTTTTAGATAGGACAACAAACCTCCTCTGTGGGAACAGAGAAACAAGGTCAAGCATTGACTAGGCCACTCTCTTAGGCCAATGCTTTGATAGGTTTCCTATCTATCTTCCAGAAAAAAAGTTAATTCACCTTCTACTTTAGGATTTGTGCATGGTTGCTATCTGATGTTGCCCACAATCTTTGCCGTTTTTTTATGAAACAGGAAGGTTACCCCCTACTAAGTACATATTAATTTTTAAAAGAAAGGCGATACAAAAAGGAGTTGTACAAGAGAAAGGTAGATAGGAGGAGGGGGTTACATAAGATTATCGAGCCATTGTTCTATATGGGGAAGTACACATTCTTAGCCCGATGCAACATCACACCAAACACCTTATTGAAAAGCACCTTACTGTGCTCAACATCAGGAGCAATTTTCTTGAAGATTAGATCATTTCTTGTCAGCCAAATAGTCCAACTCATTAATATGGTAATTTCCATGTAGAAGGGTACATTGAACTGATGTTTGAAGCTTGTTAGAATATGAAAAGGATCGGTAGAATCTGGAACATCTATATTTACCAATTGCCAACATTCTCTAGCAAAATCCATAGTCTAAGAACAAATGTTGGAGTGTCTCTTCAGAGGCCTCAGTACAATGCACACAATCATAAGATGACAAGTCCATATTCTTCCTTTTTAAGATGCCTCTAGTGTTTAACCGATCATGCAAAAGGAGCCAAAAGAAGACCTTATGTTTAACCCTTCTTCACGTGCCCCTAGCAACTTGCCATTGGAGTAATGCATTTCCCAGACTAACTTGACCCAAGGGATGTTTGCTTTAGAATTTATGCAGGTATTTCAAAAGCAAGGCCTCATTCTGAGTTCTAAGGTTCAGGACCCCAAGACCCCCTTCAGACTTGGGTTTGGTCACAAGGGGCCATGCAACTTTAGGGGGTTTCTTTGCATTCAACTCAGCACCCGTCCATAGACAATGTTTTCAAAACTTATCAATCTGCTTAATCACCTAACCAAGTGCGAATGTACACATGAAGAAAGTTGGATAGGCAGTAAACACTGAGTTGGTGAGTTCCAATCTACTAGCTTCTGATAGGAATTGAGATGTCTTGACTAGCCTTCTTTCACATCTTGAAACAAGAGGCCACAACTCTTCCACTTTGGGCTTTGTCAAGCCCAGAGGCAGACAAAGATATGTGAAAGTTAAAGAGACTTTTAAGCAAACAAAGGTAGTAGCAAGGGTATGGAGTCTCTCTTCCAAGATATTAATAGGAACCATCATTGACATGGAGAAATTAACCTGAAGCCTAGTGGAATCAGCAAAAGTTCGTAAGATCTCCTTGAGTACCAAAAGTTGCTGGTTGCAACCTTCCATAATTATGTGGGTATCATCTGCATACTGGAGAATATGGAAATCCTATTTGGAGGCCAAAGGGATAGGCAAAAAGAGAAGCCCTTGTTGCCTTGTTCTGTTAACCATTGATTGAAGTAGATTAGCTGCTAATCTGAAGGGGAGAGTTGATAGAGGATCACCCTACCTAACACCCCTTTGGCAATGAAACGTTTTACCTGGCACACCATTTAATAAGATAGAAGATGTCCCTAAGGAAAAAAATGAACTACATCCATTTCAACCATAATTCACCAAAACCTTTATGCCTCATTATTTGTAGCATGGCCTGATGCTCAACTTTATCAAAGACCTTTTCAAATTCTAGTTTAAGAATAATGATCTCTTACTTTGACAGATGGAAAATATATGGAAAAGCTAAACAATCTTGTATAGTCCTTGTCTTGATGAAGCGATACTAATTTTCACGTATGAGGTTTCTGCCCTGTAACCTGTTTGCCAGCAACTTGGTGATGATTTTAATAGAGATATTCAGCAATGAAATTGGTCTGAAATCTGAAACTGAAGAAGCCCCCTCTTTCTATTCGCAAAAAAAAAGAAGAATCCCCCTCTTTCTTGGGCAGCAAAGTGATAAAAGGGCTGTTGATACTCTGCTGACAAACAATCCCTTGTTGAAAAGGTTTACATAGAGCATAAAAATCTTGAGAGATAATGGGCCAACATTTCTTGATAAAATCTGTATTGAAACCATCTGGGCCTGGTGATTTATCACTAGGCAAACTCTTTACCACAACATATATCTCTTCCTTGGTGAATGGCGTGCTTCTAAGCACTACAGATTAGATGCAGCTTGTAACATGTTATCTAAATCAATCTGCATCTGCTGATAGTCACTCTTGGTTAATATGTCTTTATAAGCTTCCCGGAGCAAGTTTTCCCTTAATGATATGAAATATCATCTGCACCAGTAAGAGAGGTTATCAGATTTTTCCTGAACCTCGTTGTGGCATTGGCATGAAAGAACTGAGACCCTTCATCTCCAAACATGACCCATTTAATGGTGCCTCTTTGCTTCCAGTAAATAGATTGTTACCTCAAGAGAAATATGAGCTCGTCATCCATCAGATTTTTAAAATTCCATTCTTCTAGAGAAAGATCCCTAAAGTCTCCAATGAGCTTGCTGGCAGCGGTTAGTGTGCCAAGTTGTGAACTGCAAGTGCACGGATTAGTTATAGCTCTTCCTTCAGAGTATTCCCGTAACGTTTATCAATCCGTGGAATATTCCCGTAACGTTTATCAATCCGTGGAACTTATAACACAAGATCTGTTTCAACTAGCATTGTCAGCACGAACCTTTTGTTGATGAGTAGTTCAGATACAATCTAGTATATACAAACAGAAAATAGATACGAGAAAGAGTTAATCAATCTAGAGCAACCTAGACTATGCATATGTTGTAATTCTGAGCAAGGTAGCAGCAACATAGATATGATCTTAGCAAAAAGTATCTTTAAATCTACATCTCCAATCTAGGTTCAGAAAACCCCTACCTGACACAAAGCAGATCCCGTCACTATCCCCCTATCAGCGTAGGTAGTCTAAGGGTACGATCATAAGAACATGTCATACTTATCGGTAGACTAGGCATGCAAATCTAGTCACCACGACCACATAAACATCCTATGCAATCCATCATCAATCATAGATTGATTGAAAAGCAAGCAAACCCAAAAGAGCATGAAAATATAGAAGGAGGCACTTAGATCGCTAAGAACTAGAACACATATTACTTCACCATGAATGATTGTACATCACTAGATCTCTACGAGATCCTACCTAGATTTGGTGATCCTAGCTCTAGAACTCCGATGTGGATCTTCCTTGCAGGATTCCCATGTTAGCTAGGGCTTAGCTAGGCTAATCCCTAGACAACTGCATGGCCCTCGGCTCTCCGAATTGTTGTCCCTCAGGCTCCTTCTGCTTCTTTGCTGCTTATCGTCAAATGCGTCGAATGTATGCTCATGCACGATGGATAATGGGGGTATTTATAGTCTGGAGAACCCGTGGTATAAATAGGAAGTCAAGGGGGCGAAGGAATGCCCTAGGCCGATCGGCCAAGGAGGGTCCAGGCCGATCGGTCTGGGCTATCCTTTTGCCCTCTCATGCTGCCCTTGTCTCCAAGTCTTCTCAGATGCTATGGAGTCTTCTTTTTACTTGCATGTGGGCCTAGCACGTCAATTCCCTCAGGATAAGAATGATCCTTGATAACCTTCCAAATCTCTACTTGACTCACTTTGATCCCGAGATCATCTTGCCATATGTTCAGAAACTAAGGCATCATGGAGGATTGTTCATCGAGAATGAGCACGAATGGGCTCCTGAGGATCCTAGGCCGATTGGCCTGGGCTCTTTCTAGGCCCGTTAGCCTTCGTCTTTCTTTGGGTAGTCGCTTGTTCAGGGCTTTATCCAATTATGCTCCATTATAGTCAAATTTTCTGCGAAAATAGAATAACCTCCATTGGAATATCATTCACTACTAGAGACGAAGGTATCACTGCCGGTCTATCACCGCCGGTTTTAGGTGAACTGGTGGTGATAGTGTATCCGCCAGGCCCCCAAACCGACATCGATGGGGTTTGGGGCCAGCGGTGATATAGGTGTGGCGGAACCGCCCAAATTAACTTGACTAAAATGCATTGAAGTCGCCTGACACGCGATTATGCACTTTAAGCAAGTCAACCTGGTCGACCGTCGGATTTCATCCGATTAACCACAGAAACAGGATCGAGAAGCATCGCTCACACGAAGGTGAGTAGCACAGAGATTACAACATTCCATCACATTAACTTAGTTTCACAAATTATTACATCAGAGTTCTGAAATTCAAACAAGTTGCAAGGTTCGAAAAGTCGGATAAAACAAGCGGAAGCTAAATGTCGATACATGACATCACGATGGAGTCGATCATGACATCAAAAATCCATTCCCTCGCCGTCCGAGGAGGGATCCCACTCGACTGTCCAGCCCGGAGGGAGCTGGGTAGGCCAAGTGATACCAGCAACCAAACTATTGACATCACCTGAAAAGATTAAGCCACAACAAGGCTGAGCAACTAATACTCAGCAAGACTGACCCGTCAAGTGAAAAGCATGACGAAGACCTAGACATGCAAGGCTTTCTGGCTCTGGGATTTCTTTGCCAAAAGCGTCTAAAGTTGGTCCTTACTTTCAATATTTTAGCTCAGGTTCTACGTTCTTTATCCAGTCTAGATTAGCATTTATACTAAACAAACATAATTTCCAAAGAAATTAAATAACAAGCATCAACTTAATCTCGTAATCATGTTTCATCGTTACTCAGTGCAGAATAGCGATCAAGTAGTCCCAAATTGTGAGAGGCAGACGAATCAATTCGAATTTATTAACCATGCATGGCGAACCTAATCCCACGACGTCCGCGCACCACGAAGGGTCGCTTCATTTGTCAGCCGTCCCCATCGATCCCTTAGGCACGTGTCAGGGCCAAACTACCTTTGGTGTGCAATGCTCCACAATCCCAGCCTCTGCCGTACTGTGGCTGCCACTGCACCCACATGATGCACCATGGGAACGAAGTTCCAAGGACAGCAGGAGTATAAGCCACGACCCAGTTCAATCAGGTACTAGGCTTCCTCATCCCATACTAGGTATGAGATTAGTACTTTTAAACACTTGATCATGAACACCGACACGTTTTGACCTTAGATCAATTTCCTTTAGACAGAGGGGGAAAACCACCAAGTATCAAACATAAGCCCGACCTTGTCCGTCATCCTTATAGTTGCAACATAAATAAATATTCAACTCCTATAACTCGCGAGTGACAGGGAATCACTCGACTTTTACCGGAACCAATTAAGCATTGCAACTACGTGACTTTAGTAGCTAGTATTCAAACAAGGTACTAGGTTTATGCATCTAGGGTTTCATTACAACTCCCAGAAACGTAAATGCGCAATCAAGTAATCAATAATATTGCAAGTAATCAAAGATAGGAATTTATGCTCCGGGGCTTGCCTTCAGGAAAAGTTAGCGGGTCCTCGGGATCTTGCTCCGGTTCGGGCTCGCCTTCCAAGGGGTGAAGCTCCGCAGCAGGGTCTTCTTCCGGTGCCGGGTGGAGCTCGTAGGTTCCGTCGGCGAGAGTTGCTTCTATACGACATGCACATGCAAACGTTTAGTTGGACTCGTGCGTTTATTCAACGACACAAGGCATGGCTTAAGACAACGAGTCACAACAACCACAACAATTTGGCGAGGTTTACTTTCTTTTAACTTCAAATGAAAGTGGTCGCTTTAAACTTGAGTTCGCGTTGAATGGCGATTGTGTACATATATAGTTTCTCGCATCTTAGAGTTGCATAAAGAGAGTGAAAGGTCGTGTTTGGGTGGTTTGGGTGCATTAAGAGAGTGAAAGGTCGTGTTTGGGTGGTTTGGGTGCATTAGCATAATTACTTACTTCTGAATGTTTTTATGTACCTCTTTCAATTTTCACTTATTTATCGTATTAGAGTTTGTGCTTTCCTTTTTATTCTTTTAGGTTGATTAATTAACCAAAATGACTTCATACTCAACAGTAGTTAAAGGTATTGGTAAAATTACAGCACCTCACTTAAGCCATCACTAGGTTACTGTAAAAGTTTGGGGGCCAACGGATGACTTAAAAAGAAGTTACATGCATTTTATTATTAAAGGTAAAATGAACTTAACTTTTTCTATCTTCAAAGTTACTGTGCAACAGGGGTGAAACTTAACCAGTGCATTAAGGGTAGATTACAGGAGCTTTGTTGAATTTTTCACAATTTTTGGAGAAGATTAACTATTTACTCTATTTCCTTTGTAATTACACATGCTTAACAAGGAAGGTGTTTTTCTTTCTGATTTGCACAACAATTTATATTTTTCTTGCAAACTTCACAGCAAAACAAAATTAACCCAACTAGTTTCATATTTTTCTAAGCTCTGGAACAAAACTTATGCAAAAAGGAAGATTTATGCATAGATTACCAAATTAAACTCAAAATAGTGACTTAAAGTGTTAGACCAGAGCCCTAACCATTTTTCGGAGCTTTTACACATAGAAACAAGCATCACAGAGTTGGTTTCATATTTTTCCCACTTTTCTTCTATTTATTAGGATTTAAAAGGCCTAAACCATGATTAAAAGCATAGGATATTATTTACCACAGTAACATGAGCAAACTTATTTTTCTTAGGAACTAGACAGATCAAGGATTCCAACAAAAGTGGTTTGGCATTTTTACGATTTTTCTACGATTTACTGGGTATTTCCAAAGTTCAATCATTTTTCTAACTATTATTAAAAGAAAAGCCGTGGCAAACTTGCAAGCTAGCCCCTGGGTTTAAGGTTAAACTACGCAGGGGTCCCTAAATTTTTGCGCCTAGGCCCCTAGAAAGAATGGGGACGATGCAATGTAGTCCCCGGGGTGCGCGCGGCGGCGGTAGGAAAAATCCCGGCGGTTCGCCGGCGAGGATGGGGCAACAAGTGGCCGGGAGGGTGCGAGGGATCACCTGAGCTCGGTTTGGCGGGGTTGGGGTGACGGAGATGGTCGGCGGGGATTGGAACGCGGCGGCGGCAGCAGAGCTCGGCTGGCGGCGGTGCAGGCGGTGTTCCGACGCACCGGCAGCGTCGGGGAGGCCACAGACTGCTCGGAGACATGCGTGGAGGGGTGGCGAAGCGGGCGGCGAAGTCACCGGAGTGCGGGGTGGCGCGGAGGGGTGAGCTCCACGGAATCTTAGCGGCGGCGCAGAGGAAGAAGCGGTGGCGCATTTGTGGGCGGTGACAAAGGGGTGGCGTTGCCGGTGATGGGGACCTTTTTGTAGGGCAGCGTTGGTGCGGAGGGTCGAGGCGGGGGTCCAGTGGGGGAAGGATAAGGCCGGGAGCAGTGGGTGCGTGGGCAAGGCGGTCATTGGCCAGCGGCGCCATTGAGTAGAGGAGGCGGAGCTCCGGGTGGTCTCCGACGGTGATTGGCCTTGGGCGACGCGTGCTGGGGCTTCCGGTCTGTCGGGCAGGCGAAGCGGAGGGCTACCGTGGGGGTTCGGCGAGCGGGCGGAGGTGCGGGACGTCATCGGCGTGGCGGCTTCTCCGGTGGATGGATGGAGCGCGGTTGGCGTAGCAGAGCCATGGCAGGAGGAAGAGGACACACGCGCGGCCGGCGGTTGGCCAGCCCAGCGTTCGCCCCGTCCTGTCGCAAGCGCGGGTTGGGCGCCATGGCCCTTGCCCTGTCGCTGTCACGCCGGTGATAGGGCGCCGGCGAGCTGCCGGTGGCCGGCGGCCACGCGGCGCGCGGTGCGCAGGTGAACGTGCCCTGGCGCGCGGGCGTCGAGGCCCCCTTCGGGCAGCAAGCCCGACCAACTTTGGGGAGATCCTACTCCAGATTTTGCAACACAACTTCCAAAACTCTTTTAAACAAACTTGTTCAACTCTGGATGCATTTCAAACTTGGTTTAAGGTGCCGGTTTAGATTGTGAAAGGATTTGGAGATATCCCGTGCCAAAGTTTGCTAAAAATCTGAAAATCCAGACTTAGCCAATTTGGCCGGAGAGGTAGAATTTCAGGAACTTAGCTATGTTTGAGTCGATTTTTGGGCAGCTTCCAAGTTGAATTAGACGAAAGTGTTATTGAAGGAGTTGCTCTCCAAACTGAGGACTTCAACTTTTTTTAGGGTATTTCTTGAGCTTAATTCAGAAATTTGGAGGAACGCCCTCGCCAAGAGGTGCACTCTGCGCAGTTTTTCAGACTTAGCATTATAGGGCATGAGGGGTGAGTTGACTGTTTTACCTCACTTTGACCGAGGTTTTGAACAGGTTCTGGCCTGATTTGGACCTGGGTCAGTGTAAGAAAGCTGGAACACACTCGAGGGACTACAACTTTCATTAAGGGCCTGACTTGAGTTTAGATAGGAAATCGTGAGATAAAGGCTTGCAAAGTTGGAGGAAAACTTGAATTCCAGGACTTAAAAGGTTTATAGGGTTCTTTAGTACTTCGGTTTTGATTGCTGTTTTTGACTTCCTTCCACTCCGAATTAGTCAAAGTGCCTTTAACAAAAGTTGTTTGAAATTAAAAATCTTACAACTCTTATTTGGGCAGAAATTTAAGTTTGCATATAAAATTCCAAGTTTTATTTCAAACTCCAAAAAGAGCTTCTTAGGGTTAAAATGGTCATTTCACCTCTTTAATTAGGGATTAACCACTGGTTTACTTTAAAAGTACTTAATTTAGGTAGAGTTGTTACAGCCTACCCCCCTTAAAGGAATCTCGCCCTGAGATTCAAGTGCAGAAAGAACTAGTGTGGTTGGTGCAACGTACCTCCCTAGTCGAAAAGAAAACCGCGGAAGTTAGCATTGAGATACTCTTCCGTCTCCCATGTCGCTTCGTCTTCCGTATGGTTACTCCACTGAATTTTGTACATTTTTACCATTTGCCTACGAGTATGTCTTTCCTTCCGGTCGAGGATCTTAACAGGATACTCTTTATATGATAAATCGGGTTCGATCTCCAATTCTTTCAGGGCAATGATTTCGGTTGGAACCCGAATGCACTTCTTGAGTTGTGAGACATGGAAAACATCGTGTATCGCTGCAATCTTCTCTGGAAGTTTAACTCGATACGCTACGGGTCCACAAACTTCTACAATCTCATAGGGACCAATATAGCGCGGAGCCAACTTTCCTTTTACTCCAAAACGTTGTATGCCTTTGGTCGATGAGATCCATAGGTATACAAAATCCCCAACCTCAAAGCGGATAGGTTTTATTTTTTGATCGGAATAGCTCTTCTGTCGAGACTGGGCGGCCTTGAGATTTTTGCGGATAACTCTCACTTTTTCTTCGGCCTCCATGACCAGATTAGGTCCATATACTGTTTGCTCTCCGGGTTGCGACCAGCTTAGCGGGGTTCAGCATCTACGTCCATACAAGGCTTCAAAAGGCGCCATTTTCAGGCTAGCTTGGTAACTATTGTTGTATGAGAACTCCGCTAATGGCAAACACTTATCCCAGTTCTTGTCATAATGAATAGCACAGGCGCGTAGCATATCTTCCAAAATCTAGTTAACCCTTTCAGTTTGTCCATCGGTTTGAGGATGATATGCGGAACTACGAATCAATTTAGTGGCAAGTGAAAACTGCAACTGCTCCCAAAAGCGTGCTACGAACTGACTACCTCGATCAGAGATCATCGTTTTAGGTACACCTTGCAAGGAAACAATCCGGTAAAGGTACAGTTCTGCATATTTCTGTATGGCGTGGGTGGTGTATATTGGAAGGAAATGCGCGGTTTTGGTTAGTCGGTCTACTATAACCCATATGGAATCATGCTTGCGGGAGGTATTGGGTAGTCTGACTATAAAGTCCATGCTTATATCCTCCCACTTCCACGAGGGAATAGGCAGCGGCTGCAAGGGGCCAGCTACCTTGAAGTGGCTTGCTTTGACTCGCTGATAGGTATCACACTCGGAAGCATATCGTGCAATGTCAGGTTTCATCCCACTCCACCAGAAATTTTGTCGGAGGTCATGGTACATCTTGGTACTACCAGGGTGAATCAAGAACTTGGAAAGGTGTGCTTCATCTAGAATTTGTTTCTTAAGGTTGGGATCATTTGGAACTACAAGTCGAGCCTCATAATGTAACACTCCTTTCCAATCCTGTTGGAAATGCTTATATCCCTCATCCTCCTGTGCGAGTTTCTCTTTGATAAGGTTTATCTCTGCATCCTCTAGTTGTGCTAGAATTATTTGGTCATGCAGGGTGGGCTCCAGAAAAATATGACTTAAGGTGCCGTGGGGAACAATTTCCAAGTTGAGTTTAGCCATTTCATGACATAGGGTCTCAGCATAATTAATCGCTGATAAGCAGTTACAATGGATCTTGCGGCTGAGAGCATCTGCAACTACGTTGGCTTTGCTTGGGTGATAATGCACTTCTAGGTCATAATCTTTGATTAATTCTAACCATCTTCTCTGACGCATGTTGAGGTTTGCTTGAGTGAATATATACTTAAGACTCTTGTGATCTGTATAGATGTTGCATCGAGTTCCCATAAGATAATGGCTCCATATTTTTAGAGCATGAACGACTGCTGCTAACTCGAGATCATGGGTAGGGTAATTCAACTCATGTGGCCATAGCGCTCGCGAGGCATAGGCAATGACTCGGCTGTCTTGCATAAGAACACAACCAAGTCCAGTGCCAGAGGCATCGCAATATATGTCAAACGGCCTGGTGGTGTCGGGCTAAGCTAAAACCGGCGCAGAGGTTAGTAATCGTCTCAGGGTGTGGAAAGCTTCTTCACATTTGTCGCTCCACACAAACTTAATTCCCTTCTTCAGCAGTTCCGTCATTGGCTTAGCTATTTTTGAGAAGTCAGGAATGAAGCGACGGTAGTAACCTGCTAAACCAAGAAAACTTCGAATCGTATGAACTAAAGTGGGTGGCTTCCAGTCCATTACTTCTTGCACTTTGCTTGGGTCTACGGCTATACCGTCTCTAGATATGGTGTGCCCCAAGAATTTACCATTGTCCAGCCAGAAGTCACACTTAGAGAATTTGGCATAGAGTTGGTGGTCTCTTAAGCGTTGGAGTACAGTATGGAGGTGCTCTGCATGTTCTTCCTCATTCTTCGAGTACACCAAGATATCGTCAATGAATACCACGATGAATTTGTCGAGTTCGGGCATAAACACCGAATTCATGAGGTACATGAAATAAGCCGGTGCATTAGTTAGCCCAAATGATATGACTAAGTACTCATAGAGTCCATACCGTGTAGAGAAGGCAGTCTTAGGAATGTCACATGGGCGGATCTTGATTTGATGGTAGCCAGAACGGAGGTCAATTTTGGAAAACACTCTAGCTCTAGCTAACTGATCGAACAGAACATCAATGCGGGGTAGTGGGTACTTGTTCTTTATCGTCACCGCATTGAGAGGTCGGTAGTCCACACACATACGTAGACTATCATCCTTATTTTTCACAAACAAGGCGGGGCAACCCCAAGGTGATGTTCTTGGACGAATAAAACCTTTATCCAACAGATCATGCAACTGCGTTTTCATTTCTGCCAGCTCGGCTGGTGGCATCCGGTATGGTCTCTTGGAAATTGGGGCAGTACCTGGTTGCAACTCAATAGCAAACTCGATATCTCTATCAGGTGGCATACCCGGCAATTCATCTGGAAACACATCGGGATACTCACACACCATTGGGATATCTTCCAAACGGGCTTCAAACACGGGATAGGCACAAGAAGTTTGGCACTCTCGGTGGGATAAGTGTATGATTGAGCTACCATAAATGGGTGAATTTATATGGACGGCTCTGGCAAGGATGTCTAGTGCCACTCGATGCTGAGTCATCCAATCCATACCCAAGATAATATCTATTCCTTCCATCCCCAGGATAAGAAGGTTTTCCCTAAAAAGGGTCTTTCCTAGAGTTATAGGTACCCAGCGGGTCAACTGGTATGAGGATACTTTCCCACCGGGTGTAGTGATTATATAAGCCCCTTTTGTATGACAGAACCCTAGGCCACACTTAGCACAGGTTTTGGACCCAATGAAACTATGAGATGCTCCCGAATCAAATAGAATGAGGACGGGTTGATTATGGACAGAGAAGATACCCGTCATCACTGGTGCGCCCTCTGGAAGTGCAGCAAGGGTGGTGAAGTTCAGCCTGCCTTGTCGGACCTGAACCCTCAGCTTCTTTCCCTTGTTGCCCAGTGCATTGTTCTGACCGGGTCGTTGATTCTTGTTGCGGGGGCAGTCCTTGGCAAAGTGTCCTAGGTTCCCGCAGGTGAAACAGCGGTTTCCTGTGACTGGGCGTGGCGGCATAGGGGGAGCAGGTCGGGGCCCTTGCTGCTGGAATCCGGGGAAACGGGGTGCTGCCTGCGGTGGAGGTCGAGCAACCCATCTCCGAGGCTATGCGGGCCTGTAAGGCGCTTGTGGGGGAACCATTCTGTATTTCTGGGCAGATGGCCCGGGTACCGTCATTGGAGCCTTCCGCTTCATGTCGGCCTTGAGGGCCCTCATGCAATCTTCCTGGGAAATTGCCAGGTTCACCAGTTCATTGTAGGAATCCACCTTGATGAGATTCAACCTTTCCTTGAGCTCCAGGCTCAAGCCTCTGCGGAAGCGGTCCCTCTTCTTCTCATCGAAGTCCACATGGTAGCCTGCATAGCGACACAGGTCATTGAAAGCCTGCGCATAGTGCAGGACATCGCGACCTCCTTGGGTGAGAGCCAGGAACTCATTGAGCTTGCGCTCCAGAAGGCCCTCAGGGATGTGATGGGCCCTGAACGCCGTCTTGAATTCCTCCCAGCCGACGACATGGTCGGCCGGCTGCATGGCGTGGTAGTGATCCCACCACATGAGAGCAGAACGACGCAACTGCTGCGCGGCGAACCGAACCTTGTTCTCATCCGGGCAATGGGCGGTGAGAAGGGAGAACTTGGACTCGATAGCACGAATCCAGGCATCGGTGTCAAGTCGATCCTCCGTCTTGTGGAACAGAGGAGGCTGGGTCCCCAGAAAGTCCTCGTAGCGAGCAACATGAGGCTGCTGATGGGCCCTTCCTCCCTGGGGCTGCTGTTGCTGCCCCTGAGCGATGTGCCTTAGCAGCTCGGTTTGAGCCGCTAAGATCGCCTCGAGGGTGGTTGCTCCTGCTCTGCTGCTTCACCGTCACCGCACTGCTCCTACCCCCATCCCCATTAGGTGCACCCACGCCGCTGGCCGCCACTTTTACTCCGTGCACTCGCCGCTCGCATTGTCGCATGTTACACATGTCACCAGCACTAGCACCGCCGCAAGTCGGTTAGGTGCACCTGGGAACGGAAGGGATTGGATGGGGCACTTGGGATCGATTTCGATCCATTCTGATTGGGATGAGTTGGGAGAGTCTGTTGATTCACTTGGGCCTTCACCTTCGGGCTGCTGGGCTGGCTGGGCAACATCATCGTCCCTAGGTGCACATCTTCTTTTTCTCACTGTCGCAGCTCGCTCATCCTCGTCAATCCATGACGGTCATGTACAGCTAAACGGACCCCTCCCCCTCCCCCTCCCACAAAAAAAAAAAAATCGATCTCCTCTTGTGACTCCTCCTGTCTGCGAGCCCTCTTGTGACTCCTCCTGTCTGCGAGCCTCCTCGACCTAATTCACAGCTCCGTCTCCCTCTCTACTTGCTCTGCATGCAGAGCTGAGCCCCCATCGATTTCCTCCCTCGAGCAGTCTCGCACAGAGGTAAGCAGCTTCTGGGCCTCCGTGTAATACCCTCATCTACTGCCCCAAGCAGCTTCGAGTAGGGCTGTTGGGCAGGGTTGACGGAGGCAAAAAGAAATGGTAGCAGATAGCTATAACATTGCAATCTTTTGATGGTATATATTTTTTATATCTAAAGATTGCTTCTTTTAATGGTAAGATCCAATTTTCCTTTAGAAATTTGTCCCTCGCTCCCCTCTGTTTGTCCACCACTGCGCACAAACTTAAGAAAAGGAATTCCAAAAGATAGACTTGAATAAAGAATAAATAGTAATCATTGACAAAACCAATACGAAGAAAAATGATTCTACCATGAGAGGATTAAGACGACCCGCAATTCCACCTAAAAGGACATGTTCCTTTTCTCGCCTCTGCTTTGGATCGTCTTCTTTTGCATGAGGTAGAAATAAGGATCCGAGAAATCGAGACTTTTTTCTAACTTTATGGTAAGGAATCCTAGGATCTAGAAACTCATTCGGTAGAATTGAATGTTTTCAAACTGTTTCTGTTGGAGAACAAAAAAATCATTCCAAAATAATAGATGTGAAGAAGAACAAAAGGACTTGGACGCACAATGGATCCTGAAGCACTATTTGTGCATCCCCTTGACTAAAACCAAACCCTCTGACATTAGGATTGCTTGTTAATGGTTGATCAAGCTTGATCGATTCCCCCTCCAGACTATATCCCACTTTTCTTTAGTATTTTTAACTTATCTATTGACGGTATTGTTAGTGTTGCTACATCAGGATAGGTATGTCCCCCTCCTTGGTTTCCTACAACATATATGAGATATTTTAAGAAATGAACATCTTTTTGCTAGCAGGATCGGGGAAAGAATGGGAAAGATAATTTTACTATATTTTTTACTAGGAACAGGGCCTATCACAAGAATATTTTTTTATTGGGACGATAACTCTAAAAAGAGATATTTCCTATTTTTTCTTTCAGCTAAGGAGAAATATTGTCAGACGATGCTAATTCGAATCTCTCAGGCAAAATAAGAACATACACCATAGGGAACTTATAAATTCCTTTCCTCCATTGCAAAGTACTGATAATTCATGGAGAAGGTAGACTTTAATTACTTGGCTACATGAATGGAAATTACCTTCAGAGTCGTCTTTGTGCAAACTGAGAACACAAGCATATACAGATGGGTCATTATTAGAGCAGTGCACCATGGTCTCCTTTGTATAAAAGGAAGTTTGATATATAATACTACTTCGTTCATTAGAATGCTAATAACCACGCACGAGTAGTGAAGAAGTCAGAAAAATAATTTGAAGACCAAACACTGGCCTATGGTCTCATATTAATCATACCCCAACTACTTGTCTTTTCCCAACAATGATAACAAGGAGTCCTGAATACAAGGGCATATGACATAACTTCAAGAGACATAGGAAGAGAAACATGCATGGTCATAGTCAAACCCTGTAAAACAAAGCTGTGCTTCGTCTCTCTCTCTCTCTCTCTCTCTCTCTCTCTCTCTCTCTCTCTCTCTCTCTCTCTCTCTCTCTCATCAACTCAACTGCTCAAGCACTGTCCAATCATGCATGCAACCCAGGTATATATACTCCTAGGAGATCTAGAGAGAGAATTCTTACACGATCTAGCAACAACATTAGCACAATATATTCGAGATCCTCTCTAGTTCATCATGATAAGGCCCAAACTTCTTCGCTTTGACCAATAATCTTGATATACCATGCATTGAATCCAAAATTCTTACAATATAAATACCAAAAAAACAAGAAAGCAGTTAAGCCTACTTTGGTTTGATATGTCTTTAATTTGGGATAAGAAATGAAACAATCTACGAGCAGATAGAAGAATCTAGAGCTAGCTAGGTATGACAGCAATTAGATCGATCAGGTTTAATTCTAATTGGGACTGTTGCAATGGAACAGTGACAGATGCTAACATTAGCTAGGCTACAGCTAAGAACTCTCCCCCAGGCTTCATTCCTCCTTTGGAGCAGACTCCCAGGCAATATAGAAAGGGGCAAGTGGGCACCCTTGCACCCCCTGCCAAGAACAAAGCTGGTACGCGAAAACCGGGCGATGCCTGTTACCTACCATCTCCCCCACATCATCATCGTCTTCGTTCTCCTCCTTGATCACCTCGCCTTACCACACAGGAATTAAATTCAGCAGGTTTAATTCCTCACTCTCCAACTCGATCTCCTCTTGACTCCAGCAAGTAATGCATGAATGGATAATTCTTTCCTGATCAATCAGTCCACCTAGCAAGGTTGGTGTTCCATCACTGTATGGCCGGCGTCGGTGGCTCGGGCGGCGAGCCCGCTGCCACCATGCCATGCCTGTCCAGGAGCTCCCTCGCCAGCGCTTGCAGGTCACCACCATCCGCGGTGCTGCTGCCGCCAGCAACCCTGCTAGAGCCCTCTCCCATCTGCATATACTGCTGCTGCTGAAGCAGCTGCTGCTGTTGCTGCAGGACCTGTTGCTGCTGGAACTGGAAGGCCCACTGCTGGGACTGATTGTGCGGGTCCAAGAGGGTTGACAGGTCGACCGTGGCTGGGACGCTGGATGACAACGGCAGGTTGGAGACGGAGAAGGCGGCGTTCGTCGGCATCGGGGGCTGCGGCTGCGGGGCGAATGGTGGTGGTGTTGGGAGCTCCATCGTGGTCAGGTGGCCTTGCAGGTAGGTGAGTTCGGCCTGGAGGTTCACCACCTGGGGAATGATGGCATGCATCAAACAGAAAAAAAAAGTTAGCTAGGTATATCAGATAGAATCCTCAAATGATGAACAATCGCCGAATGTATTGAACATAACAATAAATGCGCTGTAGATTCTGATGCCTATACTTGATAACAATAAATCATTTGCCTCAAAGGAGGGAGCTCTGGGAGGCTGGTAGGTACCTATTCTACGACTACGACTGCTAGGGATTGATGCTAACAAGGCTCAATTCCCCCATTTTTTTACTACTTAGTGAGGAAATCAAGCTAAACCAGATCTTCATCCCTTCTTGGTTTCATGACAAAGGTAAAAAAGGTAACAGCCAAATATGCGATGATGCCATAGATGCAATAAATTATCATCAGAGAAGTAGAAATGGAATTTATTGAAAGATGGACGAGATGAGATGTACACCCAGTTGCAACAGAAAGTCCCTTCCAAATCAACTCTGATCCCTGGCACGCTTGCTTGCCTCTATTACTCCCCTTGCTTGGCTTGCCATCCTTACTTCCCCACCAGAAACAAGGCCCAGTGCCTTCCTTCCTTGAGAAAAAGACACACCCCCAGAACCAAAAAAAAAAGAAAACAGAAAACCTGATCGATCGAAGTGCAATTTCAAAAAGCAACAACTCAAGGTCCATCGTCTGCCGATGTATCGTCTTCTTGGATCATGATTTTGCAATGCTGAAAACGGTCCAGCCGAAAGATGAAACCATGATGATGATGGTGTATATGTACTTGTACTAGTACTAGTCCATGGAGCGTCGTCCGTTACCTGTTGCTGGAGGGCGAAGATGTGGGAGACGCAACCGTAGATGGGGTCGCGGAGGCGCGCCTGGGCCTCGTAGCAGACGGTGACGACGGCGTCCAGGCGCTTGTGCGGCGGGATCTGGAGCAGCAGCTTGGACACGTTGCTAGCGCCGAACACCTTGTGCACCGCCGCGAAGTGCGCCGCGCCCTGCTCCGAGTCGAAGTAGGGAGCGAAGATGCAGCCGCTCACGCACTTGCGCCGCAGGAACTTGCACGCCCCACATGGACCGCCGCCGCCGATTCCCGCTCCTGCCCCTGCGCCGCCACCGCCGCCCAGTCCCCCAGCGCCGCCGCCTGCGCTCGCCCCAGCCACCGACGAGCTCATGGCGTCTCGGCTGAGCACCGAACTACCCACCCTCTTGATCAACCAGGCAGGCCTTCTTGCTTCTCTTTGGTGTAAGGCGGTTAAATCAAGCAAGGATGGAGAGATCAATCAGGCCATCAGGGTCGTCGAAGACGGAGTGGTGGGGAGGTGGGAAATGGCCTGCAGATATTAAAGGGGAGGCGGAGGGCAAAGATGTCAAGTGCACAAGCAAGTGATGTCTAGGTTGTTTGTCCGATTGGTGGAGGGTGGTGTGGGTGTGTATATATAGGCCATACGAATTGATTACCAGACTGCAGGTTTTAATTACTGCTTGATTTTATGCTACCTTTTTAGGCTGCTGCTTGAATTCCTTTAGGTCTATCTACTCCTCTTCAATATGTGCCTCTTTTGGAGCCGTCGTATTTATGAGACTTCCAAGCCAAGGCAGGGAGGGGTTGCCATGGCCTACACTCCTCTTTCTCCAGGGGGGTGTTAGAATATTGCTTGAAGCAAACTGTACTGGCTAGCCGAGGAGAAGACCGGGAATAAGGCCAATTGCACCCATCCTCTTCTCTTTCTCATTGATTGTTTTCTCTACGCCTGTCTCTACACCACGCGATTCTTGAGTCTCGTCGCACACACTCCCTCCCATGTGATACTAACATGACATTCTTCCATCCATACGTTATACGCGCATACCATTTCTTATTTCTTGTCGATCCATTCGGTTGGACTTTGGTTAAAGCTTCTCTGCTGTTATCATTTGCACTCACATTCCACATATGATGCCACAAAAGATAATCATGATATACTTACAAAAGTACATATGTTAACACAACTGTTCTACGGAAGTAGTCACGAGTTTGTCTACGACACAAAAGGCGCACCACTTCTAGCAGGGGTTGTGCGCACGCGGTTGGTGTGTGACGGCTTGGCTTTCCCGGTATAATTTCAACAAGAATAGCTAATATTAATTAGTATAAAAACACGACATACATATTTCAGTTATGGTCCTAAATAATATATTTAGTTGCAATTTTAAATTATATAGAAACCGTAGGTCATCTTATGGCTCTATTTAACGACACTAAAAAGCGAGACCATAGTGTTTCTAGCACAATGCAATTTAATTTCTTTACAATCAATTGCATCTTATCTTAGATAGACTAGCATAATAGACTGTTTCTTTTGGAACATATTTGTAATCGATTAGCATCATTCTGCTCAGGTAATGAGCAACAGGTCTTCATACACACAAGTTTGGCTACATGACACGAAAGGAGCGCCACTTCTTCTAGTAGGGCTTGAGCACGTCCGGTTGGTGTGTGACGGCCTGGCTTTTCCCGGTATTATTTCCACAAGAATGGCTAAGATAAATTAGTGTAAAAAATATACAGTGAACGCGCCATACATATTATGTAGTACCGCTAAATTATATTTTTAGTTGCACTGCAAAGTAATATACAAAGTTGTAGGGTGTCCTATGGCTCGATTTAATGACACATAATGCAAGACAACAGTACGTGGTTCTAGCACAATGCAATTTAATTTCTAACAAAAAATTGGCATTCGAAATTATTGTTTGGTTTAGACAGACCCCGATAATAGACTATTTCTTTTGGAACATATTTTTAATGGGCTATCCAAATGATCGGATAGCACCATTGTGCTCCGGCGAGGCGGTGATGAGTGATGGGTCTTCATATATATACGTATAGTTCAGAGAATAGATATAGTGTTAATTTGCGATAGCTTGTCAGGAAACTTTTTTTTTTCCTGGAACATAGGTAGTTTACTGCAATGCCAAAGTACTACAAATTTTTTGGCCATCCCACAATGTGTAAATATTATCATACATGTTCTTATATATACAATTGAACTTAAGTGGTTCGTACAGTTCTCACAACATGAAAATAATAGTTCTAACCATACATGACATCTATAATTGCTTCTTTTGCGAAACACATATACATAGTAGCGCATGCACACTCGCCATATGTGGCAATTTTAGTTGTTGGTGCAGCTAAGATATTCCCATCGAGAGACTATTTGTTGCCATTATTTTTATCAGCGTCATTGCTCTATACTTAACCCAAATGAAGCACAAAATATAAGCATTAACAGTACCATTATCTCTGTGTGCATGTTGCGACTCATACATATATACTAGTACTGCTTCTGGACGTACTATTCCTTTTATTTTTTGGATGAAATACCTTCAGGTGCGGAAAGTAATGTTGCTACGGCCAGCTCCTCACTACATAAGTTCGTCACGTCGGTTACAAAAGGAGACGACAATCACCATCTGCATCCGGAAACCGTCTCGGAGCCGCGTCAACTTCGAGACACAGTATGGGACTCAACCCAAAGCTTTAGACGCTTCACCCGCCGCCGTTCCTCGATCACATTATTCAATGTGGTTATATAATTTAATTTGACCAACGTTTACGTACAAGTAAGAGACTCTGCTGCCTTTTTAGCTTTTTTACCAGGTCCCGGCCGGTATCACATGCTATGCGGCTAGTACTGTTTGATATCTGATACGCTGTATGTTTTTTCCTTGGGGGAGACACGCGTATGGTTTGATTGTACACGCCAGTGTCATGGACAGTGTGATGACTAGGGGCTCTGCATATGTGAGATATTTTTGTTTGGTCCATGAACCATGCGCCATAGCATCGTATAATATTTTTTGAAAATATATTAAATATATGCTCATTAGATAAGGATAAACTAAAATCCATCTTCCCACATTACGGACAGCATGCATGTGAAAGAAGTCACTTAGCTTTCGTGCCACCAAGGTATATCAGACGGGCAAACATTCTAAAATAGAGGTAGTATCCACGGTAGAAAAAGGAAACAGTATCAGTAAAAACTGGAGCGCGATCCGAGATTTCCGTACGGAGACTTATAACCGATGAGTAACGGAAACTTTGACCAATGACATTTCAATAGTTTAAAATGAGACTAAAAGTTGCGCACATCAATTTCTGTGAATATTTTGAAAACAATGGATTTGGAATTACACCTGAAATATAGAGGATGCTCTAAAAATAGTGCACTACAAAATATAAGCTATATCGTTCATAGTGTAACCAGGGGTTATATGGAATTGCGATATATGACCTGGGCAAACATTTAATTTGGAAATTGAGGTAGTATCTTTAGTAGAAGAAGGAAAGTAACCATAAAATCTGGAGCGTAATCCGAGATTTTCGTAGAGACTTACAACCGATGAATAACGGAAACTTTGACCAATACATTTCCAAAGTTTCAAATGAGACTAAAAGTTGCGCACATCAATTTCTGTGAATATTTTGAAAACAATGGATTTGGAATTACACCTGAAATATAGAGGATGCTCTAAAAATAGTGCACTACAAAATATAAGCTATATCGTTCATAGTGTAACAAGAGGTTATATGGAATTGCGATATATGAACTGGGCAACA